>NC_073692.1:296585391-297185391 GCF_029784155.1 Uranotaenia lowii | reverse complement strand
GACGAAGGAGAAAATCCCATCAGCAGCGAGAAACGTCGCGAGAGGATTTCACATAAAAGAAGAACGGAATCAGCAGTTGACAGCGATGAAAGCAATACGTCAGGTAAAGGTAAACGAGAAAAAAAGGTAAATAGCAAAGAATCAGTTTTAAAAGCAATTGAAGATCGTAATAGTTCAAAAACACGATCAAAGTAAATTAATTTTTTTGTGTAAATTCAGTCATAATTTCAGGATACTTGCAAATGAATTTAATCAGGAAAATTGCAACTATTAATCTCAATTCCATAAGTTCAATGTTAAAAAAATCACTTTTAAGGGAATTTATATGGAACAATGATTTAGACATTATTTGTGCGCAGGAGGTAGATTTTGAAGATTTTACTTTTTTGACTACTCATTTCGCTATAGTCAATATAAGCGAGGATAAAAAAGGAACGGCTATTTTAATTCGTAAAAATATTGAATTTAAAAATCCAATCTTGAATTCCAATGGAAGGATAACTTCTGTTGAAATTGAAGGGATGAATGTTGTCAACGTTTATGCTCATTCAGGTACAAATTTGAAAAAAGAAAGATATAAATTATTTACAAACGATATTCTGATACATCTTCAATGTACAAGTAAAAATCTCATTCTTGGTGATTTTAACTGTATTATTTTGAAAAATGATTCCAACAGTTTAATCAAAAATACGTGTAACGGGCTTAAATTTCTCATAGAATCTCTTTCATTGGTTGATTTAGAATTTAATATTAAAAAAGGTAAGACGCAATTCACTTTTTGCCGTGGCTCATCAAAATCACGGCTTGATAGAATATATGGGTCAACTGATTTTTTGACAAAAACAATTAGTATTGATACCTTTGGTTTACCCTTTTCTGACCATCACGGAATTGTACTTAAGTACAAACGTGATAATACCGATAATCAATTCATTGGGAGAGGTTTTTGGAAAATGAATATTTCTTTGTTAAATAATGAGTCATTTCAAGATAAATTTAAAAACATGTACAGAGAATTGAAACAAAGAAATTCATTTATTAATTTAAATTTTTGGTGGAATAATGATTTTAAAAAAAAATTAAAAAAAATATTTAAACATGAAAATTTTCAAATTAATGAAGAATCGCATAGATCAAAAAATTTTTATTATTGTTGTCTCAAAGAATTGATTGAGGAACAAAACTCTGGAGCTATGAACTTAGATGAAATGAAAATTATTAAATCTAAAATACTTGAATTAGAGTATGAAAGATTAAAGAATTTCAAATATCGGTTGAAAGCAAATACCATTAATTCGGATGAGAATTTATCACTTTTCCAGCTCACTTCCTTCTTAAAAAGAAATGATCCCACAAAAATGTTTAAGTTGAGGGTGAACAATGAAATAGTAGATAACTCCTCAGAATTAAAAAGTATTGTTCACACTCATTTTGCAAAATGTTTTGAAAAATTAACTACTGCAGATGATAACAGGGAATATATTTTGAATTACATTACAAAAAAACTAAACCAAACAGCTATTGATAGTTTAACACGCCCCTTTAGTTATGAAGAATTGAAATTTGCAATTCAATACGCTTCTTCAAAAACATCTCCAGGACCAGATGGTATAAACTATGAATTTTACAACATATTTTTTGAAGAAATTAAAGAAGAGATGTTGACTCTTTTTAATGGCTATTTTATTGAAGGTCAATATCCACCAGCTTTGTTTACAGAAGGAATAATTACACTTGTTCCTAAAAAAGGAGATCCATTTGATATTCACAATAAAAGACCAATAAGTATGTTGAACACAGATTATAAAATTTTGACAAAAATGTTGTGGCATCGGTTGAGACCTTTACTGACAGACCTTATAGAACAAGGACAATCAGCTTGCATTGAATCAAGATCTTGTATAGAAAATTTAATTGATTTAAGAGATGTATTTCTAAAAGCTAATGACAACAAGAAATTTAAATGTGCTATTCTTACAATTGATTTAGAAAAAGCATTTGATCGCGTTGATCATGATTTTCTTTGGATTATTTTAGATAAGTTTGGATTTCCTACATTGTTCATTAACTTTTTGAAAAAACTTTACTTGAATGCAACATCAAAAGTTTTAGTTAACGGTTTGCTAACACCTTCTTTCCGAATTTGCAGCTCAGTAAGACAAGGCTGCCCATTAAGTATGGCATTATTCACTTTGTATGTTGAACCACTGATAAGAATGATTTATCAAAACGTTGATGGCATCTTTATGAGCAATAAATTTATTAAAGTTGTTGCTTATGCAGATGACATAAACATTTTTATAAGAAATGACCATGAATTTGATACAATACTGGAGTTGATAAGTTATTATAGTATTTATTCAAAACTAAAAATGAATCTTTCCAAATCAAGGTTTCTGAGGCTCAATAACTGTTCTATTGGACCACAGCAAATCAAGGAAGAAGAAAGCGTTAAAATTTTGGGAATGTTTTTCTGTCCTAATATTAAAACCACTGTAAATAAAAATTATGATACCCTTATTAAAAACATTAAATTTACATTAACCCTTCATTCCAAGAGACATCTAAATCTTTTTCAAAAAGTTTTAATACTAAACAGTTATATTTTATCAAAACTTTGGTATATTTCACAAGTACTTCCCATGGAAAATAAACATATTGGCATTCTGAGACAACTTACAAGTAAATTTATAAGGAAAGGATGTTTTTACTTTGTTTCTCATACGGAATTATTTCTTCCAGTTTACAAAGGAGGAATGGCCCTTTTTGACATTGAATCAAAATCTAAAGCTTTATTTATTAAAAACATTTTATATAATCGAGTAGGACAGTTAACACCAAATGAGTTTATTATGAAGAAAATAAACAAAAATAATCTCACTAGAAATATGAGGGAATGGCTAACGTTGGCAAATGAATTCAGAACTATGACAAATTTCAACACCAGTAAACTTATTTATGATCATTTAATTACTCGGTTAAATATAGGCATTAAAATAGCAAAAGAATTACCCAACCTTGATTGGGAAACTATTTTTGAAAACTGTAATAAAAACTTCCTTAGTTCAAGTCAAAAGTCGTCCTTTTTTACCCTTTTACGAGATATAATTCCAACTAATGAAAAGTTATTCAGGCACAATGTTAGAGGTATAATTTCTTCCAAGTGTAATTTATGCAATAATAATGACACTATCTTACATAGAATAAAAGACTGTGTAGCATCAAAAACAATTTGGACATGGCTCAACAAAGAGTTAAAAACAAAATTTAAGATAAATGTTAACGATGCAGAAGATTTATTCCAATATGCAATAAAGAAAAAAGATTATAAGTTAAAAGCAGGATTATGGTTGACACTAGAATGTATTTCGTATATATTGGAAGACAGAGAAGCTATAAATATAAATGGAATAAAAGAAAGAATACGCTCAGCAAGATGGAATAATAAATACTTATTCCAGATTCATTTTCAAAATTATGTAAATATGTTATGAAAATAGAATAGGAAGTGATCAAGCGAAATAAGTGAAATAGTAATTAAGACAACATATAAGTTAATCTAGAAATGTAAGCTTTAAATGTACCTATCTGTATATAAAATTCAATAAAAAACAATAAATAAATAAAAAAAAAAATTCTCTTAAAAAATAAACCAACAAAATTAGTTGAAACTTCGAGCATTTAAAAAAAACCGTTTGATCTACATCCACGACAGCAAAGGACATTCAAATTAATAAATCTAAATTTTTAATAAGAAAAACACTGTTTGTGCCTTTTGTCTTTTTCACGACCACGATGAAAGTTCAAAAAATTGAAAATTTAAATTTTAAAAAATCGGGAAATGTATAAACATTACATTTATTTTTATTATTTTAATTCCTTTTCTTGATCAATTTTAAAACTTACTTTATGAAAACTAAATAAGTGTGTGCTTTCAATATTTACATAAAAAAAAAAACTTGGAATTCCTTATTTTTAGTTTTATCTATTTCTTATTGTTTATTCTAGGGATCGGAATCCTAATCGAGAATTGACATTTCAAATCGTGGTTGAATATTTTTTCTAAATTCAAGATATTATATGATGTTGTATATTATGAATTCTGCGCACTAGTTCTCATATTCGAAGCTTAACAATTTGATTTTATTCGAAATTTTGATTCGTATTAGTTTTTTTGTGTTTCTTATTCAAAATATGGAACACAATTAATAATTTATTTTTGAGTGAGTGTGGGATGATCGTGAGTAAAAACATTATATTAGAAATAAATTTCCTTATTTATTGTGAATTTCTGGTATTGTTATAATTTCTAGCAAAATTTGAATTTCGAGAACCCCCCCTCCCCGTCTTCCGCACGGGCCTGGTTCTGAGAAACAAGTTTAGAGCTCTAATATTTTCCTTTATAATTTTTAAAGTTCAAGGTTTAACAATTATTATTATTTATTTAATTAGGGACCTTTAACCATGAATATGGCATTCGTGTTCGATCAAGGTTAAACAATGATAAGTGGAATAAGAGAGTTTTTTTGTATGACATGTTTGTAAAGTGGTTCTATCCCAAAAAAAAATAGGTAAAATAGAATAAACTTCTAATTTTTTTTATTAAAACTTCGAATCTAAGCTCTTATCAACATCTTAAGAGAGAATTGAAGATATTGAAACAGATTTCATCCAATTTTTCTTAGGAATGAACTGATTCCATAGTATTGCAACCCTAACTTTTATTTTATTGCATTGAATTATTAAAGACATATATTTTTATAAAATTACCGCTTCATCAGTTTTAAGTATAGAGTTATCAGTTTAAGGTATTTTCCATGAAATTATACGAAAATATCGCCTGAGAAATTTTGCTTTTCATATGCAAATTTAGACTACACGGTTTGAGGTTCGGCAATTTGGACAGCATTTATAAAAAAAAAATCATTTTCTGATAAACTGAAGAAGATTTCAACATCAAAATTATTCCAATGCAAGGTTGCTAGATCTCATAAGATTGAGATTTTGATAAGTGAGATTTTCCCTTATTTAATTTTGTTGTGAGCATCACAAACAATAACTGCTTTGAATCTTGACGTTTTCTCAGCCTGAGGAGAGTCCCAAACAGAAAAACTATTTTTATAAGGACAGATATCCAAGATGTTTCCAATAATTGATGACGGAGAAATAAGAAAAATATCAGTTTATTGAAAAATAAAAGTCCAAACAAGTTTTCCAGTTCAGAAAAAACTATACCAACCCAAAACTTTTCAAACACTGCCACTTAAACCTGTTTAATAATAAAGAATGAATTAAGAATAAACGATTTGATTTCAAAACATCTTGCTAAAGAACACATATTTATAAATTCAGTTACATCATAATTTCAAAGTAATTTGTTATCATAATTCTGTCTTAAGTGAATATGTTTGTTTCAAATTTTTCTCTTACTATAGTTTGTAAATTAATGTTTCGTTTATAAGAAACAACGAAAATTCCTCTTGGCTTATGTATGACCGATAACACTTGGCGCTGAAAGGTGTAATTCTGGTGTGATAAATCTCACATTCTGTTCGGGAGATTGAAGACATGCAATTTAGGAAATAGTAATTCCGACAGTTATGAACTTTTAAATTTGTTAAAAATGTTGGTGCAAAATTTTTGCATTTTCATCATGGACAGGGAAGCGCAAATATCTAAACACCCAAGCTTAAATAAAATTCATTATAAACCACGAAGACTTTATTTGCTTGCTAGAAAAAATTCAAATTCCTTAGACATCATTGCAATCTTTGAAAAAAATATATCTAAATCTGAATAGTTATTTAACTAATACTAATGAATAGTTATTTAATTATAAAATGAATTAATTTAATTATAAAATAAATTAATGAATACTAAGGAACTCGCTTTGAATTGAAATTCTCACGTAGCTATGCAGGGCTTTAATATTAATTAAGAAAAATAATTCCTTATTCTTCCAAACTAAATGTTTAATTAGAATACAGATGTGTTACATTTGACAACAACAAAAGTTTACTACCAACGAATAGAGACCATACCAGTGATAACGCTCGGCAATTGGCTGGAATCGACGTCATGTGTAGAGGACTTATTAACCAAATAAAATACAATAGAGAAATAATAAAATTTTCCCAGTCAAATTATAGCAACTGTGCTTCTATCCAAACGGTTTATCTTTTTTATTTTAGTTTAAAAAATCCCTTTATTAATATTTTATGTATTTTAATGAATTTTTTCATCTATAGAATTAACCCCGCTTTTTGTTTACGTTGGAACACAAATCTTTTTCAAGTGTTTTCTAGACTGGCGTGATGTTTGAAATTTCCTTTCGGAAATCTCTGTTGTAGAAAATAGGATCGTTGGGCCAAAAATTAAGATAAGCTTGCCAAACTGCCCGGCTTTATCCGGGTTTGCCATTTTTATTTGAAAATCAACAAAGAAATTTTGTTGTACTTTTTTTTTTATTTATGCGTCCAAAACGCATTTTAATGTGTTATTTTTATAAAAATAATCATGAAAATTTTTGAAAGATAAAATTACGATTTAAAATCTGGATAAGTATTGACGAAACAATTTCAATTTCAGTCTTTCTTGGGTTTTGACTACATTTGCCCGGATATTGCCGGATTTTGTATCGAAAATTTTGAATTCAAATGCCCGGATTTTTCCAGATTTTTAGATCAAATAGCTCGAATCTGTCCAGTCCGAATACGTGCTGAAAAAAATATGTCAACTTTAGATTAGAGTAGGGTAACGGGCTTATTCTGGACCAGTGCACCAATTTTGGACCACCTTGTCTAGCTCTCTTATAAAACAACTAATAATGAAAAAAATTAGTGCATTACATAAAAAGCCCGGGCTTCAACAATATTTGCTAAAAATATTCGTGATTATTTATTTTATAAGAGAGCTAGACAAGGTGGTCCAAAATTGGTCCACTGGTCCAAAATAAGTCCGTTACCCTACATATCTATGCCATTTTGTGTTATCCATGCGTCCTGCATTCGGTGCCATTGTGCTCTCAAAACGCTTTGAAAAACGTTGCCTAGCCGAGGTATTATTGAACTCTCATTGAAACTTAGCACTTGTCACAACTTTGCTATCCAAAAGAAAAAAATGATACTAACTTTTACTAGCAGGGCATGATATTAAAATAAGGTATAGTTTTGTCGTAAAAGTCTGCTTGGGATATATAAATCTGAAATCTAGAATTTGTATTAGGAATCAGAATACTTAGTTCTGAACTCATAAAGTGAGTAATGAATCTGAATTCTGAATTTGAATCGATATTCTAAAATCTAAAATCTGAACCTTTCAAAACTTTGAATTCAGAATATGAATTTAGAATCTTGATCTGTTGAAATTTAAATCTGAAACTTAGTTCAGGATCTTAGTTTTAGAACTGAATTCTAGATTCAAATTCTTAAATCTAGAGAATAGGTCTGAAATCTAAATTTGATAGTTGGATCTAATATCCGAATATAAATTCTGAAATCTTAATTTGAAATATGAGTCCGAATTCTTAATTGAGATTTCGTGTTTTGAATTCTGATTTTGTTTATATAAACTGGATTTTGAATTCTGAAATCTCAATCTAATTTCTAAATTAATTTTTTTCAACACTTCAACACTCCAACACTGGTTGCAATTTGTAAATACAAAGTTCAAAATCATTTGCTCGTGATGAATTTAGGGCATATGAGGGCAAATTAGTGATAATTCTTCAATTGCCTCTACTTAAGCTTGCCAGATTGCCCGGACATTTAATGCAAAATTTGGGAAAATACCAGCCTGGCCCGGTTGCCCGGATTTTGCTAGGATTCATTCATTTTATTTGCCAATTGAAACAAAAAAAAATAAATTGTGTTGTTTGTAAAAAACTGATTTATGCATACAAAATGAAATTATTTGAGAAAGTTTTATTCAAATTATAATGAATGGATTTTAGAAAGCCTAATACGATTAAAAACCTGCTGATCAGCTATGGCGATTTTTTTTTAATTTTTGTTGAGTAATTCCTGGGTTTTGACCAGATTTTCCCGGATATTTTGTCGACAACTTTGAATTCAAATGCCCGGATTTTGCCAGGTTTTTAGATAAAATAGCCTGAATTTGTTCCGCCGGATACGTGCTAAAAAAAATCTGGCAAACCTCAACCATTACGCAGCTGAAAATTCTGAACATATAGTAGTTAACTTTAAGGAACTCACCACATGTTATTTGATTAATTTCAGTCCAGTGAATTCTAAGTTGCAGCAATTGAAGTTTGGAGGACCGACTTTTTTCGAGCGTGGACCTTCAAGTGTTAAAATACTTCGGGGCTTTGCTGTTCTGAATCAGAGGTAGGTATGTGTCTATATTTGAAATGTCAAATTTTAAACTATTTCCAATTGAGATTATTTTGGCTCTTAATTTCGTTTTAAAGATTTTGTTAACATAAAGATCATTTTGATTTTAATGTCGTACTTTATATAATACTCTAATATTTTATTTTATTTTATCAAACATTGACTTTCGAGGTACGAGTTTTCAACTTTTTCTTTCTATATTCAATCAATACACATAAAACAAATTTTTCTTTGGAGTTTTTTTTTTAGAATTTCTTCCGGTGCTTGCATATCCAATTCTGACTTCTATTTAGATGGTTTCGTTCCAATTAATTAAAAATGTATAAAATGAAGTTCCGATTTTATATTCGTTGTCGCATTATTAAGCGGAATATTTGAAATCCGAATGGATTGCACACTTTTTTTCAATTCTTAATCCTTAAATTTCGCTTCTTGATCTGACCTCAAATTCTGATTCTGTATTTTCGCTCTTGAATTTTATCGACTTTTTTCGGCTAGTTTTAATATAAAAAAAAGAAAATTTACCAGTTGTCCAGACGTTTCGAGTACTCTGGCCTTCGCTCCATTTCAGTTGGAAAAATTACTGGCCATCGTCTAAACTACTTTGATTTTGGACCGATTCTATATTTTGAACTTTGAACACTTCATGTTAATTCCAATTAAGATGTCAATTTCATATTTCCGATTCCATAGGGCCTTATTTCAAACTATGATTTCAAATTCCGTTTTGAAATTCTACTTCCAACGTTTCCAACTGAAATGTATTTTGAACTTTTGATTCCGTTTCCTGTGAGTGCTCTTTAGTGATTTAGAGAATTTTCTCCAGATTTTCATGGAAGACAATGTGATTATCACAAGATACAGTGATCTCGTGTCATAAATTCTACATGAAACTTAATCGCAATTAAACCATTACCAATCTAATGAAACCTTAGTAGTATGTCAACAAGCTTTCCCAACCGACGAATTTCCCACTGAGTTTACACTGTCTGTCCCAAATATTTTCCTTTCTTGAGGTAGCAGCGGGCGCACAAACACCATTTCATCGAGAACGCGAATCACGGTGCCGCCGTTTGGTTTTTCATTCTTTGCGCGGTTTTTTTTTGCGCTCTATTTGGGCACTTGTTTAAAAATAAGATGTGTACATTCATTTCCTGCCGTTCACGGTTTTCTGCCCGCATACAGATCTTGGACCTTGCTTGGCGCAAATCTACATGTATGGTCCACCCCCGCACAACACACACCAAAAACCCACTAAGCACACAGGTACAGATCTGATGAAGGGGGAAAGGGGACGTCCAAATGGTTTCCGTCATTCATTGATGAAAATGCGCGCGTAGGACCAGCATAAATTTGCATGCGTTGATGAGCGCCAATTTTCTCCACTACATTGCAATAAATGTAAACTTCATCCGCCCTTTGAAACTGTTGCAATCTTCTCATTTCTGCAACCATTAGTAGGAAGGGAACACTACTCGTTGCTACTTAGCAGATGAAAAATATAACACATCGTTTAGATATGGCTGACGAGCTTCACGAGGATCCTCACAATTAGTTTTAATTACACAGACAGACACACATTACCCGAAACCATCATCTCGTCATCGCCATTAACATCATCATGCCCACCATCAGCTTCTGGCGGACGACGAGAACACACACCTTAATAATCGGGTCGTATTCTAGGAATTTTTCCGCCGAAGGCCTTTTCTCGATCGACCCGACCCCAAAGAAAATTTCAACAAATAAAAAAAACACACTTTGAACACGTTGAAAAAACTTTTGCTTTGCCCCAGAACGAACCCGAAAATTCAAAATAAACACATGAAATCAATCGGTAGCTCCGTGCCGAATTTCCACCACCTTACGTCAATCAACTTGGACTTTCTACCGAAAGGTCAACTGGTTTGATTTTCAATATTTTTCCAGCACCAAACACCCTTTTCAGCCACAAAGAAAATTCTTAGGCACCCGCGAAAGAAAAGCTACTCCGGATTACGGTAACGTCTGTCATTGGATGTAGAGGAAAGGAAAAATAAAAATATTGCAAATGCTAACCGACTGCAACGGACGGACGAACGACCGAATAACTACTGCGCGACTCTCGCGAATCTTTCAAACTGCGCGCGCGAGAACTTTTTCCACCCACCGCAAGCGCTAGTAGATGAGACCGTCGATCGGATCGTAGGGTTACCAGGAGCTGTTCTTCGCTATGGGAGCGTTAGATGGCGTTAGCGTGTAGAATTCCTTTTTTTTAATTATTTTTATGCTTGTATCCCGAAAGCTCGAAAACATTTACCCAGAATGAATGGCCATGTGTGTCTTTTAAAAATTATTTTAGTAGCCAACTTCTCACGCTGCGCATTTGATCTTGAAAACATATTGCCCGAGCAGTCTTTGATGCCTGCATCGATAGCAAACGGTAACCAAAATGAGCGATCAATGCCAAAATAATTGCATAATTTAATATCGTATTTTTTCCGATTGCAAAATTAGGTTTCATTGAAGCGAATCATGTCATTCATGTCGAAATATGATGCCAACCAAATACTAAAATAAGGCATTGAGACCAACATGAAATCACTATTTGAATTTGTTTTTTCCAAGATAACAAAACAAGGCATCCTTAAGGCAGGGTGACCAGCGTGTTTCCATTTTCAAATTCCCAGTTTTTCCCCGGTTTGCCCGATTGAGATTTTATAATTTTTCCGGTTTGAAAATACACAAATATTAATCTATCACACTTTTTCCAATGAGAAAATATGTTTTAACAATTTAACGTAAAAGTACGACAAGACTTAAAATTTATTCAGATTACGGTGATAGAAAATAAAGTATTAGCAGATTTAAATGAGAAGGGCGCATTTCGTGGAGCAAAAATTGAGATTGTGATATTTTCAAAGTTTCATGTATAAGTTCCAATTGAAGATAAGTTTAGTTTTCCTGTGTTCATAATCAATAAAACTATTGCCCTTTATTTTCTGAAATTTTGAATAACAATCATGAACGATGAATTTGGTATCGAATTACTGATCCATAAATCAGATAATAAATAATAATGTTGCATTTGGTTTTAGTAGAATTTTAATTTTAGTTCCTTATGCTTACCTCAAACCACTGACTGCGTTAAATCGTATTCTCACTAAGCATTCTTAAATTTTATTTAGATTCTTGTATGTAGTACTGATGTATTTTTAAACCTAAGTTCTGGGTTCTGGATTTGGTATATATTCTGGCTAAATTCTGAATTTGAATTTTCAATCCGATATGTATATCTTAATTCGAACTTTTAATTTAAAATCTAATTGATCGAAATTTTGAATACTTTTCTCAGAAGAAACTGATGATGATTTTTTCTGTTAAAAATTCTTAATGCAGATGATAACAAAATATTAAAACATGATTCCGTCACTCAAACACTGATGATCTGTAATTACAGAATCTCACAAAATAAAAAGTAACTATGCCTTTCGTAAACCATTCTCAAACCGCCGAAAATGATTAAATTCATGTAAAAAATCATTTGAAATCGTGTATTCAATTCTTATTTGAACCTTTGATAATGAAAAATTTATTTACAATTCATTTTAATTTGTTCAGAAACTCATTCAATTTTTTGGTTTGACTCTTCAAAGTTATTCCCCATACATTTTAAATATTTTCGATAAATTTCTGCTCATTTTTAAAGTTTAGATACAACATAACATGATTTTTCTAAAAAAGAAGAGCACCTGATTGAGTTTTGAAAATCATTCATTCTGAACCAATGCAGAATAATTTTAGTTATTAAATAGTGTTAAGTATATGAAGTAGTTCACATCACTTCTTGGAAGTCGCAATATTTTTAAAGAATGACATTTTTTCACTAATTTCTTCATCCGGATATGTAGGTCTACTTTTTCCTCAGATTCGTTAACAAAGTTTAGTAAGATATAGAACACTTAGATCTCACAATTCAAGTTCACTGCACAATAACCGTGAACTAAGAAAAAGGTTATATTCGAGAAATTTTTAAACAACGTTTAATTATCACATACATAATAAACTTAAAAAATTCTAGACATGAAATTAAAACACTTCAGAGCGCTGAAATGTATGCGCTGAAATGTATGCGCTAAGCTTGAGAAACCCGATTTTTTTTAATAAATTCTCGAGATTTTTTCCTGGTTTTGATTCGAAATTCCAGTTTATTTCCTGATTTTCTCAGTCTCATTATCAATTCCCGGTTTTCCCGGTTCGCTGGCCACCCTATTTTCTTCCACAATTTGTTCTGAATTGCTTTACGGATAAATCAAGCATAAGTTTACTTTTTTCGGACGTAGCAATTGGCATTGAGGACCAAAAATGTGAAAAAAAGGGTGCGAAATAAGAATAGCACCACTTGAGTTTTGCAACAAAAACAAGATTATTTTTAAAAATTTACTGTGTAAAAGTGAATAATAATGCTTCTACGAATTATTTGAATAGATAACTGCATTTTAAAGAGTTTTTCAGAATTCCAAAGATCTTCAAAGGTTTTAAAAGGGAGTTTTAAGAGATGCTCCTCTATTTAAATAATTTCATTAAAAATTCGGTTAATTTATTGATCAATTAAAAAAAACCATACTTTATTATAAGGTAAATTCATTTGAAACTTATATAAAAATATGATGATGAAAAGGATAAGTGTTTGAACATTTAGTAAGAATTTTTATTTCAATAAACACGTCTTACCATTAAAACTTACAGTACCGTTCATAATTGTATAGAAATTGGAAGCACGCGCACTGTCACTTCGACTTTGAACTTTCATAACTTTTTACACTGATGATATTTCTTGATAAATATTTTTGTGTCAGATAGTTCAACTATCACACTATTATATCACAAAATTTGAGCTTTCTGTAGTTCGTGTGGCCTGAGAAACAGTAATTCTACGAAATTGGGACTTTTTGGACTTTTCTCATTCAAAATGCAATATCTCAGAAACTTAGCTACATTTTTTATTGAAATTTCGCACAGTGATTGTTGAAATATAAAGCTAGCATGTCTGAAGTTTTCGAAAAGTTCTATCGATGAGATCAAAAGTTACGCGAGGTGCAATATTTCAGGCATGGATCTAGAAATGCGATTTCTATAGAATTTCAAAACACAAATGGATCATTTATTCCATTTTTTCTTTTCTTCATTGCTTTTGCCAGACATTTTTTGTTTGATTGATGGAGGAAACGATATTGTTCTCATGAATCGTCAAAATTCTATAGAAATCGCATTTTTAGGTTCATGCCTGAAATATTGCACCTCGCGTAACTTTGGATTTCATCGATAGAACTTTTCGAAAACTTCAGACATGCTAGCTTTATATTTCAACAATCTCTGTGCAAAATTTCAATAAAAAATGTAGCGTAGTTTCAGTGATATTGCAGTTTGAATGAAAAAAGTCCAAAAAGTTCGAATTTCGTAGAATTACTGTATCTCAGGCCACATAAACTCCAGAAAGCTCAAATTTTGAACTATCTAACGCAAAAATATTTATCAAGAAATATCATCAGAGTAAAAAGTTATGGAAGTTCAAAGTTGAAGTGACAGTTCGCGTGCTTCCAATTTCTAAACAATTAGGAACGGTACTGTATTTATAGAATTTAATTGATAACTCAATGGAACAGCATTTTGGTGCTTATGTTTTAATGATTTTTTTTTCTTTATTGTATAGAGATTTTCAGCTTTCAGCTGGTCATCTCTTGTGTTAATGATTGATTTGATAGATTTTAGCGTACTGAACTCGAATCTTTTGTAAAAATTGCACTATCATAAATAGTTTTGGTGATATGGAGTTTTAAAATGTGTCAGTTTTAAGTGAAATTATTTATTGAATAACTGATTAACTATCAAGCCTACATTTAAGAAAAATCTGATTCTGATTTTGTTTATTATATACTTCATTTAATCAAGGAACAATATTTCCATGATAATGATGCATGATCTAAAACAGTAAAATTCAACAGTTTTTAAAAACTTGAAAAAATATTATCTACTACAAGAATTTTTCCATTTCACAAATTTGTTAAAACCTGTTAAATAAATTGCCAGATTGCCCGGTTTTATCCGGGTTTGCCCGGATATGTAATACGAAATTTAGGAACAATCCGGTCCGGCCCGTTTGCCCAAATTTCATTGAGAATTGAGAATTTGGTTCGGAATTATTTATTTTATTTGGCAAATCAAACAAAACAAATTGTGTTGCAATTTTTTTAAATTTATGCCTCTAAAATGAAATTTTTGAGCAAGTTTTGCAAAAATAATCATGAAAGGTTTTTTGGAAGCCGGATATTGCCCGGATTTTTGGTCGTAAATTTTAAAATCAAATGCCCGAATTTTGCCAGGCTTTACATAAAATTGCCCGGATACGTTCTGAAAAAAAAATCGGTCAACCTTACTGTAAAAAGATTACATTTATGGTTTAAAAATGATCTGAAATTCAATTTACTTTAAAACTTCCTTAGAAATTTGTAAAATGGGAAAAAATCAATAAATAGAAAACCTTTAAATCTTTTTTCGCAGAACTTAAAATTAGTCTAAATCTATTTTCACAGAACTAAAAATTAGTCTAGTTTTTGGTTCGAATTCTTGTCAAAAAGTGCAGATATTCTTAAATAATTTTAACCTATTTTCAAAAGCTAATTCAATAAAGAAAAATTGCATATTAAGATTCAGGGTACCTTAATTGGTCAAAATTACGTTTTAAATTCAATGCACCTCGGAAAAATGTTAATTTTGAAGCCTTGTGTAATTTATCAAACAATTTTCTGAATATGATGTTGAGCATTTAGAAGAACAAGAAACACAAAATAAAATTAAAACTGAAATCGATTTCTTGAATAATATTTCATATCAGCAAACATGTGTAATGACATTGAGGTTTTTTTTATAATCAAAATTCTTAGAAATAAACTAAAGGATATTTTAGATTTTAGATTTTTATTTTTGCTAATTCTGTTGGCGATCGTGAGAGGTAAACGCCTGTTACAAGGTTTCCAATTTGTCGATGTATAAAATTACTATTTGATGAAAAATGTTTGTAGTTAAAATGGATTATTTTTAGTTCACTTAATAAAAACCCATTCTTAAGATAAGGTAGGGTTTTTGTATATCAAGTTTAAAAATGAGTTTCAAATCGTGATCGTCATATAGTGTCGTAAAATGAAATGATTCAAGCCTAGGATGATTTAAAATTAAATTCAGCCGGAGGCGAGCCACATTTCTGACTTGCTTGTTAATTTTGTTATTTTTATACACCTTCTAAGGTCAAGTAATTTCCCGATTCTACGGTGAAAATTTTACTTTTTAAAATCTCCATGACGAGGAGGTTTTACCCCTAAAATGAACAGGGCCGTAGGAAGAACCGGCTCATGAGGGGGGGTTTGATGAATTTTTTTTCCCATACCTAACATTTTTGCTTAAACAATGCATACACAAGAGAAAAAATGTACATATAGGGTGAATGTACCCAATCTTGGCCCCTAAGGCATGGTTGACTAGATTTCCCATGATTGCAGTCTACCTGTAATGTGTACCTTCAAAAGTCCTTCGACAAATATGATTGCTTACTAGCCTGAAATGCAGTAAAAATATGTCCTTGCTTAAAACGGTTGATAATTTGAGATAATCCTGATCAAACTTTTGATCGAAATGCTCCTTATTGTAGCCCCCGCGCCGAATTTTGGCCCTTTATGAGTTCCTTAAATTGGCCGTCTCTAGGAAAAACTTGCCTCACTAATACAACAACAGCCCCCACGAATTCATTGAAAATAACCCGGAAGGAAGCACATCAATGTTCTGTATTGTTTTCAAAAAGTCGGAAGTACGAAATGTCAATCAATTTTCATAATTGATATTTGCATGTAAAATTATAATCTTACGTCAAAAAGCATTACTAGTTTATTTCAGTTTATGTGTATTCATAATTTCTATTATAAGTTCCAAACTATGGCATAAACATAACATAAATATGTTCATTAATCAAGCAAACAAATCGTTTGCTAAATCTGTAACATGCAATCATGATAGATATGTTTCCAGTGAAGTTAACAGGGTAACATAAGATAGTAATTGTTCATATTTTTTATTCCGCTCCCATAAAAGGAGGACCGACATTTTAAAAACTATTATGATCAAGGCAAGAAGCAAGCTAAAGCTAAAACTTAAGTCAGCGAAAGATTCTTTTAATCATACATATTTAAAATGTCGCCCTTAGGAATTTTCTAGCAATCGGTTGCGTACAACGGGAAAGCAAAACAAGACAAACTTTCGCTCACTCCAGCCAGTCTGATAGAAATAGATTGCATCTCACTCATTCGTTTGGAAACTAAAGGCAATGGAAGCGAACAGCAAATTCAAAAGCTGGCTGAAATTCGTGCTGCATCCCACTCGCACTCATGCAAAATCATCACCCAAACTCGGCAGCGCTTCTTTCACATATTCCTTTCCAACAGAGAACAAACGTCATCACCTCCTGCTGATGCACAGTGATCTATAATAAAAAACAAACTTGGTCAAAATATTATTTTTGATTTCACATGAAACTGCAAACAATAAAAAATCAAGTTCGTTACAACATAGTTTTCCAACATTGCAGTGCAATAATTTTTTTTAAACAAACATAATATTCAGAGTGTCATAACTTGAGTTTTATAACAATTTCTTTCAAAGCGACACATATGCAGGAAATCAAATTAAATCAAAATACGTTAAACCTCATTTCCAAATGTGGAATTTTTTGGGTATGGATATAGTAACTTCAACATTGAGATCCAAGATATCAATTCGGATTCGGATCCGGTAAATTAATTTATTGAGAGGTAAATTTTATTGAGAAGAAAAGTTCTCGAAATTTACCCTTAAAAAAAGCAGCTCAAATTGTAGCATTATAATTCCAACTAAGATGCCAAATAAGCTTGAGTCGACTTGAGAGATAAATGAATTAATTTTAGTCCAAAATACATTCATGATATTTTAAATTTATTTCAATCATTCATTTTACTTTTTACCGGCTTTTCAATTTCGAGACCACTGTGCACCGTCGGCCGACGAACGGCCGCCGGCTGCCGACTGCCTGCTGATGTCGTCTTCACACATACATACATACTTCTATTTGTGGAATTGCATGCCAAGATTAGGCAAAAAAAATGTTTATATTTTCGTAAATTCTAGATAAAAATGTACGTAGTTTGGAGTAAATAATAATTTTATATTTTTTGCCATGTTTCGCTGTAACCAACGGTGATTTTTAGTGATTTTTCCGTGAAGAGGTGTGTTTTCAAAATCAATCCGAAGTTGGCAGATGCACTAGCCAGGTAGGTTCATTTAAGATTTTTTCCGAAGATCATAATTTTATTTGCAGTTTGTCATGTGAAAAAAATTTATATCGTAGTCATTTGAATTCAATTGTGAACAAATGCTATGCAGAATGTTGCAATATGCAATTTTCTGTTATGTTTGATTTTTTTTTTTCATTTTTTGGCGTATGTTTGACATCAAAAACACCAAAATGCATTTTGGCAGGCCAAGATAAGGAGCATGCCAAATTAAGGCTCACTTACCCTACATATGTTTGAAGAACTAATTATTCAAATTAAAGCTGTTTTGTGTTAAAATTTTGTTTTTTTCTTTAAATAAGCCCTAGGAGTTTTTATTCATTAAGCTTTAAAAAATATTGACGTTTACCAAGTAGCTTACAAATATCAGCCGAAGAAAAACTTTAAATTAAATAATTTTTATTTTTATTCTATCTACACTGTTTTTATAGTGAGATTGTTACGCTGGTGGGCCGATACATGTTATTCACAATAAGTTTCATGATTTTTCCGTTAACTGATGTACATGTCTCTTGATTTTTTGTTTTATTGTGTAGAGTTAAAAAACATTTTGTTAGGAACAATGAAAGCACCGGAAAATAGGTTTACTAAGATCTATACACTTGTCAAAGGTGTCTCCTGATCATATCCCTTTTCCCCCATCCCTACAAAAATTGTTTTGCTAGGATGCAGAGGTGACCTCGGTCCTAAAGCATAATTTTATATTCTATCATCCCTTTCTCTTATTTTCCTCTCTATCTTTTGACTACTAGGACGTGGCCGGCGCCGTTATTGATGTATAAAGAGAGAGCATAAGTTTTGTTCATTGTGAATGTGTTGTCAATCCCAGACATCATTCTTTTGACCTCTGGGCAAAATTGATGGCCCCGGTCAATCACGGAGTAGCAACCATTGGCGATGTGGAATTCATTCTACTGAGCCACACCAGCGGTAATGGAATTCGAAATGCTTTAGTACTATTATGATGAAATGAACTATGGAAAGTAAGAACTTTATATCATTTTAAAAGTATAATTCCGAATTTTTAACGGCATTTCGGTTTCAATGACTTAAGGTGGATGTGAGTAGTCAATCAAGCTAAGCTAATTAAGCTTTAAAAAATATTGAGCCTTGTAAACATGAGCCCAAGAGTAAACATCTAACACAACTGTTCCAGATAAGTTTTTTAATGACTGTTGCGCCAACTGCATCTTTGATAAAAGTCCCGTGTGACACAATGATGTAGAAGCGACTATAATTGAAACAAAAAAAAAGGATTATGAATGCTTCATTTAGAAAAAAAAAACTTTTAACTTACTTAAATTAGCTTGCTAATTCCTTTGAACCATAAACATGACCATTTTAAGCACGAGTGAAAATGTACTAAATATTCATGGAAGTATGGAAGTAAAAAGAAAGGTAACGGTTCAAATAAGGGTAATTTCTAATCTTGTAAACTCTGATGTTAGTTGATGTAAAGATTTTAGTTAGAACCTTTGATTTTGAAGAATCTGCAATATATGTATAATAAAATTGGCAGCTGAATTTTTACCTGAGGATAAAAAACAAGTTCAAAAATTATCATTTATTATATTTCATAATTTAAACCCTGTGATTAAAATTTTCAAAATTAAAATCTAGATTTTACAAGAACAAATTAAAATCCAGATCTAATTTTTTATATGCGATTTTCACCAGTTTTCTGTTTCTAAACAAATGTTTGAATTTAAAATTTTAATTTTGAATAAAAAATCAAAGTTATGAAACAGCGTTTTGAATCTTTATGGAATTTTAACATTGATATTTTAATATTGATTTTAAAATTTAAATTTAGGCTAAATCTGAATACGATTTTTGTTCCAAGTCTGAATTCTGAATTTTGAACCCAAATTCAAAACCTGAATCTGAATTCCAGATAAGAAATCCTATGAATTTGAAACCGCAAAGTGAAATTTGTATCCGAACCCTTAACGAGAAATCTTTTATTTGATTCTGAATTTATGATTTTCAATATAATTTTTTTTCCAATTGAACTTGTGAATTAAAATAAAATTGTGAATGATGAAATTGTTTCAATTTTTTTCAATTCAGGACTCATGGAACTTTCTGATGTTTCAACTCTGCGTATTAATTGAGGATACAAATTTCAGATGCAAATCTTGAAAATGGTTTGAATTTTAACTACTGAAACTGATCCAAACAGAAAATCAAGAACAATAAACTGGATTCTCACTAGATATTTTTCCTCAAGTATCGGGGTTGGGCAAAACGAGGCAATGTTTTCCTACAAACTTGCAAAGTTAGGGCATATTGTTTCAAAATTTTCCCCAAAATCCAACTAATTTGCAGGAAAATTTCAGAATTTTTCGTTTAAAATCAAGATGCAAGGTACGTGGAAAATTGTTTTTATTATATTTAAACACATCAGCCGATTAAGATAATCGTTTGTGTTTATTTTGATAAAATTTATTTAAAAAAATCATTTGAACGCAAGATACATAAATTTTCGTTTGACTTAGAGTGAGAAAATCTGATCAAAATCCGGACAAAATGGTAAGCTTAGTGGACTGAAATTTGGAGGTTTTGGAGTTGAGATTGTTGCACATTGATACTCTTGAATCATTTCAGTTGTTCATCAAAATTTGATCAGAAATTTCAAATTTTATGTTTAGCAAACCAAATTCACTTGACATTTTTGAACCTTCATGGGGGGGGGGGGGGGTTTAACCCCCAAACCCCCTCCCCCCGTTCCTACGGCCATGCTCCAGGAACTGCAACGGGTAAAATTGTAGTAAATTGAAAAAGGGTGGCAAATCAACCAAAACATCATCTGATTTGGCGAAGTGGTGGAAGAAATGGCCGGTACGAAAGTAAGAAATTTTTCGGAAGTATTCAACGAAAAGTTCAAAAATTTATCAAAATAGCATGAAAAAATGTTTTTTTTTGTATTTTTCCTAAACGTTAAATAAAAACCATACACAAACATATGTTTACCAATTCTGCACGATTTTTCCTCACGGAGAAATAGAAAATTGCATGTCACTCGATTCTAAATGGTACCTACAAGCCTTACATAAAACGGTAATATTCAGACTTTTTTCAAAATAAATTGTTTAATCAAAACAAAAAAGAGTAAAACAAAATAACAAAAGTCGATATAAAAATCCTTTAATAACCTGCTGTTTGAGTTTTTGAATTTTTAGTAACCCTATCGAACACGGAGAGATTTATATGCGTCAGAGACTGTTGGCAAAATATCCCAACGTTGGACGGTATGCAACACCAGCCGTTGTCTCTACTCCATAATTTTTCTCCATTCAAACGATGTTTTCCATTTGATTGACTAACGAAATATTTGATTTTTAAATAGGGAAACCTTAGAGAGCAAAATATTTCACACTTTAAAGGTATCATATAAAGAAATATCTTCTCTAATGATGACATGGATATCTAACCTCAAATTTCACAACTGCTGAATCAATCGAGCAACCGTCAGCATGTTTGAGGTGCACGATGATCACCGGACAAATTTGTCTCTAATTAAGACCGAACAAACAAACACGGGCAAATTCTGCCAATCGTGCTTGTGTGGTTTCTACTTCAAAAGTTGTTTCAATGGGAGTCTTAAACACTTGAAATGTTGTACTTGTGCACACAATCGAAAACCGCAAAAACAAGATGTCATTCATAGATGAGTAATAAGCCACTGGAGATCCTTAAAACTACTATCAGCGTTTAAAAAAATTGACATATTTTCAAAAAAAGAAAACTTTGGATGGAGTCAACCAACAAATAATAAAACGACATTTAAACAGCTTGAATGAAGCTAGGCAAATACAGGTATGAAACAAAACATGAATAAAAACATCCAATAAGCTTTGCTTTGGAAAAAATTTTACAAAATATTAAAAACTGATTCAACTGCCAAAAGGTGATCGTTAGTCTGAAAGAAAAATCCTGGATGAAAAAAAAAATCAACTCAAAATCAAGTGGAAATTCCCATACCGTGTCTTATGGAACGCCCGCCTAGATAGAACGAATTCAACGAATCCGATGACAGGAGTACTTGAATCAGCAACACCTTCGTTCGAGTGCCAACTGACAGCTGCTCAAATACATATAGTAGAACGGCAGAGAACCGCTTCATATGCAAGACAAGCTAGAGCAGCAACTAGGAGACAGAAAAAAACCATTTGAAGGCGGCAAAAAAAATTGAAACATCCCACCACTTAGCATCGGAAACATTCGAAACATCTAGCACGGTCAATGGCAAATGCCGACAGGGTAGCAGATCCGGTCATGCTCATGAATCTGGACAATACATAAACAAATTCTTAGATTTACTTAAACAATCATAAAACAAACTTTGAAACAAAATGAAAATGTATCAGTAATTATTCTAAATATCTGCTGCAGAAAAATTTAAAGTTAAAAACCAGAAAAAAAGTATCAGAATAAAGTCGTTCAGCCATTTCACCCTACCGGTGTGATCTGAGTCAAAACAGAAGCCGGCATCACTAAACGGAAACACGTGTGAGACCTCACATGAAAAATGTCGACCGCAACCCCATAGAGAAGGAGGTGGAAACAGCATCAGCAGGAGGTAGTAAGAAGGTAAAAACCTTGTTTGTCACAACATAAATTAAATAAGAAATTATTATTACTCAGCTTTCAACAATAGCCGATTAGGGCCGTCTTTTTCCAACTTCGATTGATCAGTCGGCCCCCGGTTGAGTTC
This sequence comes from Uranotaenia lowii, assembly GCF_029784155.1. NCBI lineage: Eukaryota > Metazoa > Arthropoda > Insecta > Diptera > Culicidae > Uranotaenia > Uranotaenia lowii. The sequence continues at coordinate 297,162,967 of NC_073692.1, read as the reverse complement.
AATGACGTAAAATAATTGTAATTACCACAATCTACACAACCATGATTATTAAACAGCGCTTCGCGCTGCAGGCTGCGCAAACGCATAAATCTCGTCGATGAAATTAAGGAAACAAAAGTCGCGCCTAAATGATAATATGTATTCTCTATCGCGCGTCAATAATTCATTCAATAGTTTCCACTTCGATCAGTCGATGTCTCGTCGGCTTGTTTCATTCTTCTTTTTTTTTTGTTTAAAGCCGCCAGACGAACGATAGCAAAATCATACTAAGTCACATCGTGTATTGGTTAGAGCCGGACGAGTTGGACGTTTGATAGCGCTAAATGACGGGAACAACATCACGTCACGTTTCTGCTGTTTTTTTTCTGCGCTTTCTGTACACATATGCAGCAGGAGAGACACATTCTGTCACATCGAGCTTACAGTGAAGGACGGGAATGTAGGCACAGATGTCCTGAGAAACGAAAATCGAAGACATTTTCTCAAGTATCTGGAACTACGTAGAATTCACTTTAAAACAACTGGGGCATCATGCAACAATTTTCAACTTCAATGACTTCTAAAGACTTAATGTCCACAGATAATCATAACGCTTGAATATCAAAAGTTTAAAGGTTGATGAGACATCAAATTGACGTAGTCAGAAAAATTATTGTTTTCACTTTTTCACCAGTTATTTTTAAATTTACAAAAACATGCGTGGTGAAAACTTCTAACAAAAAGGGGTAAGTAAAACAAACTTTATTTTTAATGAAAAATCAAATGAAAATGTTTGAAAATTTAAAATTTTTAATACAATTGTGATGTCATAAAGCATAAAGCACCAATTGTAATATTTTTTTGTTTTGTTCGAATTAAATTTTACATTTTTTCTGTCAAAAATGTATTTTAAGGAAAAAGCATAAGGGTGGTCATTAGACTGCCCCAAATTTGTATGGGAAATTCAAAACCTGTGAAATGTTATGCACTGCAGGTTGAAATTTATCCTAGTCCTAGTACAAGATCTCCTGCCAAATTTGGGCCACATTGGACCACAGGAAGGGGTCGCTCAACCAGCCTGAAGTTTGTATGGGATTTCGAGACATTTTGTTCGGGAGGAACATGAAAAACCAGTTTTTCATCAATAACTTTGGTTTGGTTTAAAAAGTTAGCCCACTTTCTTATATTAACTCTAATTGAAATGCAGTCTTCGGATGTAATATTTTTCATAATTTAGTCTTTAAGAAAAACCGTTTATGAAAGAAATCGGCCGACGGGAACCAAAGTTATTGATGAAATACTGGTTTTTCATGTTTCTTCCGAACCAAATGTCCCAAAATCCCATACAAACTTTAGGCTCGTTGAGCGACCCCTTCCCGTGATCCGATCTGGCCCAAATTTGGCATGAGATCTTGTACTAGGCCAAGGATCAATTTTAGCCTGCAGCGCATAACTTTTTCAAAAGTTGGGTCGTTTGGGGCACTCTAGTGGTCATACATTTTGGGGGTAAAAAATACTTCCAAAAAATTTTACTTGATGAAATCGTAAAAATTAATGTTTGGATGATGAAATTTTGGAATTAACAAACGCGTGATGCAAAACAATAATATTACAGCATATGGAAACGAGATTTAAAAGATGAATCTTTGATTTGCATCTTGATGCATTTTAGCCCAGACTGGTAACTGAATTATAAAAATATTTATTTAAAAAAAGTTGGTGATTGTTCGAGAAGTATTTTTACACCAACAGTGTTGGTGTAGATTAGAAAAGTAGTATAAAGTTTGTAGGTGATATCATTAAGCCAATCCGTCATACTGGGTAAAGTTTTCCAAACTTGTAAATTGCTCGATTTTTTTTTAAATTTTATATGAGAATCAAAAACTATAAAAAACCATTTCACGATGTGAGAAACTATGTCATTATCACTTTGTTATCATTAAATGATAACTTTATTACATTTTTTTATAATTTACAGATGATATTTATTTCACGAAAAATATTCAGTAAAAACCTTAATAAGCTTAAGTTCCTCTAAAATGTTTAAATAATAGTTAACAAGATGGGATAAGTGTCATCATGCTTAAATCAACCGCTGTAAATTAATTTGAAAAAAATGTTTAACACGAGGCTTAAATAAAGGTACATTATTGCTATTTCTTATATCTGTACTAAGACGGTTGTACAGTAGTTTTTAGATTTTAACACTGTTCGATTTTATCAATACTCGCCAAATTCACGTTCGATTTTATCACGGCTGTTGTTTCGATTTCATCACACTTTTTTTTAGAAATCATTCAAAAACCATTTCCATGCCCTTAATTTTCTTTCAAAAGCGTAGAGCGTGCTTTGTTCATGATATTTTTTATGGTTTATATTATGGTATATAGGTATTTAATAATGGATTCTAAAAACACTTGCAGGGTAGCCACTCAAAATCAATTTTTAATTTCCCGCCTTTTTCCCGACTTTTTCCCTCATGGTCTCACGAAATTCCCGATTCTATAAACGGGAACCGATCAAGCTTTCTTTTAGTAATACCGTAAAACGGGGTAACATTGATCACCGTGATAACTTTAATCAACATGAAATTTTTCCGCATAGTTATGAATAACTAAATCTAAAGTTAATTTTTTTTTTCTGCGTTTAAAATCAGTTGAGTTTCAAATAGGAAAAAAAACTTGGTTTGTTTTTTAAAATTTCAAATGTATGTAAAAATGTAATTTCAAAATCTTAAAATATCTATTTTTTTTCTAAGGCTCGCAAAAACTCTTCCTGATGAAATCTAACAAAGTAAACTTTTTAGGTTATGCGAACCATTTAAAGATGTGGGTGAATTTAAGCGTTTTTGGAAAAAGATATGTGTCTCTGATTTCTTTTTTTAATTTGTTTATTTGAAATAGTGGCGTACGCAATTCTAATTGGACAGCCTTTAGTATTGTCTGAATGGATAATTTTGGAAGATCAAAATGAAATTCTGCTAGCTTTGCCTTAAAATATGTAAAAAGGACTAAGTGTTGACATCGGCAACACTGCAAGCGTCGCTTTCGACGCGCCGCTGTGAAATGCAGTTCAGTGGCGGCGGATCAACTGACGTTTCTCCTGAACTGTCAGAGGATTGGCGGTCTCGCTCGCTCTCTTCTTCACGTCAGCCGAACGGACCGGGTGAAAATTTGTTTTCTAAAAACACGAGTGGTAAAAATTTGCAAATTGTTTGAAGAAAATCGATTGTTAAATAACTTTAAAATAGTTTAAACTAGGTGTGCTTTGTGCTAGGTGTCAGTACGGTAGGATTCCTGTTAAAAGTACGGATTGCTCAAGCAGGTAAAACTTAAAACTATGATCGACAAATTAAAACTTAGAAGCTAAAACATAACCTCGTTCATGCAGTACCAGAACCTACGAAGTCTGACCGCGATCGGATTACAGTTTATCTTCAGCATAATCTAGCTTTAACAATAGATTTCGAACGAGGTGAACAAGGTACACAAACAAATTAAAGAAATTATTAAAATATATCCTAACCTAAATCTTCATACATGCAGTTGAAGCGCATGCACGTAGCCTATATTAAAACAAGTTGTTCGGGCGCGAGACACATACAAGGAAAACTGAATTTGTAAGTTACATTATGTAGAATTTAAACGTAAACAGAACAAAACTAATAAAATGTATTTTTTAGTTTGAAGCTAACAAACTGCTATCGAAAATCAGCGTTTCTTCTCGACCCACTCGCAACAACTAAGACTTCTATTTTTCTACATAAGAAAAACAAAGGATTATCCACCCATAAAACAATTTCGAGAAACACACTTTAAAAGTTTAAGTTGAGCAAATTTCAAAATATTTTCCGAAAGGGTGAACTTTTAATCAAAGGTGTGAAGATTAAAATATTGAAATTTGAAATTTGCAGAAGATTTTTTTTTATGATGCATTTTTCTTTGAACTCTTTTTCAAAATCGACTTAAGAGATAACGACTGTTAAATTTCCATTAAAATTTAATAATCTACTTTAATTATATGTAGACTATCAAATTGATATTCTACATGTTTTTATTTCAAAAAAATTTTAAAAATTGTCAAAGAGAGGAATAATTTGAACTGAAATCGATCCTTTGTGTTTAGTAATCTTTGGTAATTACATCTTACGATAAAAATTTATTGATACTAAACGTTTCCACCACTGAAAACATTATAAATTATTCATTAAAGACAATCAACTTACTTTTTTCCACTTTAATTTTTAGTTGCGCCTTATTCACGGTTTCGCCATAATCACGGTAATTTTTTTTTCGACCGTGATAAAATCGAAAAACTACTGTACATATTTGGACTTGTTGTGTGGAGTCTCTTTCCTTTAACTCTTGTTGATGCATTTTCAACAAAGAGCCTATCAACATACCGGGTGTTATAATTATGCAAAACGTGTTGTACATCGAAGTTATGATGGATATTCTTGATCTTAACTATTCTGTGCATGATTAATAAAGTTTGCAAGTCTCGCATGCAACTTATTGGAAAAAGATTATGTTATGCCATTTTATAGTTACAATTCTAAAGTGGGATAAAGCTATGGAAGTTTAAATATTGATTTTATACATCTATTCTGCTGGACCTTCAATGTAGATAAATTTGATACGTTTGTGTGACCCCAGGCACTTATTGAATATGTGTATCTACTGTGTACAAAACTGTAATGAAGCTTCTGTAGAATATGCCTTGGCATGAAATATGAAAACCTGCGAATTATTCCACAAATGGGGGCACAAATTTCATTAACGTTCGATAAATGTGGCTTCCAAGATAAAGGATTGTCTAAATGCACAATAGATGTTTCAACATCCTTATTGGAGTATTCTAGAACCGTGTCATCAGCGAAGAGTTTCGGGATACCACACAGAGGAAGCTTTGGCAAGTCATTCACGTAAATGAGAAAGAATAATAGCCCTAAATTGCTACCTTGGGGCACACCTGCAGTTAAAGGTAGTTGATAATTTAATGTGTCTTTAATTCGGAGGACTTGTCGATTTTGAAGATAGCATCGCATGAAGTCGATGACTACGCCTCGTATGCCATACGCTTCTATTTTTTTCAATAACAGGGCGATCGAGATCCCCCGAGCCTTGGCCGCCAGGCAGCGTCACGAGGACCTGCCTCTACTGATGGGACAACCATGCGTGGTTGTCTCTTGAGGTCCAATCCCACGAGGTCTGGGCTGGAAGTTCCACCTCCTCGTGGTCCAGGGCGGAAACGTGTCTGCCAATCCGGCGATTGCAGATGTACGGCTAAGAGAACTATCACTAAACCCACTAAAGGCCGTCGGCGGATTTAGGTACCAGTACCCGGGTGTGAGGGTGAGGGTCCAGCACGCGTTCGGGGGGTCATGTCCCTAAACTGCGGATGCGACCGGAGACTCGCAAAATGAGTAGATCCCAAAGTGGTGACTATGACCCCTATTCCCTTCGACTCAGTCGCGCTGTTTCCCGTCAACGTCATCAGTCGTCCTGGCCCTGAGTTCGTCTGTGGCATAGGGGTTCTCCAGCCTGTGAGCTCAGGCAAGTATGGCCCTCCTAACCGTTTTCCTCCGCCTGATGGTTCCTCCCCTTCCAGCGTTCGAGGCTCTAGGTCTGCGATGGAATCTTATGATTCACTCACCATGTACTACCAGAATGTCGGGGGTTTAAACTCCTGTATAGCAGATTATCTGCTCGCCAGCTCTTGTTCCTGCTACGACGTTGTCGCTTTCACGGAAACATGGCTGAACGACCGTACTATCTCGAGTCAGATATTTGGACCAGATTACGTTGTTTTTCGTTGTGACCGCAGTCCCCGTAATAGCAAGAAGAACACTGGGGGTGGAGTTTTAATTGCTGTTAAATCCGATTTCCATGCACTGCTTATTGACGATGACTCCTGGCACGACTTGGAACTTGTGTGGACCCGCATCGATCTTGGCAACCGAAAACTCTACGTATGCGTGCTGTACCTGCCCCCTGATCGCACACGAGATGTCGCCCTGGCGGAGTCTCTTTCTCGCTGCATATCCAAAGTGAGTTCTCTCTGCGCCCCCGAAGACGATATTCTCGTCATTGGTGACTTCAATATGCCCGGTTTGAAGTGGTGCTCCAACCATGGTAGCTTTTTGTACCCGGATCCTGTGCGCTCTACATTCTCGGCGCCTTCAAACATCATACTAGACTCCCTGAGTACGGCAACCTTGCGTCAAATTAACAGAGTTACTAACGAAAACGGCCGTATGTTGGATCTCTGCTTTGCTAGCGATGGGTCTCGCGTTCCGACCATTGAATCGGCTCCTGCTCCGTTCGTTAAGGCAGTTCAGCATCATCCAGCTCTAATGGTTTCGCTCGAGGTCACCGGATTGCATGCTTCTGTCGAAAAATCAGCACCCTTCTATCTCGACTTCAAGAAAGCGGATTTCGATGCTATCTCCCATATCCTGGTCACCATCGACTGGGAATCTGAACTCAATCTATTGAATCCCAATGCTGCGGCCGAAACCTTTTCGCATATCTTAAATTACGTTATCGACCGCCACGTGCCAAAGCGAACGACTTCCGGGAATTCGCGGACTCCTTGGTTTACGAAGGAACTGCGTCGACTGAAGACGGCGAAGAGATGTGCTCTTAGAAATTACCATAAGCTCAAATCCTCCCAAACTAAGGACGCATATCGAAGACTGAACTCCGCTTATAAAAAAGCTAGTAAGCGTTGTTACCAAAATTATCTTTTTCGAGTACAACGTAACCTCAAGTCCAACCCAAAATCGTTCTGGAAGCATGTCAAAAGTCAGCGGAATGAACCTGGTATTCCAACTCAAATGTTTCTGGATGGCAACACTGCGAACTCTGATGGCGGAATCTGTGCTCTCTTTGCTCAAAAATTCTCGAGTACCTATGCTACTGCTTCAACATCCAGAGAACACGTGGAGAATGCTGTTAGGAATGTTTCGCCACTCGGCTTCAGCATGAGCACGATTGTTGTAGAGGATGCGGTCATATCTAAAGCAGCGGCAAAGCTCAAAAATTCCCTCTCTACTGGCCCGGACGGCATACCATCTACCTTTTTAAAACGATTTATTCCTGTTTTACTGACACCTGTAAGACTCATCTTCCAAGCCTCTCTTGACAGAGTCACCTACCCTTCACTGTGGAAGGAAGCCTACATGTTTCCAGTCCATAAAAAGGGGGACCGAAGAGATATCAACAACTATAGAGGAATTTCTGCTTTATGTGCAATCTCCAAACTATTCGAATTAGTCGTCATGGATCCGATTTTCTCGTACTGTAAGCAAAATTTTTCAATCGATCAGCACGGTTTTATGCCCAAACGCTCTACGACAACTAACCTGTTGACATTCACCTCCTATGTACACGAAAGTTTTGCTGCTAAGTCTCAAACTGACGCCATTTATACCGATTTGTCAGCAGCGTTTGATAAGGTGAACCACGATATCACCATTGGTAAGCTTGGGCGCTTAGGATTTTGCGGACCTTTACTTGGCTGGTTCCGCAGTTACTTAACTGGACGTAAATTGACAGTTCGCACTGGAGACACTCTCTCCAGCCAGTTCTCTGCTTCCTCTGGTGTGCCCCAAGGTAGTCACTTAGGACCGATTATCTTCTTAATCTATTTTAACGATGTGCTCACACTCCTTAACGGCCCGAAACTTTGTTATGCTGACGATCTTAAACTGTTTTACGCCATAAACGGTCAGGACGACATTGATTTTCTGCAAAACCAGTTTAATCTTTTCGCAAAGTGGTGCGACATCAACTGCCTTACTTTGAATCGCAGTAAATGTGCAGTCATCAGTTTCTCACGAAGACGGCAGCCTTTTTGCGCGGAGTACTTCTTAGGAGATGAGTCCATTGCGCGGGTGGACCACATCAATGATTTGGGCGTAATACTCGACCGTAAGCTGGAATTCAAAACACATACGAACTACGTCGTCGATAAAGCTTCTAGAAGCCTCGGATTTTTATTCCGAGTGGCCAAGGAATTCAAGGACGTGTATTGCCTGAAGAGCCTGTATTGCAGCATAGTTCGATCCATCCTCGAATACGCCTCAGCTGTCTGGTGTCCTTACTACCAGAACGGTAATGAGCGGCTCGAGGCCATCCAAAGGCGCTTTTTGCGTTATGCCCTCAGACACCTTAACTGGCAAGACCCATTCCACATGCCAAGCTACGAACATCGATGTCGTCTTATTGACATGGATACTCTTCAAGCCCGAAGAAATGCAACACGAGCTTCTTTTGTCGCCGATCTACTGACATCGCGTATCGATTGTCCTACGCTACTAGAAGCTATTCCTCTTAGTGTGAGACCTCATGGACTGAGAAACCAGGACCTTCAACTGTATGTTCCCATTCGATTGAACAACTATGGAGCCAATAGTGCATTCATCGGTGTGATGAAAACGTTCAACCGCTTTTCCGAACTCTTCGACTTCGACGATTCGCGGAATGTTTTTCGAAGAAGTGTTTTAAGATTATCAAGAAATCATTAATTAGATGTAAATTTTATGTAACTTTAACTTTAAGTCGTCATTTGGACCTATACTTGGTCCGTTGATTGAATAAACAAACAAACATTAAGAGACGTGTCAGACTCGTCAGTGTCAGTGAGGCACAGTATTATGCTGGAGGTGTCAGAGCTCGACACGCGTTTCGGGAATTCATGCGCCTGAACCGCAAGTGCGACCTGATGAGGGCGGTCTACAGCTCAATTTGCGCTACGGTGAGTTAAGCAACCGACTTGCAGGGTAGTTGCGCTGAGAGGAGAATTAAGTCGGGTTCGGAGGAGTCTCAGTCTTACACGTAGTTTAGGGGGTCTTGTCTCCTGACCCCCGTGTGCGACCAGAGAAAGTGTCGTCGACAACTTACTTTGTGTTTCTTGACATCCTGGACTAGATTAGCAAAGTTAGTAGTTGCGCTTAATGTGGACCTCTTTTAACACAATGAGATGTCGGATCTTAGGTCGTCAGAGGAGCGGTTGTGTATCGAGTCGTGTTGGAATGCCTTGGCCTCCTCCCCCTTACAGTCGTATGGTTTTTCATGGCCACAACAAAATGTGATGACAAGTTTTTCAAATTACTCTTCCGCTCATTTTCAACATCGTTCATCTTATTATTCTAATCTTCTATCCATCTACAATCTTTCAATTTTTAAATATTCTTTCTCGAAGAATATAAAATTTCACCGATATAGCCGATAAAATAAGACTGGAAGAAATATCAATTTCTTCTTTTGTCGCCACCCCCCTCCGAAATTTCCAAAAAAACTCGAAGGGGGAATAAATAAAGTTTCAAGTATTTTACGTAAATTAAAAAAAAATAAATACTCGAAAGATTACAAGACAAAAAAACAAATGTTGGAAAATGAGAGTTATTTTACCTGTTATATTCTTGATTTTATAGAATTTTTCGATAAAAAGTTACCTGATTTAAAGGTTTTATGCAATGATATAGTATGCAATATTGTTGCATTCAAGCTTTCGTGCAATTTGTTCCAATTTATTTGTTTTTCGCATTATGTTTGATTTTCCTCCCCTCCCCTAGAGATGTTCCAACTCCAAGTTACAAAAGAATGATTTGAAATTTGTTCCGGCCTAAATTTGTAAAATAAATTTACGGTCATTAACCCTTCATTTAAAACAGTACACTTGCAACATCGGTTTTCTATATCATTGTACCAAACCCTTTCGACCCATGGGTCTAAACATGGGGTTTATCGCAAAATATTTTTCTTTTAAACTAGAACACTTTAAAAACCAAAATTTTGAATAAACAAGCCAAAACAACAAAAAACTTCAAAGACATAATCTTAACATAATTTTGTCATAATTACGTCACAATTTTGTCTTTGTTACAATTTTCCAAAATTTTTGTAAAAATTTGTGCCACAATTTTGGTTGCCTCTGAACTAATGATCTGATTCGGCCGACGATCCTTTTTTCTTTTTTTGGAGAACGTAAAAAAATGTTGAAATTCTCACACAAAAAAAAATTAAAATTGGTTCGTTTTAACGTCAGTACTTTAACCATTCATATTTTTATCACTAAGTATTACCTCAAGGAATGGAAGTTTAATATTTAAATAATTCTGAATTCTGAATCCTGAGTCTATAGGTATATTTCTCTATATTATTCGTAACGATCCTTAACTTTTAAATAGAATAGAACTTAAAAAACGATCCTCAATCTTAGTGACGTCACGCTGCAAAATGTCTTACGTAGGTAATTAAAAACGAAACAAAAAATGTGACCGGAAGCCCATGTTTTTCTTTTCGTTCCCAACCAGCCAATCAACGAAAAGCAGGCTGGGTGGTAACTTCACATGTATTCTATGTGGGATGTCTCTTAAAGGAGGCTATTTAGTGATGATACGTTATCGAATTTGCATTTGCAGTCCTGTTGCCGTTAGATAAAATTATACATAAAAAACACTAACTAAAATCGAGTTTTACCGGAAATGCATGAATATTTGTCATTCATTCACGTTTTGCTACTTATAACACATAAATAATCCATCATTTATTTTCTAACTTCCAGATTGGTTGTTGAATGTCAAAAATACAATATTTTGAAGTAACTCACACTTATTTTGAGAATGAATAAACCAATTGGTTTAAAATCCCAAACAAAAAATCATAACTAATTTTGCAAAAAAATCTTTATGTCCTGGCTAAACAGAACATGTATAGAAATTGAGGTAATTTTCTTCGATAATCTTTGAATTCGATATTTAAAATCAATTTCATCAACCACTGTAATATTCCGTCGCCACAATGATGTCATGGCTCGGCTAATGTATCCCTTCGAAGTGAAACCCCCGCTGCTTTTTTCACTCCTTTAAGCAACCACATGAAAACAATTATGAATGAGTGTTTGATCGAATGGGTGAAGAAATACCGGAAGGAAGATCCGGCTGGGAACGATGGTCAACTTTGTTGGAACAAACGCACAGTTTCTGACCATGGTATACAAACGGTTTTTTTTTCTGTTGTTCTCTTCCCTAAAAAAAATCGGACAAGAACTCGTCGAGCAAATGCAAATGAGAAACCATAGAGACGACAAGTCAAGTCGAGTCAAGTCGAGAAGGTCAAGGATGGGGAAACGGCAGTCTCAATCGATGATGGTGGCCACTCGATAATAAGATGATAGCAAATAGCAGCAGCAAAAAAAAAAGAGGAATCATAAAAAAACAAATCAACAGGAATTTCAGCAATTATCAGAGCCGGAGAGATAAGACGCTATATCAAAATATAATGATGCGGACTTTATGGGCACAAGGTGTGACCGAAGAATGACGACGGATGACGTCAGGTTCTCGGGATTTCAACGGATGAATAAGACTGTTGAGGGTTGCCAGCTTTTAAGACGTTTCTGAGGATTTTTTTTTGCTGGACCTTAACCAACTTTAAGAAGTTGTTCTATTCATTACCATACGAAAAAGTTCATTTTTTTGCTGCTATCTACCTATGTGGGTGTCACGATTTCGAGTATGAAATATTGACCCCAATTAAACGAGCGGCTTCAATGAACCTGCTGCTCATATTAGACGATGTCCAGTTAGCCGCAGCTGCTGTCGGGCATGAAAAAACTGACTGACACTGACTTGTTTCCTTTTTGCTCGTTCACTCTCTTTTTAAGCGTCTGGATTTTATTAATCATGCATGGGTAGCTATTCGGATGCTGATGGGAAGTTCATCTTAAGTTCGAAATGGGTTATTATTGCTGATTATTTACGATTTGCAGAATTAAATTCCAAATAGAGTTGTTTGAAATTAAATGTAAATAAATCAACTGAGGTGTACTGTTTTTCGACGTTTAATAGAATGCAGAGATCTAAGCGGGATAAAATAATGTCAACAGGTATCAATCGGGCAAATTGAAGGTCGTTTTTAAATTTCTTAAACGCTGGTGTCTAAAAAGCTTCGTTTTGGTTCAAAAACTCATCCATGATTTTTTCGTAGAAAAAAAAAAATAACGTTCACATGAGTAAATTTTAACTTTTAAGTTTGTTTGTCAAAATTGAATATTTTGAACAGCTAATGGGTTCTATGCCAATTTACGAATTCTCTAAAGGAAGTTTACCGCTGAGTAAGTTTGTTGAAGTAGGTAACTTCGTATCAAATTTGGCAAAAATTTTAACAAGCTGTTCAACAAGGGCATGTCTTTTGGCATTGAAAAACAGTAAATTTAATTGAAATCAATGCTGGTGCCTCGCAAAGTATTGCATGAAAAGTTGTCATGCAATACCTCGCTAGGCATCCAGCAGTGATGTCGATTGAATTTATTGTTTTTCAATGCCAAAATACATGTCCCCATTTAATACCTAATAACTTTTTTGTCTGATAACATGCAAAGTTAAAAAAAACATACGAAAAAAAAACATTTTTGTAGTTATATTCTTAAGTCGATCTTTCTATAATGTATATGGAACGTATATCAATTCAATATACATTATAGAAAGATCGTATAAAAGTTGAAAAAACAGCATTTACCTAGTGGAGGCAATACACATAAATAAATTTCGTACGTTTCTGAAGCGACGAAAATTACACAAATTGCGTGTTATCCGACACTTTATTCGTACCTATCGGAAGAATGCTAAATTTTGCTCTCACAGCCTTTAAATCGTTACCAGGGACAATATTTCCCAGTTCTCTCATTGGTCAATATTACTTAAATCCTATCTGATTTTTAGCCATCTGGATGCAGTGCTGGTTGCAAAGATATAACATGACGATGATTTTCTCTCTTGAAGCCCACGCGGGAGCAAAATTATTTCAAAATGTACAAACATGGCGAACTTTCTATCATATCCGATTTATACTGACTTCAGATGACATTTTATACGATCTTTTCACTATGCAGTTGGAATTCCGATTCGCACCATCACTGAAAACGACTTAAGTTATCATTTTTGATACTATCTCATGTTTGCTGGGTAAACGTTGCTTAAAAATTGTGCAAAAAATCATGGATGAGTTTTGAACCAAAACGAAGCCTATTAGACCCCAAAAATTACAGAAGTTTGGTTTGCTTCTGTTGGTTTGGTTTGTTTTCCACAGTTCGGTAAGATATGAGAAATGTGAGAAATTTTTGTTGAGATTCGTTTTATCAAAATGAATCTTGTTTTTCAAAGCATAAGTCAAACGTTTCGCAGTCTTCAATAATTGAGTAAGTTAAAAGCTTTAACAAAAAAATTAGAAATGCCCTTCAGTGATGTCAGAAATAATAGAATTTTCATAATAATTTTTCTACAAATCTTAGAATTTTAATTTTTCTGAGCGTTGTATCTCTGAAACTAGAAAAGCTGAGCAAAATCCGAACCCTTGATGGAATCGAGAGATCGGTAAAAATTATAAAATCAAACGCAGTATCACCAAAACTAACAACAGATTCGAATTCAGGATGCCTTTTCATTTTTTCAAAAATAAGCATGTAAAGGAATGCCGATGTTCCTGATTTTTCAAGATTTGCCGAATTCTTAGAGGTTCATCCTGAAAATCTTAAAAACATGTTTCTCTCTGGTTGTTACAAAGAAGCCTGGTTTTAGCTGAAAAAATTTAATGTAGCGATTAAAAAAAGGTGAGATGAATAACCGTTTGAGTTGAAGTCTCTCCTTTACAGGGCTCGGTATCGTCGCAAAGAAAGAATGAAATTGAAATCTCCTTCTATTCGTCTCACTTCCACAAATTTCAATTTCGAGTAGTTCACTTTCATTACTCGAATAAAAGTGAATCCACTCATGTTCACTGCTCGGGTGCAACAAAGAAATTCGATTGTCAGCAGATGAAAATTTCAATGAGGCTTGGAATTGCCTGCAATCAGTGTCATTCAATTTCGAATTCAAACGAGTCTTTCAATGTAGCAAAACGAGCAAAACAGGCAGCAATTAGCATACAAACATAGCACAAACAGTTTTTTAGTTCCTATTGTATTAACACGTTCGTCGCCACGCTCATTTTGGTAGTTTTGCTAGCCGGGCCCAAAGAAATTTTCAGAGAGAAAAAGCAAAGAGGGAGAACTCCCATATTTGAAACGTGTGGCGAAGCTGAGCGGTAAAATCAAGTAAGAGAGCGTCACCTGCTTTTTGATGTGACGGGGCCCCCCAGGAAATACACCCGTCTGCCGAATATGGGTGACGTGGCGACGAACGTGTTAATTTTTCAGCGAAAAAGAAATCTCCTTATCATCATCTTATCATAATCAAAATATTTTTATTTTTCAAAACAACTAGGTTCTTAAGTGACAAAAATATTATAATTTTTGAGCACCAGAAAATAAGCTCTTATGACCGTTAGAAAGTAAAGAAGAAAGTAACAAAAAACTCCTTGAGCCTTCATTTTTCATCGAACACGTACAGAGATTTTCGTACCGTTTTTTTTTCAAACTCCCGGGAGCAATAGTTTAGACAAAGCTTGGGTACCGCCACCTAGTGAAAAAAATTTTTTTTAACAATACTCTGGAAGCCGTTGATTGTTTTACTCGCCCACTTTGCTTTGCAAACCTGGGCATGTCTAAAAAAATCGGGAGAATCTTGAATGCTTACCCCACAATAAGTTATACATCGATTGCTCCTAGTTTATGAATTAAAAATATATTTCAGGAGGTTCCAGCGAATCAGCGGTGACTTGAATGGTTTTTTCATAGCTTTGTCGAAATTTGAATAAATAACAGTAGATAAATATTAGATTTTGGAGAAAACAGATGTAGAATTTAAAAATATATTTCTCATTTTCAATAAATACAAACGTCATTTAAAATTACATGATAACTTACTAACATCATTTGTGAGGAACTTTACAAAATGCAATTTATAAAAAGCATCATGTTTACTTAAATTAAATAAAAGACTTTTTTTAATAAACACATTACAATTTTAACCGGGCAATATCCAGGTGAAATTCAGGTTTCATTTAAATGGAAAAAAATCAAAGAAAGTAAAAAACATTAAAAATCATTCGAAATTGTGAGTTTTCTAAAGCTTAGCTGGAAATAAAATAAATAAAAATGGGCTATCTAGTATGCTTACTTATAAGTATGTATAAATAATGCAAAATGATTGTATGCACCCTCATTGTGATAATCAACTTTGAAAAAAAAAAACTAGAATGGAAAAAAAATTGCTGTAGTTGCTTAAATTTGACCAATCGGTAATACTGAGTTTCTCTATTAAATTTCTATTCCAAATCCGTTATCACATTTGGAATTCGGATTGGAAACTTTTCCAGCTGATAGAACCTAATACTATTGATTCCTCTTCCTATTAATTATCCTATGCTTGAGTAAACATTCTGAATTTACCATTTTCCAAATTGACCATCCATTCTTAAATTATGTCCATCATAAAAACATTCTCGTAGTTGAAAAGCGAATTCCCATAAGTGATTCTTTAAAAATAAATATTTCTTTTTTTATAACCTTGTCTTCCTCTAGGTTTTAAAAAGAGATTAAATTTATTGAGATTTTCAAGTCTTATGTTGTTCCATCAGTTTCATAATTTTTCTAAGTATTGAGAACTCGAGATCATTTTAATAAACTTATTTGGATTCTTTATCTGATATTTTAATCACTTAATAACAGATTCCATGATTTAAACATCTAATCATCATTTAGAATTTATGTTTTAAACTTTTACACATTTAGATGAACTTTTTCAGAAAAGTTTCTGTTTTAAACATTTGATCTGATGAGAATGTTTTCTTAATTGAAAATTGTAATCGCCATTACATTTCAATTTTTTTGCGCATTACATGTAAACGTTTCTTGTGTTTTGAATATATTAAATTAAAATATACAATTTGACAAAGAATTATACAATTTGCAATTCTTGTTTTGGCTCTGATTGTTACTTTGATTCTCAATTTTGTATTTGACATCTTGATTTTATTATTTTTGAATAAACTAATAACTACACTTTATCATCCTTGTGGCATTCGTATCTGAATATAAACTGAAATTATGTTTTGAATTTTACACTTGAACTTTTTATCTGTATATCCATGAAATATAAATTGTATCCTTACGTTTAATTTTTTAAATTTCGGATTTGAAGTCAGAAATATTTATGTTACTTCTCAACTGTCACGAAGAAAATATTTATTCTTCTTTTGATGAAGCACTTACTATGATACATTTTTATCTTTAATTTTTTCCAAAACAGATAATTATAATTGGTATCTATAAGAATTATGAAATAAATTGCTGATTGAATTTTGGGGTTGAAGGAATTGATTGGGAGACACTTTTGACTAGATTTACGATGAACCCGAAATGCAAAAAAAACTGTTTTAATGACAGATTTAAAAAATTAAAAATTATTGAAATTTTTTAATGATATGCAATGAAAAAAGACATTTCGAAATCCACGATTGTTGGTGTGGTTCGGTAGAATTATCTCCACGTCACCAATGATTGCTACTAAGTGATTGACCGAGGCCACCAATTCCGCACAGAGGTCAAAAGAAAGGCGCTTGGGATTAGAAGCTCATTCTCAATGTACAAAACTGATGCTCTCTCTTGGAACATCAATAACGGCGCCGGCCACGTCAATAGAAGAAAAAAGAAAGGAAAGAAATAAATTAATGTTTGCTTTAGGACCGACGTTACATCTGCATCCTGGCAAAAAATCTGGTTTGGAAGGGGGTAAAAGATCGTGTTTTCTATTATGTTTCTAATTTTAATCAAAAACCTGCTATTTAAACAAGATGCATACATTTTATATTATTCTCTATTATAAAATGCTTCTGTGATAAAAACTTACTATAGTTTCTGAAATGAATTTTCTCAATTTTTTATCAGAAAATTTCAGTATCATACATATGTAAAAAATAATGTAGAAAAATCTGAACAAAGAAATTCAATATGGTCCAATTTCAATAACTGACAATTTTTTTCAAAAAATCGTTTCAAAACAGAATGATTGGTGTTGTAAAAAAAAACTATTTAGCAAAATAGTTGTTTTCTGTCAAGCTTTATTTTTTCTGATAAAAAAAACACATTTTTTATTTCAATTAAATTTAATTAATCAAATCAATGAACAAATCAATTCACGAATCATTTTTCATTATTGAATATTACATATTAACATCATTCCAGTTAATTGACGGAGTTTGTTTCGGGAGTTTGATAATTTTTCCCAGAAATATCTTCAATAAGTTGAAACACAGTTTTTTCAAACACCATATATAAAATTCATAAATAAAATCAGATATACATGATGTCGAAGGAACTTTTTGGGTTATTCATGATATAAGAATAATGTTGCATCATTTTTCAGAAAATCACAAAAAATACTTAGCTCTTAGATTTTGTTTGGATTTCCTAGAACTTAGTGACGACCTTCTGAATCTTCATCCTACCGTGCTCCATTCTAGAACTTCATAAACCACGCACGCGTTGTGTATTTCCCTCGTATGGTTGATACCGTAATACTTGAGATTCCTTTCATCGGCATTTTTCTCTGATAGCTTCCCAATTCTATGTCTGGTGCGAAACACAGCTAAAAGGAAGCATCTTTTCTCCCGGGAATTGACCAAGTTACATTACAAACACTTTTTACAATAAAATCTGTTTTTCACTATACAGTTCTTAAATTTTTTCATCCTCAAAAACACGTCTGTCACTTTCAGGCACCGCCTACCGAGTCCCGGCCAAAGGGGACCAACATTATTCATGAAAAACTGGATTTCCATGTTCCTCCCGAACAAAATATCTCATAATCCCATACAAACTTCAGGTTCGTTGAGCGACTCTTTCCCGTGGTCCGATCTAGTCCAAATTTAGCATGAGATCTTGTACTAAGCCTACACAGTAAACGAAAATTACCGAGTTCGGTAATTTTTTTACCGAAATCCTAACATGTGTAAATCGTTAAACTGTTCGGTAATTTTTTCGGTAAAAAATAAACGAACATCGGTAAATCGATTCTTCATTTACCGATGTTCGTTTATTTTTTACCGAAAAAATTACCGAACAGTTTAACAATTTACACATGTTAGGATTTCGGTAAAAAAAATTACCGAACTCGGTGATTTTCGTTTACTGTGTATGATCAATTTTAGCCTGCAGCGCATAACTTTTTCAAAAGTCGGGTCATTTAGGGCACTCTACGCTACAGTAACTGACTCTGAGCTTTCGGAAAAAATATTTAAAATGCATTTTCAAACGTTTTTTTCAACTTTGTCAAGTTTCAGCCAGTTAGGAAATAGACTTTTTAGTGTCTGAACACGAAACAATGAAGTAACTCACATATTATAGCTGTATTCTATGGTTAAAAAAGTGTCCTTCTTAAGGTGGTCATTATGCCCTTATCTCCCCTACATTTCAAAAGTTCGAAACCGATTTGGCCGTAATCCAGTGATAATTCGCTCCGACCAAGGTGGCGAATATAAGACGAAACCGTTTGAAAAGTTATACCGAGCCGAAGGAATTGTACCTCAGCTCACTGCTGCACATTCCCAGCAGCAAAATGGAGGTGCTGAAAGGAAAAACCGAAGCCTGGTGGAGATGGCACGCTGTTTGATTCAAGATGCCAAGATGGGTTATCGATTCTGGGCGGAAGCAATCAACACCGACACGTATCTGCAGAATATTCTACCATCAAGAATCCTGGAGAAGACTTATGGTTTGAGAAAGTGCCGAGCTATGCAGGCCTGCATCTTTTTGGTTGCACTGCTTACATTAAAGTCCCATCGCCGCAAGGAAGCCATGAACGAGTAGCTCTATCGACACATTGGTCGACACGATACTATTGATACTATTGAGATTCATTGATTTATGGGAAAAACACACCGAACCTTAGAATCGTTTCATAGAGAATCAAAAGCATGTCTTCAATGCCGCTTGAGTCTTTCAAAATAGTTGTCAAAAATCGATATCATGGTTTAGTCAATGCGTCTTGAGCGTTGTGAATTAATCTAGAATCGGAACCCTTACGTCTGCTGGCTTCAACGGGCATACTAATAAATAGAGCAGGCAACAAAGGTTTTTTGGTGAAGCATGCAGATGTGAGGACCGCTAAATTCAACGGGGAGCCCAAAGAGACGGACTATATGCGGCAGCCACCTAATTACGAAAAGGATGTTCCGGACACCGTATGTCTCTTAAGGAGGAGTCTCTATGGCCTTAAGCAAGCAGGTCATGTCTGTTACAAGAAAATAGACAGCGTTTTGAAGCAGCTCAAGTTCAAGCATTCGACCAACGATTCTTGTTTGTACGTGCAGAATAAAAATGGAAAACGAATTTATATCGTCGTTTATGTCATTATCGCTTGTGAGGACGAGAAACAGTATGCAGATATGATCCAATCGCCAAACCGTTTATTCACTGTAACATCCCTGGGAGATATTCGCCATTCGAAGTCACGTTTACTCTCATCCAGTAAAGTTACATCAAGAAACTTTTGGAGAGATTTGATCCAGCAAATCCGTCGAAAATTCCGTTGGATCCTGGTCATTAACAGCAAAAGGAGGAGACGGAGAAGCTGTTCACCAGGAAATCTAATTCTGGTTACATAAAGGGGGACACCAAAGGAAATCGAGTAAAATTTTAATTTTGATGCCAAATGACCTAAAAAATCTCGAAAACCGGCTAAGACTCATAAAGTCGATTTTTGGTCAAAAAATGTTTTCCAAATAATCCAGATTCCATTTTTTTCCAAGAGTACCTACACATATGTATGTTTAAGGTTTGTCTTGAGAGTACTATGCAAGAAACAAAGTTTTTTTGACTCTGTTAGGTTATTGGTTCTGATTGTAAATATATTGTGAACCAAAATGCATACGAAAATAAATTGTGATAAATTTTCAGGTACTCACCACCACCCAGTCCATCCTCGCCGGCACCATCATCTTCATGCCTCCTCATTTTGTCGGCTGCAAGAAAAGAAAAACTCCTATATAGTATCCAAAACGTTGGCGAAACCCAAAAAAATCCTCCTTACCTTGATGATGGTTCCGGCTCGAAATCTTCTCCATGAGTTTGGTGATCTTGCTGCTGTCGTTCTTGAGCGGTGCTGGCCCGGGGCAATACTCGTTCAGATCTTTTGCACATACCCGGTGGATGTTCAGTTCACAGTCTGGAATAATTACAGCTATAGTTTTCTGGTTTAAGGGTTAAGAGAAAACGCCTTACTAGAGCAGTGGTATCCCTGCGGGCTCACACCCCAGAGTATGTTCTGGCAGTGGTTACATCGCGTCACCTCGTAGTACGGTTGCAGTCGGAGGTTGTGGCCGAGGATGTCCTGTTTCCGGTTTTTGGCCATCAGTCTACTTTTAAAGCTCTTCTCCCGGCTGACAAAGTGGTGCACCTTGTCGATCGGGCTACCTGGCGTCGAGCGCGTCACGAAAAACCTCTGCAGCACCGTGGACAGGGCGGAGCAGAGGGCCGACTTCTTCGGGCACTCCTTCGGCGACTCCTTCTCGATTTCCTCTCTGGGAAAAGTACGGCGGTGTTGTTAGCAAAAAAAGTTTTAAATTGATAAACACAGCGGGGTTAAACTTACAAATACTGTTGTAACTTCGGGAGCAGCGTCTCCTCGACAATGCGCTGCTCCCGGACCTTGTCGCCTTTGGCACTGGCGAGCTGCTGGTCGGTTGGACCGTACATCGTTCCAAGGCCGGCCGTCCGCTTGAGCTGGAACTCCTGCAGCTGGATGTTGATGTAGTCGCGGGCCTTGTTGCGGCTTTTGTAGAACACCCGCCGCAGGATTTCGACCTTGTCGTTCTCCTTCTGCAGGATGTCGTCGATCTCCCGGGCCAGCGATTCGTCCACGTTTGGCCAAAGAAGGGGCTGGAATTATTGATAGTTTAAAAAATAGTTTAAAAGTATAATTTAACCTAGAAACTCACAGCTCCGGGTACCAAAAACGTCGAATGGATCTCGTATGCCCACTTGCGCATGTCCTTGATGCTACCCTCTTTGTACAGATCCGAGATCAGATAGAAAAGCAACGGGGACGGGTCCGAGTTGGAAAGTACGTAGTTCAGAAATACTGCTAAATGTGCCGAGTGAGCCTGCTCCAGTAGCTGCTTCAGCGACCGGAACGGCCCGTGCTCTTCGATGAAACTTTCCTGGTCGGAAATCTCATCGTCCTCCATGGAGATGATCGGCTTCTGGGCCTCGTTGCTCTGGGCGGCCATTATGCTTCCGGGACCGGCCGGCCCTTGATGGTTCGAGGAAGCCGATTGCGGATGATGATGGTGCTGCATCTGATGGTTCATGTTTCCGACACCGGCGGCCATCGCCAGCTCGTGGTGCAGATGATGGCCATCAACGCCGCCACTGCTGCCCAGAAGCGATGATGAGCTAGGATAGGGAGGGGGAGGCGTGCCGGGCGGCGTTATTTCCTGAGATCGTTTGTCCCACGAATCGGATGAGGTTTTCTGGTGCCGTGGAATGAGCGAACCATGGTCGCCGAAATCCTTGGCATTAATGTTTTCCGGCGAGGACACTATCCGGCGATGCTTCTTGTTGATGGACTGGTTCATGTGCGATGCCGGTTGATTCGATGCGTTCAGTGCCTGGAATAAATTATTGATTCGAATGTTAATCGCTTGAATCGCAAGAAGTGGAATCAAGTTGCAAAAAAGGATTCTCAGCACACTTGAAGAAAAACCTAACCTTCTAATGCTCGGAAGATCCGAGCAAAGAAAACTTCTTATTAAATAGTTGTTTTGGCAAATTACGGTGCATTCTCAATAACACACGCACAACACACTGTATTCCTTTGAAATGGAACGATGATAAACACATTCAAGCTAAAATGACAAGCAAACAAAAACATGCGGCATGCAAAATATAAAGCTAAAGCTAGTTGTGACTCAAAAGCGCAAGCAGATTGGTTTCGATATTGCTGTATGATACTAGAGAAATGATATGAAACAACTTACGAATTCTGCATACTTGACTCAATGCAAGGGAAATGATCCAAAAACTACCTGAAAACTTTCCTCTTCGAAGATTCAAAATCCATTTTGAACCGTCGAATATAAATCAGTAACTATGCTCATTGCCTTCCATCGGGACCGTCAAAAATAAGTTTTAGTTTCTAGAGCTTCTAAAAACAAAACAATTATCACTTGCACTGGCAGAGCACCGATCGAAGATGTACGAGATTCGAGCATCTTGAAATCCTGGTAATAAAAAATGGACTCGAGAGATACAATTGATTTTTATCTCTCAGAGCATAGTCTAAAATGTAAACGCGATACTCAAGATCAAATTTTACGAAAATCTCGATGTCGTTTTTTCAAACTATCACAAATCATAACTCCACTCAAACATTACAATACTCCTCATGAAGCTTAAAGTTGAATGTTCCTGAAAACAAAATACTCCTACCTTGGAACACTGCTGTAAGATCATCATTTACATGGGAAGGTTTCCAGTTCATACCTTCACCTTAGTTGCTAGCTAAGCAATGCATCGTTGTTAGTTAGGCCTCTATTTTATTTAATCTTAAAGGGTATAAGTTAGTGTTCTCAGCAAAGACAGAGGCAGAAATCCGAATGCCACAACCTTCCACGAAAGCCAATAAAAGACGCGTTTTATTTACAAAATGTACAACAGGTTCTCGATCCTCCACCAACGTTTTTTACTTATTTTTTGCCATGAAACAATCCACACAAAAGGCGGTGAACTCTCAAACATCCTTTCCCGGTTTTTTTTTTATTTGGTTTTGTTTAGTGTGTATCTACAAAATTTCACAAAATCCACAAGGTGCCAGAGACAGTTGTGTGTGCGCTGGAGAAGATGACCATAGAAGTGTCTCTTCTAGAGTGAGTCGTCTAGGATAGGGTCAAACAAAGCATTGGAAAAAAGATTTGAGGGAAAACAAGACTCGAGAGGGCTGGGGCAGAGCGTGCTTCAAAACGGAACACACCGGCAGGTGAAGTTTGGGACCTATTTTGAGAAAAAGAAGGACAAGGGAGTTACCCAATTGTATGTTGGCCGTTCTTGATTGTTGATATTTGATTTTGCATTCCGCATTTTCTTCGAGTTTTGAATTAGGATTCCTATTTCGTGATCCTCGATTCTTGACCCTTAAACCCCTGACTTCTGAATCCTAACTGTGGAGTCTTGAACTTTGACTACAGACTCTTAGCTCTTGATTCCGATAATTACTCCTGCTGATTTCTGATCCCTGAATTTTAACAATCTACTCTTGACCCTTTTTGACTTTTGAATCTTGGTTACGGATTTTTTTCTTGGATTTTTGGTCTTTGATCCCTGACTCTTGGCTTCCGATTCCTGTCCTGAATCTAGATTTTTGAATTTAGACTACTGACATTTGATCATTGATTCTTGACTCTCGACTCTTGACAGTTGATACATGATTTTCACTCCTGACTCTAAATTTATTGATTCTTCATTCTTCATATAAGAATTGATTTCTGACTCCTGACACTAGACTTTGGATCCATGACTTTTGACTCTCTACTCTTGATTCTTGACTCCAAATTCAAAGCTCCTGTTTCCTTGCTCCTGATTCCCAACTCTTGACTCTTGACTTTCGACTCTTAACTGTAAACACCTTACTCTACCCTTTTGACCCAGATTATTGACTACTAGCTCCTGACTCTTGACTCTTTATACCTGAATGTTGTCCTTTGACTCTAGCCTCGTAATCTTTGAACCCTGTACTTCTGACTTCTGATAAACAATTTCTGACTCCAGATTTTTGATCTTGAACTCCTGACTTTTGATTCTTAACTCATGATGACTCCAGATTTTTGACTCTTGACTTTTGACCTTTTTTCCGACTCCTGAATCTTGATTCTTGACTCTTGAATTATGCATGACTACTGATTCCTGATCTCTGACAATTGATTTCTGATCTTGGAATCCTGTCACTTGACTCTTAATTTTCTTGACTCATGAAGACTCTATAGTTTTGACTCTTGATCCTAGCTCTTGGATATTAATTCCTGATTTCTGAACATCGATGGCTGACTTCTGACGTTTGACATTTGTCGTTGGATTCCAAATTATTGGTTCTTCGTTCTTCATATCAGAATTGACCCTTGACTCCTGACTACTAACTCAAGATTTTGGATTTATGAATTCTGATTCTCTATTTTTGATTCCTGACTTCAAACTTCAGACTTCTCATTTCAAGCTAATGACTCCCAGCTAAGGAGATGACAAGTTTTAACTCTCTACTCCCAACTTCTGACTTCAATCACCTGACTCTCGGCTTTCGAGTCTCATTTTCTAACTTCTGACACTTATCTCTTGATCCTAATTCCTAACTGCTGACTTCCGAGCTTAGCTCTACATCCCTAGCTCTTGTCTCTTGACTTTCAACTTTTAGTTCTTGAACTTGTGATTCCCAGCTACTTGTTTCTAATTTCTGACTACTGATTTCTGATTATTTAGTTTTAATTCTTGATTCTTGACTCAGGATGACTCCAGATTTGGCATGACTCAGTAGTCATTCCTGATTTATGACACTTGATTTCTGACCATGGACTCCTGTCACTTGACTCTTAATTCTTGACTCATGAAGACTCCATAGATTTGACTCCAAGCTCTTGAATATTGATTCTTGATTTCTGATGTTTGACATTTGTCTTTTGATTCCAAATTATTGGTTCTTCATTCTTCATATGGGAATTGACCCTTGACTCCTGACTGCTAACCTCAAGACTTTGAATTCATGACTTCTGATTTTCTATTCTTGATTCCTGACTTCAATGACTCCCCTCTCCTGATTCTCGGCTCTTGACTCTCGACTCTTGACTTTTAACTCTCTACTCCCGACTTTTGAATCATGACTTCTGACTTCGATCACTTGACTCTCGTCTCTCGACTCTCATCTTTCAACTTCTGACTCTAGCCTGTTTTTCCTAATTCCCAACTACTGACTTCCGATTTTAACTCTTTAACCCTAACTTTTTTCTCTTGACTTTCAACTCTTAGTTCTTGAACTTTTGACTCCTGGCTACTGGATCCTAATTTCTGACTCCTGACTTTTGTTCGGACTCCTGACTCTTCAATTTCGATTCTCGATTCTTGACTCATGATGACTCCAGATTTTTTACTCCCGACTCTTGACTTCTTTCTCCTGACTCTTTGACTGAGACTACTAGCTCTTGAATATTGATTCCTGACTTCTGATGTTTGACATTAGTGATTTGATTCCAAATTATTGGTTCTTCATTCTTCATATGGGAATTGACTCTTGACTCCTGACTATTAACTCAAGACTTTGGATTCACGACTTCTGATTTTCTATTCTTGATTCCTGACTTTACTTCCATCTCTTGACTCTCGGCTCATGTCTCACAACTCTTGACTTTTAACTCCTTACTCACAACTTTTGACTGATGATTTCTGACTATAATCACCTGACTCTTGTCTCTCGGCTCTCATCTTCTAACTTCTGACTATTATCTCTTGATTCTAATTCCTAACTACTGACCCCCGATCCTAACTCTCAATCCCTAACTTTTGTCTCTTGACTTTCGACTCTTAGTTCTTGAACTTTTGACTCCTGGCTACTGAATCCCAATTTCTGACTCCTGACTTCTGTTCGGACTCCTGACTCTTCAATTTCGATTCTCGATTCTTGACTCATGATGACTCTAGATTGTTTATTCTCGACTCTTGACTTCTTTCTCCTAATTTCTGAATCTGGATTCTGGACTGCTCGACTCTTAGCTTATGACATGACTACTGATTCCTAATTTCTGACACTTGATTTATGACCATGGACTCCTGTCACTTGACTCTAAATTCTTGATTCACTCTTTTAATTCCAAATTATTGGTTTTTCATTCCTCATATGGGAATTGACCCTTGACTCCTGACTACTAACTCAAGACTTTGGATTCATGACTTCTGATTCTCTGTTATTGATTCCTGACTTCAAACTCCAGATTCCTGACTCCAAACTAATGACTTCCATCTCCTGACTCTCGGTTCATGACTCGCGACTCTTGACTTTTAACTCACTACTCCCGATTTCTGACTCATGACTGACTTCAACCACCAGGCTCTTGTCTCTCGACTCTCATCATTTAAATTCTGACTCTGGTCTCTAGATCCTAATTCCTAACTACTGACTTCTGATCTAAACTCTTTATTCCTCACTCTTGTCTCTTTACTTACGACTCTCAATTCTTGAACATTTGACTTCTGGCTACTGGTTCCTAATTTCTGACTCCTGACTCTTCAATTTTGATTCTCGATTGATGACTCCAGATTTTTTCTCGACTCCTGACTTCTTTTTCCTGACTCCTGATTCTGGATTCTGGACTGCTCGACTCTTGGATTATGACATGACTACTGATTCCTGATTTCTGACACTTGATTTCTGACCATGGACTCCTGTCACTTGACTCATGACTCTGACTTCAATAACCTGACTCTTGTCTGTCGAGTTTCATCTTTTAACTTCTGACTCTGTCCTCTTTATTCTAATTCCTAACTGCTGACTCCCGATCTTAACTATTTATCCCTTACTCTTGTATTTTGACTTTCGACTCTTGGTTCTTGAGCTGCTGACATCTGGCTACTGGTTCCTAATTTCTGACTCCTGACTGCTGATCGGACTTCTGACTCTTGAATTTTGATTCTCGTTTCTGACTCTTGATTTTTTTTTTCTCCTGACTACTGAATCTGGATTCTCTCCGACTCTTGGCTTATGACATGACACTGATTCCTGACTTCTGACCATGGACTCGGGACCATAGTCTCTTGATTCTCGTTCTTGACTCATGGTGACTCCATATCATCGACTTGACTCCAAACTCATGAATATTGATCCTACCTCTTGAATCTGGATTCTTCACTCTGAATCTTAAATCTGGACTTATGACTTCTGATTTCAGATTCCTGACACTTGACTTCTCTTTGACCATGAACTCCTGACTATTGATTCTTTATTTTTGAGTCATGATGACACCATATTGTTGACTTTTGGGACTCTTAAACTCTAAACTATTGATTCTCGACATTTAATTTTTGATTTTGAAGACCTGACTCTTGAGTCCTGACACTTAGATCTCTAGACTCTTCACTGTTGACTTCTAACTTTAAAATACTGATTGTTGGCTCTTGAATCGGGACTCTTCATTTTTTCTTTTGAATCTTAACTCATGACTTCTGACTACTGATTCCTGATTGCTTACGATGAACTTCTAACTCTCGACTCTCAATTCTTAACTCATAATTTTTCATTTTTTGATATTTCCGACATTTGTTCCCTAATTTTCTACTACATATTGAACGACACTTGAAGTTTCATTCTGGAGTCCTGACTTCAGATTGCCGACTCCTAACTCGTAGCACAATGGGGAGAAATGAGTATAAACCGCGAAAAAAATAAATACCTTCACTCCTACACGAACCAAATCTATGAAAATATACTTTCCTTCAATGGAAATGTCCGAAAAAATGATTGAACAAAGATTCAGACGCCGCATGAGCTAACGAACGGAGATATTGTGTCATTTTAAGCCCAAATTGCCCTATATTTTGTAAACAAACCAGAAGAAAATTTTGAAAAAATAAACCTATCTTGTGTGATTTTTTTCGAGGAATCAAATGAAGGCTGATTGGGCTACCACACGCTTAAATTTTTTTTCAAGGAATCGAATGAAGGCTGTTTAAGCCAAATCACGGATCGAAAAATGGAGTAATAGCTGATTTTACCCTCGATTCCCCTATATTTTCAATTAATTATAAAAAAGTAAGTACGGACTAGAACATTTTGAACCAAATGAGAAATCTTGTATGTTTTTTGTCCAAGAAATCGAATGAAATCTATTTAAGACACCGCACGCATAAAAAAAAATGAAGATATGGATGTTTTAACCTCATTTCCCCTTTCATTTTTCCACTAATTCAGAAAAACTAAGTACGGACTTGAAAATATGAAACCAAATAGGATCTATCTTGTGTGATTTTTTCCAAGGAATCGAATGAATTCAATATGAGCCGCTGCACGCATCGGAAAATGGAGTTGTGGCTTTTTTACCTCAATTACCCTACATTTTTCAATTAATTAAAAACCATATTTTTGTGTCTCAAGAAAGGTCTCATTTGCTTCAAAATTTTCAAATCCGAACAAGCTTTTTTCTAAATTAATTGTAAAATGTAGGGGAATCGAGGGTAAAAACAACCTTAATTTCATTTTACGATGCGTGCGGTGGCTCAAATAGCCTACGTTAGATTTCTCGGAAAAAAATCACACAAGAAAGGTCTCATTTGCTCCAAAGTGTTCAAATCCGAACAAGCTGTTTTTTTCTAAATTTATTGTAAAATGTAGGGGAATTAAGGGTAAAAACAGCCATAACTCCATTTTCCGAAGAGTGTAGTGGCTCAAATAGCCTTCATTCGATTCATCGAAAAACCCACATGAGATAAGTCTCATTTGGCTACTAATTTTGAAGTCGCAATAAGTTTTTTGAAATATTCAAAAAAAAAATGTAGGTAAGGTTAAAACAGCCATAACTCATAACTTCATTTTTTCGATGCGTGATTTGGCTTAAACAGCCTTCATTCGATTCCTCGAAAAAAAAACTAAAAAAGTCTATTTTTTCAAAATTTTTTAGTCCAAATTAGTTTTTTCTAGATTTTTTTTTTCAAAATATAGGAGAATTTGGGGTTGAAAAGGCAATAAACTTCTTTTCGTAAGCATGTGCGGCGTCTAAAACTACATATCTGTACAAACACGTGAAAAGGATCTATCTCCAAAAGTAAACAAAAACCATTTTCAGAACCTCATGATAGGCCAACAGTTGCCCTACTTAACGGTAAAACCCTTTTGAGAAAATAATATTCCGTTACACTGAAAACTCAATTTGAGTAAAGGATCTATAAACATTCTAAAACCAGAACTGACTTCACATGGATATACACCCTTTACTCCGGAACAATTTTTCGCTACTATTCCGCAAACAAACTCAAAATAATCAATTCGACTCTTTATTCAACATAATACCATAGTTGCAAATGTATGCGAGCTTATAACTAAAGCTAAAAATAAGAAAATAGCAAAGGGTGTATAAACAGGTTAGACAAAATATTACGTGAGCTAGGTGCTATCTACGATAGCGCGTTGTTTTTTTTTTTTCATGAAAATTGATATTCTATTCTATTCTATTCTAACATGAGATGCTTCTTAAAAATCGTTTGTCTTCCATAAAAACCAAAAATTTGAAGTGATTTTTAATAAGGGATTTAAAATAGGTTGTATGTTTTTCAAACGCGTTTTTCTTGATACGCCATATATGAAGATAGATGCTTTTTATGTTTTGGTAAAAATTTGACACTTTATTGAACATAAAAACATAGTTACAAATGAACGCGATCTTAAAACTAAAGCTAGAAATGAAAAAATAGCAAAGGGTGTATAAACAAAAGAGACAAAATATTACGTGAACTAGGTTCTATCTACGATAACGCGTTGTTTTTTCATTAAAATTGATATTCCTCTATTCTAACATATAGACGATGCTTCTAAACATCGTTTGTCTGTCATTAAATGCAAACATTTCAAGTGATTTTTAATTAGCGATTTAAAATAGGTTGTATTTTCTTCAAACGCGTTTTTCTCGATTCGCCATATATGGAGATACATCCTTTTCACGTGTTGATACAGATATGTCCAATAGACTGAGTCGATTTGGGGTCATTTTTGAATTTCTCAAACCCTGGGGTCTAAAAAGCTTCGTTTTGGTCCAAAACTCATCCATGATTTTTTGCAGAATTTTCAAGTAACGGTTACATGAGTAAATTTGAACTTTTAAATTTGTAAGGGAAAATTGAATATTTTGTACTGAAAAAACAACATCATTTTTGTTCCTTCTGTGGAACCGAGCCTGCAGATGGTTTTCGTGCCAATTTATAAATTCTGCAAAGGAAATTTTCCGCTGAACAACTTTGTCCAAGACCGTAACTTCGTATCTTATAAGGCAAACAAGTTATTGACAGTCTAATGTCCAATCGATTTTCCGAACATTTTTACTAACGAAAAGTATATTAATTTCTTTTATGTTGGTCTATTTTATGTTGGATTCCACTGTAAATATAGATAGTTTTGTGATTCTGTTGAACAAAGTGTATTAAAATCTTTCCTACATAATTAAATTTAAATTTTCAAATTTTTTACACACAAACACTTTTATCAGTACTTTTAGGCGGTATGATTGTTATAACATAGTTTCTTCTTGCGTTGTTTGCTGGATATCCCTTCGGGCTCGAGGGAAACCACCTAGCGTTCCAGTGAGGGATGTGCTGGCTGCGGTAGACCTTGACTAGATGTTCGAAATATATCTTTTTCTTAAATCTATCAATCTCCGCGTTTAAGTATCCTTTTCACCTTTTTCTTCCTTCTTTTTGGTTATTTTAGTTTTAAAATAATGAACTGTAAATACTTAGACCAGACTACACCAAGAAAACCAATAATTGACCATCAAACGAAAAATAGTGTGGAAAATAAACCTGTGACGTAGATTTAAGCAATTGATGTAAAAAAAGAAACTTTGGCTCCGTACTACTAAAAGGTTTGAGCCGATTGAAATAAACGAATAATTTAAAAAAAAACTGTTTTTAAACTACCCAGGTAGAACATTCCCCCTTATTCTGCGCCGCGCGTGAGGTGACGATAGTCGAGTCGAGTCGGAGTCACGTGAGTCTTGTCACTTTATTCTCGAAGCCGATGTGACAGAGCATATGATTTGTGTCTCACGGTGACTACTAGATTAGGATAAGAACTCAAAAAGTTCATTTTAAAAGACGTTTCTCACCTAAAGCGACTACTGGAATCGGGTGACTCGACTATCGTCACTTCACGCGCGGCGCAGAATAAGGGGGATTGTTTTGACGAATTACAACCTAAAACTCGTAGTGTTCATGATATGGCTTCTGATTCTGGACTCTGGACTCTTACATACTGTACATCTACTGAAAAATACGTAGTTCTGTCCGCACTTCACCTCGCTTTTTTTTAACTCCCGATTACTCTTCGACTCCTTTCGACCTATCGACTCTTGACTTTCAATTTATAACTTCTGATATCCGATTCTTCACTTTGGACTGTTAACGATTGTTTCTCAACTCTTACTCCCTAGTTTTGAGAGAACAGCGTTGATAATTTTCTACAGATTTATGTGTAATCGACTATTTAAAACGGCTTACATACAATGAGGTGATAGAAGTAGAAAATTGGTGGTGCCTCATAGGTGGAGAGGGAAGAAAAAAAACCATTCGGGACACAGGTTGGTGTAAAAATCACGAGGATTTGGGGGTAGTGGTTCTAGCTCGGCGAAATGTTCGGACACAACATTCCGCCGGGAAGGCAGGGTACTTACGGCTTGCTGGTGGTGCTGATGTTGCTGCAGCTGGTGCACAATGTTGGGACGCTGCGAAAATGGGAATGCGGCCGCCAAACTGTCCCGTACCGGGGTGCAGGTCGTAATCAGCGGGTAGCTCAGCAGAGTATTAATACTGTTCGGGGGTGGTCGCGTGTCCGGACTGTTGACCCGGCCATTGTTGTTGTTGCTAGTACTGTTACAGTTGTTGGTTCCGATGTTGTCATTGTTCAGTATAAGATTCTGATTGACTTCCATCATTCCGGGCTGCCGGGGTGGCAATGGAGGAGGTTCCGCCTGGAGTTCGCCTCCTCCGCCGCGTTCCGTTCCGTGATGGTACATCGTCGCCAGTACCGCCTGTTCCTGCTTCGGGTCGCCGATATTGGCGTGCTTCTTCTTCCGGCTTTTGCTCACCTTCGACGGACCACTTACTATGCTACTTATGTTATTATTATTATTCACACATTTATTATTGGCAGCATTCCCGCCGGCTGCCGGGACGCTGCTTAGTACGGAATGATCCAGATCGGAGACGACAATGTTTCGCCGGGATCCGACAGTGTCGGTCGCATCCAGCGCGGATTCCGACCGTTTTGGAATGTTTCGCTGAGGCAAGGGTGGCGGCTGGTCGTGTTTGCCCAGGTGATGGTGGTTCCGATCCGACAGGCTACTGTTGCTGTACTTCTTCTTGGTCGGCGTTCCTCCATCGCCGGTTCCGAGATGTGCAAAGGGTCCACCACTCAGATGGTTCAGATGGCTGGTCGGGCTGAGACACTCCGGCGTTCCCAAATTCCCACCGGAAGAGTTCGGGGAGCTGACGTTGTCCTTGTCGGCTGATTTCTTTTTCGTTCCCAGGCTAAGGGAGGACAATGACCGGGGAAACCGGGATAGGAATGCTGGTGTGGAGGTGTTCTGGGGTGGGGGTTGTGCAAAAAGTGGTGATGTGGCGGATGTATATGGTGGGAGGGAGATATCCTGCAATTGAAAAAAGTAGAAAGAAGTAGACAAAAGACACGTGTGGTGTTGTTGGCTGCAAAGTGATGTGATTCAATTGGGGTTTTTTTAAGCCATTCCGTTTGTTCGGATGTTTTAGAATGGACGAGAGAAAGAGCGAGCAAGAGATCGCGGCTTATAGCGAAAGAAAAAGGGCGAAAGGAGTTTAATCGGTGCGCTCAAATAGTATGTGCGTATGCATGATACGAATTAAATCTCCACGTTCCGTAGTAGATGTATAACTAACGATGGATCAATCGGTTGAAGATACTGACAGGATTGGTTAAAAAGGGGGATTAAAACAAGAAAGTTATCACTCGTAATGGAGGTGGTGCAAATTATACTTCATTGGTGCTGAATTACGATTACAATTGTTAACCTTAACTAGTTAAATGTTTTTTGCATTATACGTTGAAAATGTATGTATAAAAGATCTCTTTATAGTTTTGTTTTTACAAAGAACTTCCAAAGATTTCACGAATTGTCATAATGAGGCGTCAGACAACGATGACGGCCGAGAGAATTAAAATACTTAAAAACCTCTAATCACCGATAATGCTACTGGAAAATACAACAAGCCATAAAGGAACATTCATTCAAGGTATCAAAACCGGCTATTCGACTTGCTCATCACAAAATTTAGAATAGAGAATAAGCTGGTTTTATCCCAAATAAAACAACAGAACAAAACAATATTGAGCATGAGATCATGTTTTTGAGGAAGCCTTCTCTGAAAAATAGAGAGGCACTCAAGTAAGAAGCAGCGTTGCCAGACCTACGGATTTCTCCATAGATCTACGAATTTTAAGCACTTCTACGGATCTACGAAGCGACGCTCGAAATCTACGTTTTTTTAGCATTTCCTACGGATTTCGGAAATTATAGGGATTCTGCGATTATCGAAAAAAATATAGGGATTCTGCGGATAAACGAAAATTCTAGCTGACGACCGAAAAAAAGGTCTTCAAGTTTCATTTAGCCAAAACCAGTACATTTTTCGTCAAACCTTTACGGATTTGAGCGGTTTGCAATCTGGCAACGCTGGTAATCTGTGGTATATTCGACGAACTTTCTACTGCAATTGGTAGGCTTTTCAAGGGGCACCAGGCAAAGCCCAGAGGTCCTGGAGCATGGCTTCCCATTCAAAGAAGACTTTCACTATAGTTCTGGATGGTATCAAGGTGGAATATTGGTGGCAGTATGGTGCTGTATTTGTACATGCCTTTCTCAGATATTCTTGATCTGATGGAATCAGAGGCCAGCAAAGACGTTGTGAGGAAAGGAGCCGAATAGATCGAGATAGTGAAAAACTGCGATTATTCAAGGAATAAGCACAATGACAGGCCACTGAAGTCTCAAGTCCCACACAAGCTTGTAGCATTATAATTAAGATCGTGTAGCTATTTTGTTTTGTGTTTGTAGTCCGACCATCTGAGTCAAAAACCTACCAAAGAATGAGTGTTTAGAATTTAGAGTGCAAATAACAAACGCGCACATGGGATGAAAAACGAAAACAAGAATCAATAAAACAACATCAACGAAAGGAAACAAACTAAGCGTCAGCATTTGCCAATGCAACTTTGACCTTGATCGTTCCTCTCCTGCAAAAATTCGCGATCGCTGTTGGGAAGAAATAGCAGGAGCATCAGTGCAATGGCTTCCAAAACATCGGAAGCCATTGCACTGCTATTACCGAATTACGCCGTCGTAGGGTGTGAGCAAGAGGCGAATCGCCTTCTCGTCATCCACACAAACGACGGTGGAAGTTTTCCTTGGCAACACGCAGGTGGGTTTTTTGGGAGCTGAGCCGTCGCTCAAGAGCCGATCGCTTTTCGGGACTCGATTTTCGCTATTTTGGTTTTGCGAGTCCCGTTTTTGCGTAAGTAAATTGCGGATGTCGTGAGAGCCAGAAAGATCGAGTCGGAAATCGTCGAAGGTGCTCCGAACAGCTGCGTACGCCCGCCGGAGCAGTACAGCCAGGCGAGGTTGCCAAAAACTGTGATATGCCATACTGCATGAGGAAACCGAACTGTGATATGATTCTCGTTATTGTTTGGATGTTATGGTAGGAAAAACGGGCCCGTGAGTAAATCTAATGTAAGCTGTGGAAGTCAATTATTGTAGTGGTGTTCAACTTGTTTCAAGCTCTACATGGATTTCAGGAGACAGGAGATATATCAGGCTTAGGCAGAGTAATCGAGATGAGAATCATGATCTTCTAAACGGCCAATAATGCACTTCGTTACGTACAAAAACCATTATCCGTGTGGACCACATCATCGATCTGGGCGTTATTCTCGACCGACGATTTTTTTTTTGTTTCGAATATATAAGTCGTTTTACCATATTTATGGCATTCGCGACTTTATCAACGGTGCAGTTGGCGGATCGTTATTGAAAAACTTATCCGATACAACTGTGTTCGACGTTTGCTCTTGGGCTCGATTTCGCGGACATCGGCTCAGGAGACAACAGACTTGCCAACTGAGCTATATCACAAGCCCACGACCGACGATGATTTCGAGAGAATTATAGAGGAATGACTGATCTCGTCGGATGAAATTGCAGTATGATCCATGAGGACCAACCTGGTTATCCAAACAGAGAGAAGTGGGTACATAACTCATGATGGGGAAACGACCAGGTAGGTTTCTGCCGAAGGTACCTTAGGGTGTATGGTTACCGGAATTGTAGATCCTACCGTCCAACGATTTGTTTTTTGGGGAATTTCCGTGTAAAGTTGTGTTTTTCCGATTCCGGAGAGTCCACTGAATCACACTATCACAATTTTAGTTGCAAAACGCGCATTTATTAAAACGAATAATATTTGAACCTTTATTTATTCTAATTTACAATCTAACTTAACGAATTAGTGTGTTCACGAATATTTCCGATGCCGAGCGATGGTTGGCTTATAGTGGACGAAGATCAACTGCTTCGGGTGATCGCGCCAAAATCGTCGGGTACTGTCGGCTACTACTTCTGTGCTAGTCGACGACCACATCTTCGAGTCCTCTAGGTAGTAACTATCTCACTTAAGTGAGCTGGTGTAGTACGGTGTAGCAGTTGACAGTATGAGATGAACGGATCGAGGGGCTTTTGTATAAACATTCCCAACCCCCCTGAAATGACTACATTTCAGAAGCCTTCTGTTCGTCTGCAGGATCCGTGGTGATGGGAAGAAGGCAAATCTTGTTAATGGCCCTCTTGGTCTAGCCTTTAGCAGTCTTGAGTGTAACGACTCTCTTCACACCGTCGTCGCCAGGGTGAAGCTAATGGATACGGGCCATTTTCCAGTTCATCTAGGGTTGGTTTTCGTCGATCATAATGACGAGTTTGCCGGGCTGGATGTCAATAGGAGGAGTGCCAGTTGATACCGTTTTCGCTGCATTCATTTTGGATTTCTTCGTGGCGGTTCGGGTTTTCAGCTTCTTGATAAGTTCCTTCATGGTATTTCGTGCGCCGACGAAATTCGTTCCGTTGTCGGAATACAGGTTGCGACATTTACTATTCCTCGCAATAAAACGACGAAGTGCCTGAATGAATCTCTGGGTGGACAGATCGGAAACTAGTTCCAAATGGACTGCCTTTGTGGCAAAACAAACGAAGACGGCCACGTACGCCTTCACGGGACCTTTGCGAAATCCTTGTCGAATATAAACTGGCCCAAAATAATCGACGCCGGTGTTGGTGAATAGTTTGTAAACGGTAATTCTTGTTTTCGGTAAATGGGACATAAATTGCTGTTGTAAGTTTGGTTTTGCTCGGAAACAAATCAAACATTTGTGGATAACCTTTCGACACAAATTCCTTCCTCCTAATGGCCAAAATTTCAGTCGAATCTAGCTCAACAGCAATTGACAACCAGCATGTAGTAGACGGCGATGATAACAATCAGCTAGTAGCTCTGCAAACGGGTGCTTTCCTGGGATGACCATCGGGTGTTTCGCATCTTCGGGCTGTTCGGAATTTTGCAGTGGACCACCAATGCGAATAAGTCCATCCTCGTCGAGTCTCGGGACGTACCAACGAAGTTTGGATGATCGATGTACAGGATTACCTTTTTGTAAGGCACAATATTCTTGGGGAAAATAATCTGTTTGTACCATACGAACCAGTCGGTGTTCTGCATCGTGGAGTTCTTGGGTGAGAAGAGGTGTCGAATTTAATTTCTCCTTATCTGGGGTTCGTAGATACTTCACAAAGCGTCGTAAATAAGCGGTAGTTCGAACCAACTTAGTGTAATCGTTGAATTGGGAAAAATAAAAATCACTAAATTCCTTTCTCGAGTTGGGGAAAATAACGTTGGGATGCGCTTACGCTCTAAATCAAAATCAATATTTTCAGCTTCGGGGTGTGAATCTGACGGTGGTCCATTCCACCATGCTTTGTCGTGTATCACCAATTCCGGATCCAAACCTCTCGAAAGCTGATCTGCCGGGTTGAGCTTTGAAGTAATTCTGCCGAAATAAAGGCGTCACACAATTCCAACCTTGGGATGGTAACCCTTTTCAGTGGGGAAACGCGAGATCTCGATGTGATCAGAGACACGGTCACCTGTCCGTCATCATCTTGAGAGCGCAGGTACACGCATACACCGTATGCTGCTTCGGAAGCGTCGGAAAGGAAGTGAAGCTCCGAAGAAACAGGATGATAAATTCCAACAAAACGGGGTATGCGCAATGCTTGAAGTTTGGGTAATAAAGAATAAAATTGGGTCCATCTTCCAACAAGTTCTTCGGGTAAATTGTCATCCCAACCAAGAGCTTCGTTGCTTGTATTTTTTAGCAGCTAAATTTCCTGCATGAATAGTTTAGCTCTTGTGACAACGGGTCCAAGCATTCTAAGAAGGTCGAAGATTTTTGCAATCCGAGATAGAATAACTCTTTTGGTAAGAGTTTCCGATGAATCTGGTGAAAACTCCAAATTGAACCGAAAAGTATCCGTTTTTGGCTCCCAAACCAATCCTAGGGTTTTGACTGTTTTCTCAGCTTCAAAATCAATCCCGTCACCAAACGGAATGGCCAAATTGTCCTCGCTAATAATACCTTCCAGGGCCGCTGGAATATTGGACACTCATTTCCGCAGACGAAATCCGCCACTTTGAGTGAGATCGTCGAGCTGTTTCCGAAGCAACTTTGCTTCATCTACATCCATAGCTCCCGTGATGACGTCGTCCATGTAAACGTCTTTTCCAAGTCTTTTTGCAGCCAAAGGGCAATTTTCCGCCTCATCTAAACTCGGTTGTTTAAGTACACGTGTCGCTAGAAAAGGAGCTGGCTTTGTGCCGTAAGTAACGGTCAACAGTTCAAGGGTGTCGATGGGGTCAGTTGGGGAAAAACGCCACAAGATTCGCTGCAGTGGCAAGTCGGCAGCATCGATCCAAACCTGCCGAAACATCTTTTCGACATCAGCGATCAGAAATATGAGAAAAAACCTGCTCCGAATAATCAAAGTCCGCAAATCATCTTGGATAACTGACCCATTTAAAAGTGCGTCGTTGAGGGAAATTCCGTTTGTTGATTTGCCCGAGGCATCGTACACAACCCGAACACGTGTTGTGGTGCTGGAAGCTTTTATTACCGGATGATGGGGAAGATAGAAGTGGGGAATATTGTCATTGGGTTCCACAACTTTTCTCATATGACCATGACTTCGCCGATTCCTTCCTCAAGACAGGAAGGTCAAAGATGGTCTGAACCTACCGTTTTTTCAAAACCTTGTTGTTAGAATACCGAGCTACAAGCAAGTCCCATGCGATCATATAATTCGATCGTGTCAGAGCTAACGATGAAATTACCGATAATGCTTCTCCTTCTAATTGGCTTCGCAAGTAATGAAATTTTTCAATCATTGGCAAGTCAGGCGAATGATGAATTAACGACAAGAATAAGTCCCGAAAGGCCAACCAATCTTCTACATTTTCCGAGAATTTAGGCAGACTTATTAGTGGCAACTTAACATGTGGATGCGAGGAGGTAATAATGGTGGACTCATGAGTCGGTAAGGCAGCACTAATTTCGGAGCTGCGGCAGCACTAATTTGCGGAGCGGAAATTGGTATAAACAACTCATGAACGACCGAGGAGGTAACCAAAGTTCCAGAAATTTAGGCTTGATAACCTTGTAGAGGTCGTATAACAATCAGGTAGAAAAGATCTTCCATACCAAGTGGTAGATTTGTTATTTATTTCTGATCAACGGATCACATGTTGATCCAAATGATTACTTAAAATTAAAGTTAAAAACAAAACATTTTAATCTAACTATGGGATTCTCAAGGCCCTAATCACTTTTCTTCGGAAAACATCCCTCGAAACGTCGAAGTCAAAATGCTCCGAAAAACGGTTGGACGATCCCATTGCACCGATGAGGACGCTGTTAGCTTCGTAATTGTTCATTCGAAAGGGAATGTACAATTGAAGATCCTGATTTCTGAATCCACGGGGTCGTACACTAAGCGGAATAGCCTCCAGTAGCGTGGGACAATCGATTCGCGGTCGGCAACAAATGAGGCACATGTTGCTTGTCTGCAGGCTTGAAGGGTATCGATATCTATGAGGCAGCATCGATTTTTGTAGCTAGGCAAGCGAAAAGGGTCTTGCCAGTTAAGGTGTCTGGGCATATCGCAAGAATCGCCGCTGAATGACCTCGAGCCGATCGACACCGTTCTGGTAGTAGGGACACCAGACAGCCAAAGCGTATTCAAGGACGGAACGAACAATGCTGCAGTATAAGGTTTTCAGGCAATATACGTCCTTGAAGTCCTTCGCCACTCTTAAAAATGAAACCAAGACTTCTGGATGCTTTGTCAATCACGTACGTGGTGTGTGCCTTGAATTCCAGGCGCTGATCTAATATTACGCCAAGATCGTTAATGTGGTTCACACGTGAGATGGGTTCGTCTCCAGGGGAGAATTCCGCAATTAAAGGCTGCCGCTTACGAGAAAAGCTGATGACTGCACATTTGCTACGGTTTAATGGCAGGCAGTTAATGTCGCACCAATCAGCGAAGAGGTTTGACATTGCAGAAAATCTATGCCTATGGTGTAAAATAGTTTTAGGTCATCAGCATAGCAAAGTTTGGGGACGTCAAGGAGTGACAACTGACAACACGTAGTTGAAATAAATTAGGAAAACATCGGTCCTAGATGGCTACCTTTGGGCACACCGGAAATGGCAGGGAACTGCCTGGAAAAGGTATCACCCGTTCGAACAATCAATTTACGACCAGTTAAGTAACTGCGGAACCAACCAAGTAGAGTACCACAGAATCCTAAGCGTTCGAGTTTTTCGATGACAATCTCATGGTTCACCTCGTCGAATGCAGCGGACAGATCGGTATAGATTGCATCAGTTTGAGATTTGGCAGTAAAAATTTCATGCACAAAAAAAAGTGAACGTTAACAAGTTACTTTTCGTAAAGCGTTTGGGCATGAATCCGTGTTTATCATTGGAGATGATATTTTTGCAGATCGTGAAAAAAGGATCCAAGACCATCGATTCGAATAGTTTGGCAATTGAACATAAGGCAGAGTCCACGGAAATTGTTAACATCTCTCCTATCTCCTTTTTTATGTACCGGGAACATGTAAGCATCCTTCCATAGTAGAGGGAAGGTGGCTCTATCTAGCGAAGCTTGAAAAATGAGCCGAATAGGGGTCAGCAAAACAGGCATGAAACTTTTTAGAAAAGCAGCTGGTACCGCGTCCGGGTCCGTAGAAAAGGAATTCTTGAGCATCGCTGCTGCTCTAGAGATGACTGCTTCCTCGATTTCAATGCCATTTATTGAAAAGCCCAATGGCGAAACGTTCCTGACAGCGCTAGCTAAATGTTCTGGGGATGTTGAAGCTGAAGTGAAGATACTGAAAAATTTTTGGGCGAAGTGATCGCAGATTCCACAGTCAGTCAGAGTTCGCCGTTATGCCGTCAAGAAACATGTTTGAAGGTATGCCAGGTTCTTTCCGATGAATATTTACGTGTTTCCAAAACATCGTTCACTGGCTTTTTTTAAACGGAGTTAAGTTTACGATATATACGCTTAATGTAGGATGATTTTCGCTTCTTTTAGTTTCGAAGAGCACATCTTTTTGCCGTCTTCAGTTGTCGCAGTTCAATCGTGATCCAGGGGATTCGCATATTCCGCCACATTTTGCATTTTGAAACGTGGCGATCGATGACATTATTCAGAATGTGTGAAAAGGTATCAGCGGCAGCGTTGGGATTTGATAGATCAAGCTCAGATACCCAGTCGATAGTGCCCAGAATGTGAGAGATGTCGTCGAAGTTAGCGTTCTTAAAGTCGAGGTAGAAGGTCGCTGGTTTTTCTACTGTAGCGTTCTGCCTAGTTACTTCAAGCGATGTCAATAGAGCCGGGTGATGTGGGACTACTTGAACAAGCGGTGCAGGAGCGAATTCGATGATCGGTAAACGAGATCCATCATTGGCAAAGCAGAGATCCAGCGTACCACCGTATTCGTTCACTACGCCGTTGATCTGGCGCAAGGTCGCTGCACTCAGGGAGTCCAATATGATGCTTGAAGGCGCCGAAAAAGTAGAGCGTGCTGGGTCCAGGGGGAACAGAAAGCTGCATGGTTGGAGCACCACTTCAATAAATAGAGCAAGCAAGGAAGGGATACAAAACAAAGCCCAAATATACGTGTACAGGTCACATATAATGACGAGGCGATCGTTGTTACAAGTTACAAAAACCATCCTCAGCTTAGCCGAATTTGTATCTGCCCTTTTTTTAAGCTACATATCTACAAGAAAAAGCCTTTGTGGAGGATCTCTTAGGAAAGGTGTCTCTCGACAGTAGATATTCCAGAAATACGCTCCGTTTAGGATGACGTTCTTTGAAGGTCGTTTGATTCGAGCTCGCCAGGACCCCTCGTTCGTGCTTGAAATTAGACCCCACCTTTGTAAAACATTTTCGAACTCACGTACGCCCGTGAGCAATTTGACAGCTAGTTTAGAAGACAGAATAAATTTGCAAATCATTGTATCGCTAAAGTTGTAGCCAGCAGATTATAAAATACGTTAGTTTTCGCCAGTTTTCACTTGAATAGTCGCATATATTTAACCAGTTCAGGATTCTACTAGCCTTCTAGCAGAGCTAGAACCGTAAGTTGTTGAATTCACCCTTTAATTGTTGCGATAAATATCAAATCATTACTTTAACAGGTAGAGCCTGAAAAGCCGCGTGTCCGCGCACATTCTTCTCAATTACGAGCATACAGAAACTAATTTGTAAGTAATTATCTTTCCATTTAAACGAACTATGCTAACAGTAAATAAATATTTACAGTTTGAGCTGTTTACAAAATCGAGCTGCTTCAAAAAGCGTTTTTTATCGCTCCTATCCCGAACAAGGAGTTTTTTTTAAAGCTTCTGAACAAGATGAGAAAATAGAGTCGGTGTAGAAAATTTTTATTTTTAATACACTGATTAAGTACGAGCTGAGAGATTGACGATCAACGCGAAATATCAGTAGATGAAAAGTGGTTTTAATTGCATTTTTCTTGTTTTTACCTTTATACCTACCATTGGTAAAAACGGATGAAAAAATAAATATCCAGTTTTTTGGCAAAAGTTATTGAAACATTTTTTTCCATACAGGTCTGACCTAAAAAAACTCGTGCTCTTGCATGAACAAACTTGACTTACTTTGAAGCTCGAAGAGATAAAAATGTATAATCAACTACCTACAACAATTTCAATAAACTTAAAACGCAAGACCCTCCAAAATATTCAAAGATTAACTAACTTACTTAAGAAACACTACGGGGGCAAAAATATAACACAAACGATACCATGTATTGATAAATAATAAGTGAACAAAACACAACAGCAACATCTAAACAGAAACAAAATAAAAACAAAACAACTAAAATTACGAATTCATACACTCACAAGGCGCGCAATCCCAACAACGATATAAAAACGATTAAAATCTGCCGCGCAAGTTGAACAATGAAAACAATCGATGGAATAACGAAACAATTGACGATTAAGGAAACGATAATTTCGAACCCTTTTTTGCCAAGAACTTTGCAAAACGACGAACGGATTTAACAAATCATGATCAACGGAAAACATTGAAGGGACACACCGACAGCAGAACAAACATGGGTGAGCGCCAATAACGGTGAAACACACGCACAGATAATGACCCTCCCACCCCCAAAAAGGGTGGAATTGATGTAATTGCTAAGACCCCCTGCTGTGCCTTTGAAGGGCAGCCGTGAAAATTGGTTGCTCCATTAGGGTACCCACCCGCGCCGCCATTATAATTTTACTCACAACAGACTCAAAAACACAAACAGCGCACATTCATCCGGACATAACAAAAACAACAATCCAGTTGCCGGCCGGGTTCTATTAACTAATTAATCCGCGCCGATGAGAAATTGTACCAGAGTGTGATTAATTTGCGAATACATGCTCTCATGATTCGTTGACTGCCGATGAGCCTTCTAATTCATCGGTAAGGTAGCCGAGTCAAGTCAGCCACTCAGTAAGTAAGTGGATAAGCTAGTAAGTAAGTCAGTAAGTGAAGCTAATCTTTGAAGTTTGCCGACTG
The DNA here is from genome assembly GCF_029784155.1 of Uranotaenia lowii. Lineage (NCBI taxonomy): Eukaryota > Metazoa > Arthropoda > Insecta > Diptera > Culicidae > Uranotaenia > Uranotaenia lowii. The sequence continues at coordinate 297,120,062 of NC_073692.1, read as the reverse complement.
CCAAATCGGATTGCAACAAAAAAACACACAATATGGCTACTTCGTGAACAAACTACAATTATGATTAAGCGGCGCTTGACGAGATTGTCGTCGCTTCGGGGCGCATCGTGGGAATTATTTTATTTTTATTCATAGGCATCATGACGGTTTTATCAAGCTAAACTTTAATTAAATTGAAATTACCAAATAGTTTTTAATTTGGAATATTTTTTAATCATTCGAAACGCGGATGTAATATTCTAATTCTAAGTCGTTGATTTTCTTGGCTTTGATTACGATTTCCCTATCGCATGGTGGATCGTTTAACGTTTTATCATTTTGTGACTTTTCAAAACTGATGCTAAAAAAGTCTCGATCGTCAATAGTGGGTGAACCATCCCGTTCAGTTTCTGAACTCATAAACATTTCAATAGGAAGGTTCATATGACCGATCATGATCGTTAGAGAAGGAAAAAGAAAAGAAAAAAAAACAAAGACTGTGGTACAAAAAAATCTCTCACTCTCAAACAACAACTCGCCATTCGAACCATTCAATCGTCAGTCCCATGTCTGAGGTCACGTTCACACTTTCCACTGATGATGATATCATTCAACGGAAACAAATCTCGGGGTAATTTAAACAAAAAAAGGAAGGAAAAAATCTCAAACTAATCAATATTCGACCAACTACATCAATAAGGAGAAAAAGTCAAACTGCAAAACCGTATACGAAATTTAACATCCAGCTAGAAGGAATGAAATGGAAAAAAAGTCGCAGAGAAAGGAACACAACTTTCAGGTTGCTTCCTAGAAGTTTCGAGCTTCGTGTTCTTCTGCTGGACCAAAAAATAAACGTAAATGATTAACAAGAGATACTTTTGCGTTCTCTCATACGTAAATATGACATGCCATGCGTTAACGCGTTTCTTACTCTATAGGGAGCAGGGATTCAATGGTAGGTACGTAATGTAACAGATACTAACTAGGATCCCGATTTTTGTTACCTCTCCGCACATCTGGGACAGTTCCTCCTGGAGCTTCTTGATGGTGGCCTCGGCTCGGAGACTCTCGGGCGTTCGCTGTTTGTTGCTCGAGTTCAGGTTCTCCAGGTTCTTCTTCTCCTGCTCCAGCATCAGCCGCAGGGTTTTGATTTTGTGGAACTCCATCTCCCGTTGCTTGGCATGCTGGAAGAGAGAAGAAAGAGATTGAAATGGATCATTAGAAGCCAGAAGATTTTGAATGGTATCATGAGAGCTAAATTTAGTATTAATAACACCAGGCAATAAAGTTTACGTTTTCTGAGGAGCAAATAATTAAACCTTTCCAAGTTGTTTGTAAAATATCTGTTCAAAACTATTTCAAAGATATTTGACCTTTAGTTTGCGTGCGTTCCCCTGACCGCAAATGTTGACCGATCTTGATGATTTATTATTCATTATTCATAATTTATTCTAGTTTTCTAACTGGTTGTTTCGAATGTAAGGATTGCTTCAATGTAGAGTTTTCCGCCAAGAGCCGGCTAGTTTACGAGAAATTTGCAATTGAAAAAGATGCACATCAACTCGACATCGTAGTTGAAAATAGAACATTGCCAAAAAGTCGCTGTAAATATCCGTTATCCTCGGAATCGTATCTTTTTCACAGTCATTGCTTAGATTACAAGTAAATTGAACATTCTGCATTAAAAATTTGAAAAAATAGTGCACAATATTGTTTTAATAACAATCGTCCACACTTACTCCGTTGTACCTTACTTCAAAACGAACTTTTGATAAAAGTGATTAAATCACCTAGTAGTGAGATAGGAAAATTATTTTTTTGTAATTTTCATTTTAGAGCTGCCATGTCTTAAGCAAGTTTCTAGATTTTAAAAGTGTAGTAATTTTGTTGAAGACGTCAACATCGTAGAAGCTAACCATAAAAAGATAGAAGGGTTCAAATATAAAAAATATATCAAAATTTTCAATTTATTAACGATATCTCAAACATGCAAGTTAATTTTTAGACATTTTTAGTTTTTTCAATATATCATATTTCAGTCTGAATATTGTTATTAAGTATGTTCTACAAAACTGTTCCATTTTAAGTGACCTAAAATTTGTTCAAACATGCATGTATAAGCTCTGTCTGAAAAGATACCAATAGTAAATATCCATAGTAAATATCAAGCTTATTTTAGCTCCAAAAAAGGTAGCCATTTGCTTAGCAGCAGTAGCCAGCAATCGCTAAATTCATTACGGAGGCGATCGAAAATTTGACAAAAAGTTCACCAAACAGCCGTGTTTTGATCCCACGCCCTTTTTCATGAAAGTCAAGGAGGCTAACTCCTTGACCACTAGTGAGCGTCGAGAAATGTAGCTGAATTTAAGTGTTCAATTACCAGTCTTCCCATTCACAAAATGAACTCAATAAATATCAGTTCGCTTATCCTCCAAAAAACATACTGGCCATCTTTTTTTACATTGATTTGTTTTTTAAATTTAAATCAATTATCGTTTAACTAGGAAATTTGAAGTCTAAAAATGAAACATCTTTGAATAGTAAGAGCTCGGCAGAAGTTCTCTATGTGTTTTTTGTACTTTTTGTTTTTAATGAAACCTTGTTGAGGAGCCTGGAGTTGCGTTTCTATCACTATGAGGTTCAGTTGAATTCAAGCTTGCGCCCCGAAAAGATGATGATTATGGAAAAAACATCCAATATGTTGTTTGGTGGAGTGATAGATAACTGAAGAATTAAGCTGAAACTATTTTTCTAATAAAGTGATTAGAAATTTATGTGATAAAAAAACACGGCGGCTGTATCATTGGTCAAAGGGTAAAGGATTGACATCGAGAAAAAGCCCAATCTACTTCCCGGAGAGTCCTGAAAGCATGCTATGCTATGCTATTTGTTTTTTTGCTTTCGATTTCCTTCAATCATTATCGTATGATTCAGTAATAAGAAATCCATTATTGGGTCATATGTATCCAAAAATAATTTACACTCTGTAAGAAAGGCTCCAATCCACTGTTAGGTGTATTAAACCTGGTTTTTTCATCCGCTTTCATTTTTTAAATAACCTATGAAAATATGTGAAAAACCATTAATTACTGCAATTTTTTGGCCAAAACCTTAAAAATTTAAAATAAAGGTTTTGAACAAATTAAATATTGACTTTCCTTAAACCTGCAAGAACGTTAAACTTCTGTGAGAAAAGGTATAGAAGATATCTATTTGTTTCCTTCACCCCATTCTGTAAAATACTGGATTTTTATCGAGTTTTTATGAAAAAGTTTTAAACCAAATTAAGTTTAAGATATTTTTCAAAGTAAACATCAAATCGCTTTGGAGTATTTAACGAATTTATCGAATGAAAAACTTATTTTAATAAAACTTCTTTAAGTAATGTCAGTAATACTTGTAATGGTATGTGTAGTGTAGAAATTGAAAAATTAAATTTTTTTTGACCATTTATCATTACAGAATTCATCACAAGGATTTCCAAAGAATTCAAAGATCCCTACTGCCTACGATCTCTGTACTATTCTCTTGTACGATCCAACTTGGAAACTGCATCGGTTGTATGGAGTCCTTACACAGCATACTGGGCTAAGCGTATCGAATCAGTCCAATCGAGATTCGTCAAATTCGCCCTCCGATTTCTACCCTGAAACAATCCTGATACTCTTCCTGATTATAAACACCGATGTTTATCGATCGGAATGGAAACGCTCTCCGAAAGGCGCATAATTGCACGAGCTGTCTTCATTAAAAAACTCATTGACTACGAAATTGACTGTCCCGGATTATTACATCAAATCAACATCAACATCAGACCACGGATTTTAAGAGGTAGAGAATTTCTGCGCATCGATTTCCAGCGAACCAACTACGGACAGCAGGAACCACTTCGAGCTATGTTTAAAGAGTTCAATCATTTTTACGACCTGTATGATTTTCATATTTCAACTGATGTTTTTAGGACTAAAGTTAGGAATAGTAATCAGTTAGCAAGTATCACTATGTAAGCTTAGTTAGATTCTGTTTCTCGTTTTCTATTCATGTAGACAATACTGTCAGATGAAATTTCTAATTCAAATACAAATACAAATACAAATACAAATTATTTTTATCAAAATATTATTCCTTAATTGAACGAAGTAGGTATGTTGGGTCAATGTCCAATTTTCCACCTGTGACGTTAACCTCCACTAACTGATCACTTCGGGTCACGATGATTGGAATGCTTTCCGGGTCAATATAGGGGGAAACACAATTCGCTCTTCTTCAACTATTTATTGGAGAAACAATTTTCTTATACGAAAAACTCTTTATTTGAAGGAAGAAAGATGTACTCTATTTGCTGGCTGTATTTCGAATGAAACAATCTATGTAAAATAGTCCTAAGGAAAACTCCTGTGCTAGTAATACTTGCGCTAGTGTAGTTATTAGGGTTGGGAGATACTAACAAACCTAATTCTTACCTAACGTTACCTACGTTACGGAACAAGGTATAATAAAAAAAATCATAATTAATGTTTTTTCATAATTAGTTTTTTTCATGATTGATTTCACTAAAAAACGTATAACAGGGTTGCTAGCGATTTTTCGTTTTAAAATTCCAAAATTTTCCCCGTTTTTTCCCCGGTTAGAAATGATTATTTTCTCATTTAATGTACTCGTTTTCTTAAATATTAAATCATGATGAATAAAAAAATTTGTTAACCGGTTAAGAAGTGTATTCAAAAAAAATTAACAGTTTGTTTTGTGAATAACTTTTGAATACATGGATGTAAATTGATGAAATTATCAGCGAAGTTACCTGGTAATGTAATGTTCACATACGCTAATTTGTATGATATTCTGTCAAGTTGTTTTTGAGATAGCGTCCAATGAAAAAATATTTGTACTTTAATTATTGGGCAACACGTGCGCCATCTATGATGTATACTTTGAACCACCCTTTTTTTAAATCAAGACAATTTTTTATTACGTTTTCTGTTTCCTGTTTTTTTATCACCTTCAAAATAACTAAAAATTTTGAATTTGGTCAAAGTTATAACAAATTTAGCCGATTGTTCTGTTTCGGCACACAAACAACATATGTATTTAATTTTTTATCACTCCACCACCGTTTTTGCGTAATAGCACGATTCCAGATCCAACTTTGACAGAGTATAAACTTTGTGGGACCTTTTGAAGAGAAAACGGTCGCATTATTTTTAGACATTCATCCTGTCAATCGTTATGAAAGAATCAATAATTTGCAGTTTCCACAGATCGTTAGCCTGCTCAAGTACAAGGTATTAAGTTTTAATTTTTTTATCCTTGTTTATCTCCGGGAAATACAGGCGAGACTTGCCAACGAAAAGTTTCTGGTTGGAAACCTACCAGGTGACCACTAAAGAGTTCGTTTTGCTGTCTATTACGAAGCAGTCCAAATATTTTTCGCACGATTTTACCACCGTATTTTTTTTACCGGTGGGCAGCTTTCAACCCTGTAGAAATTAAGTCAAGCCTATTTGAAAGTCAGCTAGACGAATCAGTCAGAAAAAATGAGTTTTTTATCACTTCCTCAATCATATTTTCGGATTGAGCTTGAAAAAACCTCTCACATTCCTCTCACTTCATGGAATCAGCAATCTTCACTTTTATTCAAATTTTAACTCACAAATGGATCCTCTAGGACTTCTTAAATGAATAACCATGTGAACTTTAGTCGAATAGTTGATTTTCAGCTGTTTTTGGGTCTCCTACTGGGACTATTCTAGATTTTTCTCGATCCTGCCCAAAAAATTTTGTCAATGAACTTCAGTATTGGACGCTATCTCAAAAACCTCTTGACAGATTGTCACCAAATTTTACATGTTACACGTACATGTTACATTACTAGGTAGCTTCATTGAAAATTTCATCAATTTCCATCCATGCATTCAAAAGTTATTCGCGAAACAAAGTGTTGCATTTTTTTTTCGAATACACTACTTTTAGAAATCATGACAAATACTTTGGCGTCTTTTCGTATCAAATTGACAAGTTTTCATGATTTTTAAATCGAATCTAACGAAATTGGCATCTATTCGTTGTTTTACTCCCCAGTTTCAATAGTTTTTCAAAAAAAAAATCGAGGTCAATTGATCTTAAATCAGCTTGTCAACATGAATGGGGATTTGTCTTACAAAACATAAAATCACTAGATTGCAGGAAAATATTTAGTTATTTTCTGAATGTAGTTATATTTTTTGTGCAAATCCAAAGACACGTTTTAGAAAAAAAAATGATTTTTTTAATACAAAACAAAGAATAACTTTAGTAGTGACCTAGTCATTTGAACTAAAGATTCGTGATAGTATAGAAAATCGTGTCTAAGACAGGGCTGAACTTTAATCGATTAAATATAAGATATTATTCTGTATCAGGGTAAAGATCTAAGATTTATAACATTGGAATTATGCTTGTAAGTATAGCACACTTGTGGAGAGCGAAAAAAATAGATATCTCATATTGCCTTGCAATTTGTTAAAATAGCGATTCTAACTTCGTTTGTTTACTAATGAACGAAAAAAAGTGTTTATGAGATAAATCTATCAAGACTGTCAAAAACTGTTCTAAAATTTAGAAACAATTTGAAAATATTTTTGAAATTCCGTCAAAAAATATCAATCCTGACAATTATTCCGATGAGGTGCCGAAATTCCCGGTTTTTCCCGGTTTCCCGGTAACGAGATGAAATTTCAAAGTTTTTCCCAGTTCGCTAGCAACCCTGGTATAAACAATCTATATATATAAAAAGCAATTATCTGTATGTTTGTTTGTTTGTTTGTATGTTTGTTTGTTTGTCCTCTATAGACTCAGCCGTCTTAAGAGCTAGAGATCTGAAATTTGGCATGGATGCTCATTAGGACTAGGAAAGATGAAAAATGTTATAGATTTTTGGATGACCCCTTCCGAAGGGGGTCGTCCATACAAGACAAATATTGTTTTCGCGTTATTGACGTTATTTTCCGTCGGATTGGGATGAAAATTTGCACATGGGTGTTTTGAGAGACGAACAATCGATTACAGTTATAAAATTTAGGTTCATGAGTCGGCCAAAGGGGTCGTCCATATTCACTGATTAATGTTTTTGGGATATTGGCGTTATTATACACCGGATTGTGATGAAAATTTGCACATGAGTGTTTTGAGAGACGAACAATCGATTACAGTTATCAAATTTAGGGTAAGAAGTCGGCAAAAGGGGTCGTCCATATTCACTGATTAATGTTTTTGGGATATTGGCGTTATTATACACCGGATTGTGATGAAAATTTGCACATGAGTGTTTTGAGAGACGAACAATCGATTACAGTTATCAAATTTAGGGTCAGGGGTCGGCCAAAGGGGTCGTCCATATTCACTGATTAATGTTTTTGGGATATTGGCGTTATTATACACCGGATTGTGATGAAAATTTGCACATGAGTGTTTTGAGAGACGAACAATCGATTACAGTTATCAAATTTAGGGTCAGGGGTCGGCCAAAGGGGTCGTCCATATTCACTGATTAATGTTTTTGGGATATTGGCGTTATTATACACCGGATTGTGATGAAAATTTGCACATGAGTGTTTTGAGAGACGAACAATCGATTACAGTTATAAAATTTAGGTTCATGAGTCGGCCAAAGGGGTCGTCCATATTCACTGATTAATGTTTTTGCCGTATTGGCGTTATTATACATCGGATTGTGATGAAAATTTACACATGAGTGTTTTGAGAGACGAGCAATCGATTACAGTTATCAAATTTAGGGTAAGAAGTCGGCAAAAGGGGTCGTCCATATTCACTGATTAATGTTTTTGGGATATTGGCGTTATTATACACCGGATTGTGATGAAAATTTGCACATGAGTGTTTTGAGAGACGAACAATCGATTACAGTTATCAAATTTAGGGTCAGGGGTCGGCCAAAGGGGTCGTCCATATTCACTGATTAATGTTTTTGGGATATTGGCGTTATTATACACCGGATTGTGATGAAAATTTGCACATGAGTGTTTTGAGAGACGAACAATCGATTATAGTTATAAAATTTAGGTTCATGAGTCGGCCAAAGGGGTCGTCCATATTCACTGATTAATGTTTTTGCGATATTGGCGTTATTATACATCGGATTGTGATGAAAATTTACACATGAGTGTTTTGAGAGACGAGCAATCGATTACAGTTATCAAATTTAGGGTAAGAAGTCGGCAAAAGGGGTCGTCCATATTCACTGATTAATGTTTTTGGGATATTGGCGTTATTATACACCGGATTGTGATGAAAATTTGCACATGAGTGTTTTGAGAGACGAGCAATCGATTACAGTTATCAAATTTAGGGTTAGAGGTCGGCAAAAGGGGTCGGCAAAAGGGGTCGGCAAAAGGGGGCGTCCATATTCACTGATTAATGTTTTTGCGATATTGGCGTTATTATTCACCGGATTGTGATGAAAATTTGCACATGAGTCTTTTGAGAGACGAACAATCGGTTACAGTTATCAAATTTAGGGTCAGGGGTCGGCCAAAGGGGTCGTCCATATTCACTGATTAATGTTTTTGTGATATTGGCGTTATTATACATCGGATTGTGATGAAAATTTGCACATGAATGTTTTGAGAGACGAGTAATCGATTACAGTTATCAAATTTAGGGTTAAGGGTCGGCAAAAGGGGTTGTCCATATCCACTGATTAATGTTTTTGCGATATTGGCGTTATTAGAGATCGTATTGGGATGAAAATTAGCACATGAGTGTTTTGAGGGACGAGCAATCGATTTCAAGTTTCGAATTGCGGATCAGAAGTTGGCTGACGGAGTCGTCCATACCCAACATTAATGTTTTTGCAATTTTGACGTTATTCTACATTGGATTGAGATGAAAATTTCCGCATAGAAGTTTTGAGGGACGATCTTTTGCTTTCAGGTTTCAAATCTTGACTCAGGGGTCGGCAAAAGGGGTTATTATCTGTTCACTGTTTTTGAAGAGATTCTCTTGATTGAGCATAGGATTGTAATGAAAATTGACACATGGGAGTTTAACAGAAAAGATAATTGATTTCAGGTGTCAAGTTTTGAATCGTGGTAAAAAAAGGCCGTCCATGTTAGTTGCTCACTGTTTTCGCGATATTGTCGTGATCATGCATCGGATTGAGATGAAAATGTTCAGATGAGGATTATAAACTATCAGCAATCCAGGTAGCATGTTCCATGTCAAGGGTCGGCGAAAGGGGCGTCTATATTCACTGTTCACTGTTTTCAAGTTCCTGACGTTATTTTACATATAATTTGAAAAGAAAAAATTGGCACAAGGGAGTTTTGAGGAACGTAAAATTGGTTTCACTTATCGAATTTCGGGCCATGGGAAAGAAAAAGAGGGTTTCATTGAAAGTTCAGTGTTTTGTGCAATAATTTTTTTAATTGATACCAATTTAAGTGTGAAGGTCAAGCAAAAGAGTCGTGCACACAAACAAATAGCACATGTTTCTGCCATAATGTCTAGATTTTGACACCGATCGAGAAGAAAACACTCTCACATATATTTCAATAAAAAGCCAATCAACCGTTTAATTTAAATTTCAAGCAATAGTAATAGTAGCAATTTTAACCACTGTTGAATTTTTTCCCCAAAATTGTCGAAAGAATGTTTCGAATTCATTTTCTAAACTCATTTTGACGTACCAATGATTTAAAGCGAAACGAAGTTCGTACGGGATCAGCTAGTATTTCATAAAAAAAAAAAGGTGACAGACAAAATCTGACAAAGAATTAGAGTTCAGGACGCCAAAATCCACCAAATTTTTAAAACATAGACTCAAAGATGCTGTTTCCTTGAGTTATCCATAATTTTAATGAAAAAAATCCTTCTGAAATCAAATGACAATAAAAATTATCTTTTTCATCTTCATATTTTGATGATTGAATGCATGGATGGAATTTGATCAAATTTTCAGCGAAGTTTCCTGGTAATGTAATGTTTACATATGCAAATTTTTGTGATGTTCTGTTAAGTGGATTCTGAAATAGCATCCGGTGAAGAAATTTTCCGACTTTAATTTTTGGGCAACACGTGCGCCATCTATAATGCATACTATGAACCACCTTTATTTCAAATCAAGGCAATTTTTGATTACGTTTACTGTTTCCTGAAGTATGACCTTCCAAATAACTCCAAATTCAGTCTAAATATTGTACCACCGTATTCAGTTTATTTTACCGGTGGGCAGCTTTTCTACCTTGTAGAAATGAAGTCAAGCCTTTTTATAAGTATGCCAGACGAACTAGTCAGAAAAAATTGACTTTTTTGTCACTTCCTCATTCATATTTTCGGATTGAGCTTTAAAAAACCTATCACATCCCTCTCACTTCATGGAATCAACAATCTTCACTTTTATTCCAGTTTTAGCTCACTATTTGGTCCTCTCAGACTTTTCAAAAATGATTTACCATGTGAAGTTTGGTCGAAGAGTTGATTTCCAGCTGTTTTTGGGTCTCCCACTGGGACATTTCTGGATTTTTCTCGAATCTGCCTTAAAAATTTTGTCAATGAACTTCAGTACTAGACGCTATCTCAAAAACTACTTGGCAGATTGTTACTAAATTTTGTGCACGTACAAATTACATTACTATGTAGCTTCAACGGTTACGGCCTTACATACTTTAACACAAAAACTAGAAAAGACCCTAGAAGCAAAAGAAATAGCACTCGCTTTTTTCTAGACATTGAAGGGGCATTCGACAACGCATCTTACAGTTCAATCGAAACAGCTATGAAAAGACGAGGATGCCACTCGGCAATTGTTGACTGGACTAGTACCATGCTTATAAATAGAACCATCTATGCAAGCTTGGGAGGACTTACAATCAAAGCCACACCAACAAAGGGATGTCCGCAAGGTGGGGTTCTATCACCGTTGTTGTGGTCATTGATCGTGGACGACCTCCTAAACAAACTTGTATCTATGGGTTTCAAAGATATTGGCTTTGCAGACGACGTAGTAATAATAGTTCGGGGAAATTATGAGAATGTGTTGTCAAACAGAATGCAATCTGCACTTAACTACGCACTATTCTGGTGCAGGGAAGAGGGACTGAACATTAACCCTTCCAAAACTACTGTGATAGCATTCACAGGGTGGCCACTCAAAATCAATTTTTAATTTCCCGCATTTTTCCCGTTTTTTTCCCATATGATCTCACGAAATTCCCGGTTTTATACAACAGAAAACCAAACAAAAATCCAAATATTCATTTTTGAAGCCATATAAACGAAAATCGATTAAGCTTTCTTTTAGTGGTAAATGATCTTTAAATGATTTTTGTTTCAGTTATGTTTACCAATTAACCTGCAAATCATTAGATTGATAAACCGGGTTTTTTTTCAATTTTTCAAAACTATGTCATTCGATTCGAAAATGTTGATTATCATTTTTCAATTTTATTTGTATGTCATATATTTTTAAATATTTCAACTTTTTCGTCCATCAAGCTTGCCTCTCTCTGAGCGTCGAAACGCACCTTTAATTTTTTCGCTTCCAGTTCCTTACTCTCCTTTTCTGCCTGTCGCTCCCGTTTCGCTATAGTTTTATTCAGGTTTTCCTCCATTTTTTTGCTTTTAAGGACTCGACATATCTCGAATGAGAATTGAGACCATGCATCCTGGATTAACGATTTCGTTATAGTTATATCTGTAACTCCTCCAGACCCCCTGAAAAGCCTCTTTCCATCGTCGCGTTGCCATGAGACAAAATTAGAAATTTTCTGCAATAAGGTCGTTAAATTGAAGAACTCCTTTTTCGATTCGCCCATAAGTTCCATCCAAAAAATGTCCAATCGTTGTGTTTTTCTTCGATATCCCGAAATGAAGTTTTTATTGAAGGTATTGAACACAATTGTCCGAATTCGTCCTTAATTTTATCAGCACAAGCTCTACTTAAGTGTTTCTTGTCAGCAAGTACTTCTAGACACAGGTCTAAACGTTTTTTGGCAATATCTGGATAGTGTGCAATCACATCGGGATTGGATGGGATAAGTCAAGGGAGATCGTATTACCATTTTATTCAAAAATCCACTGTAAAACGAACTACAGATATTTCTGAATACAAGGATATCCTTGTCGGAAACATGACCAGATTTTTTTGCTTTCTTAATTGCCGATTAAGTTGAGAATCCAATTTCTACGCTTCCAGGAGGTAGGAGATTTATTTTTGTGTTCTATAAGTATTTTTGATTTTACGTTTAGTCGTTCAGGCTTGGCTTTACGACTTTCTCTATCAAGGCTCTTACAAGCCCGGTTTATTCATCGAAGAGAAACAGAAACATCGGTACGTCTGTCTGATACTCGCGTAAAAAAGACTCAACAGTCGAAGCGGCCGTAAAAAAAACTCAATTTTGGTCTCAGCAAATTATCATCTACAGCTTTAGCAACAATGTCGAATACCTTCGACCGGGAAATCGCTTAAAATTTGAATGATTTTCCTATATCTTTTTCTTTTCTTGTTTTTTTTTACCTCGTCGACAAACCGTTTGAGGTACGGTAGCATTTTGGCAGCACGTTCTGCAACGCGTTCATTTTCCACCCAGCGAACGTCACAAAATTTTAACGGAAATATTTGAACCCGTTACTGCAGTATAATCTGCCCTTCTAAGGGGAATGTTTTTGAACAGCCTATACAACGTCTTCAAAAATTCATCCAAATTCCATTCACTTTTCCTCAGTCCCTCCTTGAAAGCTTTATGTACAGTTTGAAGCCCACAGCTCTCAATAGTGAGAATCGTACGCCGGATTCGAAACAAGTTCTTGAACCTCACCAGTTAGTTCCTTGAGCATTTTCCAATTTACTGCTGGGCCATCCATGGAATACTGGATCACTCGTTTCAGTAGATCAGGATCTTTCGAAAAACATAGTTTCACGCCATTCAAAAGGTCATTCGAGCGCGTCGACGATAAGAATGTAGAACCAATATACCTCCAGAAGCGCACATAATATCCATTTGTTGCTTCTGCACAATCTTATTTAACGTTTCGTCAAATCATAATACGAACTCGTTACAATTCTGTAGTAAATTGAAAACTTCATTCAAAAAATAGAGAGCAATACCGTGTGGAATCAAATAGCCTATTTTTTTTTCTTTTTGATAGGAGTTTAACCCGTTAAGGTCATTCTTCCTCGGGGATAGCCTATTTTTGTTCTTCCCATTCCTATTCGATTAGCAATCTAGCTGTTCGGGAACATCCTTTTGTTGTTCAATGAAGCAAGTTCAAACCAATCGAAACAGTTCTAGTTCGGCAGGAGGATTCGTTTCGACCTGGTAGAAATCGGTCGAAGTCAATTGGAAAGCGACTGGTGATCAACTGTCAATCCGTTTCCACTTGTTTCGACCTATTTCGACTAAACTTCATTGAACAAATTTTCACTGAGCCAAAAATTCCCGACTTTTTGAAAAAATTCCCGGCTTTTTCCCGCTTTTTTCCCGTTGGATTTCAAATCCCGTCTTTTTCCCGCTTTTCCCGTTTTTCCCGGATGGGTGGCCACCCTGCATTCACTACGAGACGAAAAACTGCACTAAAACCACTAACATTAGACGGGGAAGTGCTAAACTTCGAATCACAGGTGAAATATTTAGGCATCATACTAGATTCAAAGCTATCATGGAATCCGCAGATAGAGCATGTAATAGCCAAGGCTACAATAGCTCTATGGGTTTGCCTCAAAGGAGTAGGCAAAAAAATGGGGACTAAGGCCGAAAATTATCCATAGGATATTTACAGCTATAATAAGACCCAAAATCTCGTATGCTTCTTTAGTGTGGTGGACCAAAACTGTGCAAGCTACGGCCCGGAAGAAACTAGCGAAGCTCCAAAGAATAGCAACCCTAACTATAACTGGCGCTATGTGAAGCACATCAAACGAGGCTCTGAATGCACTACTAAATATCCTGCCACTACATCAATTTATTGAGTTAGAGGCAGAACGTAGTGTCTTGAGACTCTCCAAAAACAAAACTCTCTATGAGGGGGATCTTACAGGACACCTAAAAATCCTAAAGATATTTAAAATAAACTCACTTATTGTGAAGAACGATGACTGGATGGAACCCGTTTTCAACCTAGACATACCATACAATGTAACTATCAATAATAGGGACGTGTGGGAGTCAGGTGGACCTGCGGTTCCTTCCGGATCAATAAAATTCTTTACTGATGGGTCTAAAATGGATAATAGAACTGGGGCAGGGGTGTTCGAACCTAGACTCAGGATCTCAATTTCTATGGGAAACTGGCCAACAGTATTCCAAGCAGAAGTTCAAGCAATTTTAGAGTGCACTTTAGCCTGTTTGAAAAGAGGATACAGGTACACAAGTATCTATATATTCTCTGATAGTCAGGCCGCTCTTCGAGCACTAAGTACCTTCACATGTTACTCCAAGCTAGTATGGGAGTGTATTGTTGCACTAAGAAACCTGGCCATACGGAACAGAGTATTTTTATTCTGGGTGCCAGGCCACTGCGGTATCCTAGGGAACGAAGAAGCAGACCAGCTAGCTAGGGAAGGATCTCAGGGCCTGTTAATTGGACCTGAACCTTTCTGCGGAGTATCTAGGAGTGCCTTGAATATGGAACTCAAGAACTGGGAAAGCACCACTATTGTCTCCAACTGGAGAACAGCAGAGGGAGCAACTCAGGCGAAAAGATTCATTGAACCAAGCGCACCTCTCCAAAAACATGTTGAACTTAAGTAAGCACGAGTTAAGTACTTACACTGGTCTATTGACAGGACACTGTCCAACAAAACAGCATCTCAAAAGGATAAACATTATTCAAAACGACGACTGTCGGTTCTGCGGGCTCGAAAAAGAAACTGCAGAGCATCTCTTATGCAACTGTTGCGCCCTCCTTAAGAGGAGAGAGCGTGTTCTTGGGGCAAAGTTAATAAGCGCACAAGACATATGGTTGCATATCAGCCCTAAGAAGGTTATATCATACATCTTTGATATCATACCCGATTGGGATAAAATACTTAGTCAGCAATCAACTGTCACTTCAACCCATAGTGCAGGTGAGCCTGATAGCATACAGTAACGCGGGGTAATTATCACAATAGATCAACTACTGGTCGCAGTGGGCTCTAAGTGTTGCATTTTTTTCGAATACACTCCTTACAAAACCTGGGCTCGTGAATTAAAAATTTTCACTGATTTTTATTATTCCAAATCATCTTTCTTGAATCGATATTAATTTTTTTTTTATTATTTATTGTTGTGCATTTTTGCAGGGTGGCCACTCAAAATTTTTGATTTCCCGCATTTTTCCCGTTTTGTTCCCTCTTGGTCTCACGAAATTCCCGATTTTATACAACAGAAAACCAAACAAATTTCCGAATATTGATTTTTGAAACCATATAAACGAAAAGCTATTAAGCTTTCTTTTAGTGGTAAATGATCTTTAAATGGTTTTTGTTTCAGTTATGTTAACCAATTCATTCCTTTTTCGATTCGCTAATAAGATCCATCTAAAAAATGTTCAATCGTTGTGTTTTTCTTCGATATCCCGAAATGATGTTTTTATTGAAGGTATTGCATATAATTGTCCGAATTCGTCCTTAATTTTATCGGCACAAGCTCAACTTAAGTGTTGCTTGTCAACAATTACTTCTAGACACAGGTCTTAACGTTTGTTGGCAATATCTAGATAGTGTGCAATCACATCGGGATTAACGCACGATAAATACCGAGTGATGAGATAATTCAAGGGAGATCGTATAGCCATTTTATTCAAAAATCCACAGTTAAACGAACGACAGCTATTTCTGAATACAAGGATATCCTTGTCGGAAACATGACCAGACTCTTTTGCTTTCTTAATTGCCGATTTAAGGTGCATTTACAGTTCTTTCGAACGTGAAAATGAAAAAACTTATATTCTTCAAAAACTCGACTATGCTGCATTTCATGGCTGCGAAACTAGGTGGAATAGATGCGGAATGGTTGAACGATTATTTTTGAACTGATTTCCTTGTTCAAAGCCCTTTAATCTTAATTTTATTTCAATTCCCCCGATTTTCACTGCGGAAATTTTTTTTCCGCGTTCACTGACATTCCGCTCGAAGTGTAAACGCACTGAGCGAACGTGAAAACGGAAAACGAACAAGAGTGGTGAATATAAATTCCGCGTTCATTTTCACGTCCGAATGGCAATGTGCATTCTGAAAAAAATTTCACCGATGACGGAAAAAGTTTTGCTTCATAAAAAATTAGTTTTTTTTTAATTTGTAAGCACATTTGAAGGCAATTAAAGGCTTAAAATACTATGAGTTTGAAATGAAACGCATACGATATTTTTTTTTAACTTTAAAACCCGCTTGGGCATCATTTAATTGCACCTGTTGGAAGAGTTTCTCGACGAATAAATGTACCTGTTGGAAGAGCTTCTCAACGAATAAATGTAAATGAAGATCATCGAATGGCCAGATTCCATTGAAATAAAAAAAATAGATTCCGATTTGTTCAAATGTGTGTTTCAGAAAAGGTATGGAAATAATTATGAAAATTTATGAAATCATTCAAAAATAATGTGTTTTAAGGAGAACTGAAAAGCAGAAAAATTAACAAACAAAAGAGTACTGATGCATTTTAATTAAATAAAAACCTTTTCAATTGTTTCACTAATTAAAAGTAATTTTGAATTTTTTTTTGTCAATTTTTAATCAAGAACAAAAAATGGCTATATTGTAGAAGTTATATTCATAACGTTCTTTCAATAAGTTTTTTAAAAGAAACGAATCGCTAAAGCTCGTTACTCCTTGATTGATAAATACTTTTTAGGAGTACTTTAAATTCATAAAATTTAATTTGAATTCATTGTATTCAAAGATAAGAACTTTAGGATTATTTGATTAAATCAATCGTTTTCAAAGCTGAATATGTTTTGAAGAAGAACAATATGTTTTTTTTTGAGAAATTTGAATTTTAGATTTGAGCATTGGTTCGACAAGTATCGATCAAAACATTGGTTGAATGATCTGTCATTTTCCGATCGAAACCAATTTCTACCCGCAGTTGAACAAACCTCTTACTAATTTTGAAGATTTGACCGATTTGACATTTCACTGCGGAATATTTTTTCACTGTGGTGAGTTCACGTTCACGTTCGAGTTCGAGTTCACAAGAACTGTAAACCGGGCTTTAGTTGAGAATCCGATTTCTACGCTTCCAGGAGGTAGAAGATTTATTTTTGAGAGTTCAATTCCAATAAGTGTTTTTGATTTTTCGTTAAGTCGTTCAGGCTTTACATCTTTCTCCATCAATGCTCTTACAAGCTGGTTAAATCATCGAAGAGAAACGGAACCATCAGTGCTTCTGTCTAATACTCGTGTAAAAAGGACTCAACAGTTGAAGCGGCCGTAAAAAAAAACTCAATTTTGGTCCCAGCGAATTATCACCTACAGCTTTAGCAACAATGTCGAATACCTTCGACCGGGAAATTGATGGAAACTCCGCTTAAAATTTGAATGGTTTTCCTTAATCTTTTTATACTCTTGTTTTTTTTACCTCGTCGACAAACCCTTTGAAGTACGGTAGCATTTTGGCAGCACGTTCATTTTCCACCCACCGAAATAGCAAAATTTAACGGAAATATAGTTGAACCCGTTACTGCAGTATAATCTGCTCTTCTAAGTGGAATATTTTTGAACAGACCCCTCAAAAATTCATCCAAATTCCATTCACTTTTCCTCAGTCCCTCCTTGAAAGAGTTATGTACAGTGTGAAGTCCAATAGTGAGAATCTCGTACGCCGGATTCGAAACAAGTTCTTGAACCTTGCTAGTTAGTTCCTTGACCATTCTGCAATTTACCAATACTCCATGGAACACTGGATCACTTGTTTCAGTAGATCAGGATTTTTCGAAAAACATAGTTTCACGCCATTCAGCCATTCGAGCTCGTCGTCGTTAAGAATGTAGAACCAATATATGTACCTTGCTGTTCAGATAGGTTCAACTAGGTTTGTGTTTTGATTCCAGGAGCGCAGACCGATATCCATTTGTTGCTTCTGCACAACCTTATTTAACGTTTCGTCAAATCCTAATACTAACTCGCTGCAATTCTGTAGTAAATTGAAAACTTCATTCGAAAAATAGGGAGCAATACTGTGTGGAATAAAATATCTTATTTTTGTTCTTCACATTTCTATTCGATTAGCAATCTGGCTGTCCGGGAACATCCTTTTGTTGGTCAGTGAAGCAAGTTCAAACTTATCGAAACCGATCCAGCTCGGCAAAAGGATTCGTTTCGACCTGGTAGAAATCGGTCGAAGTCAATTGGAAAGAGATCACCAGTCAATCTATTTCCACTTGTTTCAACCTTCGACTAAACTTCATTGAACAGACTTTTACTGAGCCAAAAATTCCCGACTTTTTGAAAAAATTCCCGGCTTTTTCCCGCTTTTTTCCCGTTGGATTTCAA
The DNA here is from genome assembly GCF_029784155.1 of Uranotaenia lowii. NCBI lineage: Eukaryota > Metazoa > Arthropoda > Insecta > Diptera > Culicidae > Uranotaenia > Uranotaenia lowii. The sequence goes on along the minus strand of NC_073692.1, from coordinate 297,101,617 downwards.
TTCCCGTCTTTTTCCCGCTTTTCCCGTTTTTCCCGAATGGGTGGCCACCCTGTTTTTGGTATTGTTATTATTTCTAGCTAAATTTAAATTTCGAACCCCCCCATGCACTGTACCATCTAGAAATTAAATTTAGCGGGAAACAATTACCAATTAGCGTCTTCCTCTCAAGTTTGATGCATTTGATGTCTTAGACAAACTGTTACCTAGTGGATAGATTTCCCTTAAATTTTCAAGATGCGAATTTGCCGCAAGCACTTATGCGCCAACCGCTATTGCGGATGTGCTAGCGGACCAGTTAATTTGCCCGGACTCTTACCCCAGGGGGGGGGACAGTTTTTATTTTCGCGCTCTAAAAAGGGAAGAAGCGAATTGGCAATATCGTTGGGAATCAAGATCGGCTCTTTGAAAATTCGTGTAAGCGCATCTCAATCCCAAAGACTTCAAGAATGTCCAAAAAGTAAAATGACTTACCAACGTATTGCCAAGTTACGTCCTCCGGGTGTCTACACATAGGTCGTCGTAGTAGCCTCCACTGGGTCCACGACCAGTTGGTTTCCTGCGGGTGGATTCCACTTATTACTTTCCACACTACCGCGATCTATTTTCTCAATCTTTTCGCGCTCAACATCAACAATCAAATTCAATTACCACGACCGACTTTCAACCGACAATTTCTCGAATATATCCCACGCTTTTTCTACGACTGGCTTCTAGCAAGGTTCATGGATTAGAGAGCATATCCAAGTCTTCCTTGTTTTCAGGAAAACTTCCCCAACCGCTTCCCCTAGGAGGTTTTCCTAAAACCGTCCGCATAGACAATGCAAAAATAACGCGAGAGCAATTTCAGCATTCTTTGGGGAACGCAGCCGGCCATACGTTAGTTAGCCATTCCACTTTAAGGACGCCCTCTCTATCTAAGGTCAAGAAGCGCCGCTTACACTGAGTTTCCAAGAATCTCAAAGAGTTTCACTTATATTACTAACGATATTGCCAATAAACTTCGGGGGCATATTTTGCCACGCAACAAAACTTTTACAACAACTAAAGGCGGTCATTTTGTTCGGAAATTCTTAGGGTGGTTCATAAGATTTCTGAGATCCGAAAATATTTCCTAACTGTGATAGGATAGGGTAGAACATAATAATTTATTAAACTTTGTTAAGAAGCACCAAACATCTATCTCTTGAACTGATTTTTTTTGTTTTCATGAAGGAGGTCCTATAAAAATCAGTTTTTTCTTGATATCTTTTCATAGTGATATTTTCTCAAAATCATTTATTCTGCAACATTTTAGATAATTATAATGCGCATCTTTTGTTGAAAACGGATTAACAAAATTTGTTTTTGTTTTGAAGTTATGAGGCGATATGTGTTTTGAAAAATGACTCTTTTAGAGCTTCAATAACCCCATATGAAGCAAGTCGAAAATGTCATCGTTGATTGCATTTGAAAGTTCATGCTACAATCTTTACAATATCAATTAACTGGGGATATGTTTTTGATTAATGCTTTAAACCGTTGTATGAAATTGACTAAAAATCGTCAAAATCTCTATAAAAATAGGGAGAATTTGTACAACTGTTCTTGAAGTAAACTACGATAAAAAGAGGTAAAGTTCAATCTATTGACAAGTGAATCTCATCAAATGACCCCTCCCGTCAAAGAAAAGGGGGGTCCCCATCCAGTATAAGGGAAACGCGAGACAATCCTTATCAGGAGTACATTTCTTCGAATCCAATGATTCAATAAGTGATTCAAAAATCAAGAAAAATCAAATTAAAAAAACTGGAAAACTTACCGGAAGGTTTAAAGATGACTCAAAAATGTATCATTAGATGTAACTTTCCAGGGTAGTTCATTATCAATCGTTATGAAAATCATATAAATTGATTTTTAAGTAATTTCTCCCGTTCGCTTGTTCGAGCATCGGTGAGACCGCAATTCCCAATTTGTAAAGGGCACACTTGGATGCTGAGAATGCCGAAATTTCTCCCTCCATGGCGACCGTCAAAAGTAAAATTACTTTCAAAGTGTACAACAAGCCTCGCAGAGCGTAAAAACTTCACCGTCATCAGTCATAAAACTGTGACTGTGAAAAAATTAAAGCAGTCGCAATCATAACAGACGCCTTCAAATGAGTAACCAAGCAAACAATCTCGCCTCAACCTTCATTCAAATGAAGCGTCGGAATAATCATAATCACCTTCAGTTCATCGCCGTCTTTTTGACTGTGACGGGATCATGTTTAGATTTAAAAAAAAAATATAAGACAACGCCCAAAAGGACACGTTGATCATTAGTCATGCCATTAATGAAACTGAAACCGGTTTCGGTTCAGATAGACATACAATGGAATGGAAACGTTTTCAACTAAATTTCCGTTTTTGGAGATCAGTCCAGGGTAGTCAAGGCCCGGGATAAAATCGAACGAATCATCAACTATCTCGACCGAGGAGAACTCCGTAGGGACTAAAAAGGACAAATCGACCTTGCGGCTGTACGATTCTTCGTTTATTTGTGCTTTTTATTTAGCCTTTCAAAATGTTCAGTAGTATTATTTAAATCTGAATTTCATTTGTCGTCGACACTGGCAATTAGTCCATATACTCGCAATTTTTCGAATCATGCACAAATGCTTTCAACCGACGCCGTCATCTTGCTTGACGACCGTCGTTTGAAAAATAACATGCGTCACGCGAACAGAAATCCATGACGATGGTCAAGCTTTTCCAGTCCCTTGAAGCATGACTGGTAGTCAAATGAGATCTGAAACGTGATGGTGAAGGAAAATCAGCAACCACGTCAACTATGATGTTTGAAAAATTTATGCTCTGAAGCCTCGAAAGTTATCAAACACATCTAACCTTTTGATGAGAATTCCATATCATGGGTAAGGCTTCATCATCGGTATGTGGAAAATGTATTCCTAGCGTTTTATCACGCTAATAGTTTACTGGTAGCTTACAACTGTCAAACACATTCGAGTGAATGACTAATAACCTATAAAATTCCTGAGCAAAAGCGCACTTTCCTCTTACTGGTAGGTTTCGACCGATGGAGGGAAAAAATTGTTACATCTCTACGCCAAGATATGCCGTCCCGGCAATGATAAGTTATGTGGGTGCCACCGAGTTGAGTCGCGGAAAAAGTCATTACGGCTAGTTAGTAAACAGTAAATAGACGACAGCTCAGCCGGTGCTGATTACTTATTATGGACAGGCTAGTAAATAAATTCATACATGAAAGTAAATGTAGTAAATTCATACAAATGTGCAGAAGCAAAAAAAAAACGGGGGGAAAAACTTACGTCAACGGGAAGTGGCGCGGTGATACTGTTCCGGGGGGCAACCGGCGTCGTCGGAGTGATCGATGTCGTCGAAGGCGACCCTCGCTGCATTCTGTTGTTGCTTCGCTGCACTGTCAATTCAACAATGTCGGAAGCTGTGAAAAAAAAGAAGATGAAAAAAAATTAAATCATATCAGCAAATTTATGAGTGACAGGTTTCAATGCCTTCGGATGTGTGTAGCGTTGTGTTGTGATAGCGTAGTACCTAATGTATTCTGACGACGACGGGGGCAACCAGTAATTATTCGATCAAGATGTTTATCGAACTGCCCCTCATCTGTATGATTTTTCAAATTGATCGCGTGCGGAGGCGAGAATTTGAAAAATCAATCACCCCGGGTAGAACGAAATCAAACAACGATTTCGCGTAATCGATTATAACCTACGTGAACACAGCAACACACATACACATATTGTGGGCGGCCAAATTACAATTCTCCTGGAGCGACTTTGTTTACCTTTGATCAACTCCACCACGTTCGTGTGCGTCGAGGATCGTACAGATGTTCCATTAACCTGCGAGTTGGACCGGGTGCGGCAGCGAGATCAAACAGAGAAAAAAGAGAAAGAAATCATAAGACATTAGAATGAATTTAAAAAAAAAACTATTGGGAGAAAATTGAACAATGTATTTTTGAAAATTTTACCCAACAGTCAAATTCAATTTTAATGAATTTGGGTTAAACTCAAACTCTATCACTTCAATACATTTAATTTGCAATTTGTATACCCACCAAGACTCAACAACCTCCGACGATGCTCGATGGCACTTTTTTCGTAAATGTTGTTCCAGACCCACATCAGTTTCGTTTTTTTTAGCTTGAAAGTATTCTTGACCCCAAGGCCCAAAAAGCAAAAAATACAAAATGTTAAAGAAAGCAATGGTCGATTTTGTGGATCGCGTCTTGCTCTAAGCCTACTGATCCAGAAGCTGTAAATCAATCTGGACCAAAATGTTCCGTTGCGTACGACTTCAGTACGTCGCGTCACGGAGAATCCAGTGGTGAGCGGTTATCAGCATGGGTCTCGAAGTTACATTCCATGGAAAATTTTAGAAAAAAAATGTTATGCTGAATATTTTTTTTGCTGCTTCTCCTTGAGCAATTGGTGGTAGTGTCAAAATCATGGCGTTGATGAAGTAAAGTTTTAGAAGCGAGCTTCGTCGAATAAATGTTCCACTTACTAAAAAAAATGTATGGAGACCTCCAGGAGGGTATTTTGAGACATTCTTGAATATTTTTCGGTTTAACCTGATTTTTTGTGATGGTCCGTCCCACTGGCCCATTTGGGTCCTTTCTCCATCCCATACGCCTCTTATAGAGTGTCCTACCCGGGATTTCCCGACCAGAAATTCCCGGGAATAAAAAAAAATTCCCGAATCATGGGAAACGCTAAAATATCCCAGGAACTCTCGAAGCCGATAAATAGTGCTAAATTACTAAAAATTTACACAATCAAAATAGGAAAAATGGATCAGATAGAGCAAGGAAAATGATAGTCTTGATGTATGGCTTAATCTTAAAATTTTTTTCTTCTAAAAACTTGCAACATTTAATCTGATAAAAATGCTTTTTTGTTCGAAAACTTAGTGCAACAAAGACGACAAAAAATCTTTAAAACCAAACAATTGCAATAAAGAAACGCTACGAACAGAATTTGAATATTCTATTTTACAATATCGTTTAGAACTTCCATTTTGTAAACTTTTAACAGTAGCAAAAGCATCAGCAAAGAAATGACATATTTTGAAACAGAAGGATAGTTATCTGAAAATCTACGAGATTTAAATCAATTAATGAATAACCTGAAGTCTAGCTAACCGACTTCTATCGATAGTGAAATTTTTTTCTCAATTATTTCAAAATTTTGCAGCTAGAAGCAGTGAAATTTGTCGGTTAAAGTACTTAGTTTTTGGGTCTTGGGTTTCATAATTGTAAATTGAATTTTTGGGCAATTAAAAGTGTTTGAAATGTTTTATAAAACTATTACCTTAAAACTTAAAAATACCTTAAAGATAAGGTTTCGTATGCAATAGAGTGTTAAAATCTTAATTTTCAATTTTTCTCGGGATCCCGAGAATTCCCGGTAAAAGGATCGTAAGATTTCTCGAATCCCTGGAATGCTAAAATGGCCGGGAAATGAACACACTAGCTTCTTAGAAGCTTGCTTCAGATAGAATTGTAACAAAATCAATTGCCTGTATTTCAGTTATTTATTATTGTATTCCAGATCTTTATTTATACAAATGTAGCGTTTTCTTCATACTTTTAAGAAAATATACGGATAAAATTAATCTTCAAGATTGAACAGTATTTCTCAATAGGACGAAAATGGGGGTAGTTGGGTGGGTTAAGGTTTTTCGAAACAAACTGGACTCCTTTCTCTACACATCATTCTTGAACTGCTTTGCTGTGATGACAGCTTGCCAAATCTGGCCAAAACATTACGGGATGGTCGCGGGATCGAATGAACGGCAAAATCCGTTTTTGGAGACACTCTGTTTGGTATAAGGAGTGTATTCGAAAAAAAAGGCAACACTTTGTTTTGTGAATAACTTTTAAATCTATGGATGATGATGATGATGATGATGATGATGGATTTTCAGTGAAGCTACTTTGTAATTGTGTATTGTGTAGGTGTACATTGTACAAATTTGGTGACAATCTGTCAAGTGGTTTCTAATCGAATGCCGAAGTTCATTGACACGCCTGACTTCATTTCTACAAGGTAGAAAAGCTGCTACCGGTAAAATAGACAAAATACGGTGTTCAAGTCGCGCGCAAAATATCTGAACTGCTTATGGGGAGATATTCTGAAAAATTTCGTAATGGACAGCAAAACAAACTCTTTAGTGGTCCTCTGGCAGTTTTCCAATCAGAAACTTTTCGTTGACAAGTCTCGTCTGTATTTCCCGGTGATAAAAAAGGAGAAAAAAATTGGAAAATTTAATGTCTAGTAATTGAGGGAGCTAACGATCTGTGGAAACTGCAAATTACTCAGTGTTTAATAACGATTGACATAATGAATGACTGAAGATACAAAGAGGACTGCCTCCAATTGAGGCCATTTTCTCTGAAAAGCACTTCTAAAGGTCCCACAATATTTATACTCTGTTTAAGTTGGATCTGGAATCGTCGCATTACGCATAAAGGTGGTGGATTAATAAAGAGTCAAATATGTTGTTTTTGTGCCGAAGGAGGACAATCTGCTAAATTTGTTATAACTTTGACCACATTCAAGATGTTGAGTTATTTTGAAGGTCAAGCTTCAGAAAACAGCAAACGTAATCAAAAATGGCCTTGATTTGAAAAAAAGGTGGTTCTTAGTATGCAGTATAGATGGGGCACGTGTTGCCCAAAAATTAAAGTCGAAAAATTTCTTCAATGGACGCTATTTCAAAAACCACTTGACAGAACATCACGAAAACATGCATTACATTACCAGGTAACTTCACTGAAAATTTCCTTCCCGAGTCGAATTCTCCTCCCTGTGCTATGGGCAACACACAATTCTCTTAATCGTCTTCAAAATCTTAGCACCCAGTTTCCTGTGGACAGTTCCACTCCGACGATTGGCTTGAGGCTTCCGAATCGTCGTCAATGTTTCTTTATACCGTTTGATAACTCGCCATACGGTATTTCTGGGAAATTTCCAGCTGTTAAGCTAGCCTAGATGCAGACTACAATGGATTTTCCAAATAACTGTGCACAATTTTTTCCATTCTTTTGGCTCCCATGTTGATTGTTTACAAAGTACACTCGTGGGCTCCAGGAACTTCCAAATCCGCCCACCAGGAGCGCCACTATATGAGAAAAAGTTTGTTCCTATTCTGAATAAATAAAGCAAGCTTTAGGAGTGGGAGGGACTTTTTATCCTGTGGATAGTTAGTCTTCAGGACTTGTTCGTCTTACTTCCGGGTACGTCCATCATTGTACAATTTTCTATCTGATGCTTCGTCGGAGCTTAATCACCTTTTTAGAATTAGTCTTTGTATCAAATTGTCTGTTTGACATATTGTATTGTCAGTTTTTTTTAAATATTATAAGTTTCTAAGTCTTCAATCCGTTGTAGTAAATAGATTTTTTTGATCATATCTTGTTTCTTGTTTGGCAATCTAAAATCTTGAACTCTCTTAGTACCGTATATCTGTGAATATCGATTACGTATTGCACACCATCCTGTAAATAAGTTGGTAACATTCCTTTCTTCATTTTGAATACAAAAATTAAAATGTTGAATATAAAAATTGAAATGCTGCTTTGCTCTGCTTTACTGACAACCATGGATGTCAAAACTCCTCAGTTCAGTTTATCCGGTGAAAGAGAGTGCATTTTTTTTATCTGCTCCTCCCAAGCTGTGCGGGGAGAGATAAATCGCACTGCAATCAAAAGTGAGATTGTCAACACATAAGAGTGAGCGAGATCATTCACATCTGCTGGTACATTTACGAGAACGAACGCTGCTCATCATTTTTTTCACGTCATTGATGTAAAGTATAAATAACAATGGGCCCAACACACTTCCTTGTGGGATACCTAAGTTATTCTCTCTGTATCGCGAGTAAGTTGAACCAAATTTTGTTCTTTGCAATCTGTTACCCAATCTTGAACCAGTTAACAATTGTCCCACTGGTGTCAATTCTTATCAACACATCAATGAGAATCGCTCGATCAATCGTTTCAAAAGCTCTATTAAAGTCCAGAAACACAGCAACGGTATAGTTACCATTTTCGATGTTGATCTTCCAATTACGAAGAACCGAATTTACTGCCGATTCTGTTGAGTGTTGCTTTCTGAATGCAGACCGTTCAGCAATTTTTATTTTTTCACTCTCAGTAAAGCGTAGAAACTGATTTTTCCCTGCTAATTCTAGCACTTTTTCTAGAGTTTCCATTCCACCATGTTTATAGGACGATATGATGTTGCCTCTTTTGACTTAATTTTTTTTCTTTTTCAATCGAACAACAGTTGAACACTTCCATGTTCCTGGTATTGTCCTTGATCGAAGACTTGTATTAATGATATCTCTCAGCGGATTTCAAGTACAGGTAAAGAATCTTTTAAAGTTCAAAATGAAACATTTTGTATACCAGCCGTGGGTTTTATGTTCTTTAGTTTATCGATTTTAGCATTTATATCTTCGGAAGATGCATGCTTAGGTTCAGCCATCAGGATGGAATACCGATGAGTGTATTGTCGCACTTAACTGATGAAACCTCTTACCATCATTTTTAATCAGTCTCTAGAACAGCAAGATGTTGTTAACTATCGAAGTATCGTATCGTTAGTTGCCTGCTCGAAGGTATTTGAGAGGATCGTCAACGATGTCATGTTTTCGGCCTTTCGGAACTGGATTTCTGAGAACCAGCATAGTTTTTTTCCAGAACGCTCGGAAACTTCAAACCTGACGGTTTTTACATTCTTCTGTATATCAGACATGGATGGTATCAAGCAAACTGACGCGATTTATACCGATATTTCAGCGGCATTTGATTCTGTAAACCATGACATTCTCTTGAAAACATTGGTTAGATTGGGATTTTCCGAACGATTGTGTGCGTGGATCAGAAGCTACCTAACGGATCGTCGATTGGCTGTAAAAAATTGTTCTGCTCTGACTTTATCACAAAGTCTGGGGTACCGCAAGGTAGCAATCTGGGTCCTTTATTATTTACGCTATTCTGTAACGACATCAACTTGCTGCTCATTGGATGTGGAGTTCTCCTGTACGCGAACGATTTGAACATATTTTTAGCCATAAACAGTCAAGCTGATTGTTATGAATTGCACCGCCTCTTGGGCGCAGTCGTGAATTGGTGCGGTAATAATTTACTTGTTTTGAGCATTACGGAGTGCTGTATTACCATGTTTGGGCGTAGGAAAAATCCATTCATTCATCAATACGATATTCTGGGCTAGCAACTGCATCGTGTTGGGGAAATAAAGGATCTTGGCGTTTTGTTGGACAGTCATATGACTTTTAAGCGTCATTACTCTGTTGTACTCGAGAAGGTAATCTGAATGCTGGGATTTATTTACGTTTGAACTGATCCGGTCTGCTTGCGAGCTTTTTATTGCTCCCTGGTGCGATCAATATTGGAAACCTCGAACCTAATATGGTGGCCTTTTGCAGCTTCATGGACAGCGCGTTTTGAAGCAATTCAACGTCACTTCGTACGTTATGCTCTTCGTGAGCTAATTTGGGAGAATCCTTTAAATTTACCGCCATAGGCTGATGTCATGCTGAGGCGACAAGCAGCGCAACACGTTCACGCGACATACCTACTCTCATTTGATCTCCATGGAAAAAAGCCCAGACCTGTCATGCTGAGCGCTTTGGAAAGCGCGACAAAGCTGATGCCAGGGTGTTTTGTAGCGCGACAAGTAGGAAATCCAATGGGAACATTGTTTTTTCTCGGTTTCAAGCAGTGATTCCGGGTTTTAATCACAATAGTTCGAAGATCCTTCCAAACTTGTGATAGTAAACTAAAAAATATCTCAATGGGCGAGAAAATTTTCATGAATTCTTAGTTCCGGCAAAAAAACAAGGAATTTTGTCGGTTCAAATTTCGGCATTCTTGCAATCGGGGTCAAGATCTGATGAGTTTTCAATGGCTCCCGAAAGAAAGGATACGATTCCAAGCATTGTCAGATGTAAAGTAGTGATGATTTGTAGTGAATTTCAAAGCGACATGGCGCGCCAGTATGACATACCAATGCGTTGCATTGCTTTCTAATGTAGAACGCAAAGCTATGCTTGTCGCCTCAGCATGACATCAGCCATATGCTCATCATTGTGCCATGCTAGGACTTCATACGCTGTCGGATCGTCATTCCATCGGTCAATCGCTATTTGTGGCAAAGATTCCTCGGAACGAAATTGACTGCTCCTGGCAACTTTCTCGCTGTAATATTTATGCTCCAGAAAGAACCAAGAAGAACCAAGAAGCATGCGATATGGCAACAACGACCTTCTCCGTTTCGCAAAAATATGCTTTTTATGTTATAATACTGTCTTCGACTTCAATGTTTCCACTTCAACTTTCAAACGCCGTATTGAATCTTACTTAAGTGACCAACTAAGAAATTAGGAAAAATATCATGTAATGTACAAATAATAACAAGTTGATCATTAAGACATGTCAGATGATTTAATTCCAAATAAACAAATAAAAAAATCATAAAAATGCTTGACATATTTTAAAGGTTCAAGGTTTAAAAAATAGTTCAGTAAAAGGCATATCAAATTAAAGTAGAAACCTTACCTTCAGTATCATATCCTCGGCCATCAAACCGGCCTTTTGTGCGGCACCGCCTGGTTTAACGCTTTCGACAAACACTGGTTTGTCACCGGAAACCTTTAAAATCAAACGAAAAAACAAAACCAAACATTCAAATTCATTCAAACAAATACAAAAAAATGAGAAGGAAAACCAACAATAAAATCATTCAACTACACTTACCTTCATGCCATACCCATTGGCGTCCTTGTTAACGACCACATTGAGGGTAAGCATTGGAACGGATCCTGCATTTTTGGCCGGCGATTCTCGGGTTGGCGTCAGAGTCTGTGGACGCTGCTGTCTATTGTTGCTGTTACTGCTGTTGCTGTTGTTGTTGTTATTGCTGTTGATGTTGTTGTTCTGATGATGCTGGTGATGATTCGATTGTGCTTGTGGGCCAATGTTGGCGTTTCCATTGATGTTGCTGCTCGAAGAAGTGCGACTGTGATGATGATGTAACGGTGACCTGTTGTTGTTGTTGTTGTTGTTGTTGTTTTGGTGGTTTTGTCGTGGCGATCGTAAGTTGGAGATCCGCAGGGAAGCGACAAATGCATGCACAAGCCAGCCAAACGAGAAGGAACCAAAAATCGGAAAAAATAAAACGGAAAAGCAGAAGAGAAGAAAAACACACTTAGTTAACGAAAACGAGAAATGAGGATGAGTTTATCAAATTGAGGGATAAAACATTGTTGATTGTTGTGATTCGAAAATAGTAGGATTAAAGTAGTTTTTTGTAATATATAAACAAACGCAGACTTTGAGAGTTCCAATTGCACTATATAAAAGTGAAAACAGTTTCCCCTTGATCCTATTATCGACCCTCATTTGAACTTTAAAGGTTAAAAAAAGGCGATTCAACTTGTAATTTGAGCTTTGACATCTATATTGCATTGCTAGCCGATGTGCTCTTCAAAGAATCTTGAGGGAACTTTTTGGTTCCATACGTTATCTATATGAAACTTCTATGCTCCTGGTATTTTTCATTTTCATTAATGCTTTAAAAAAGAAACTCAAATAAATACATAATTTCGTTCCCTAAATTTTTAAGGAAGCCTGTATTTTGGGTTATTAGAAAAAAAAAATATAATTTGTATTTTTAACATCTTGTTCCAGTTATGATATTCTTTGAAACCAATTCTCAATTAGCACATCTCATCACACAAATTGAGTCCAACTAGTCCAACTAGTCGATTTCAGCACGAGCCAATCTACTAACAACGAGGTGCTAATCATTTCCTCGAATCAGTGGCACAAACGGAAACATGCCGCCCTGCTGCTGCCGTTCTGAAAGTCCTGTTAATTTTTCTCGATAGTTACTCGACTCGATAATCGATCGACAGGTGGTGGCAATAGGACAAGCCGCCAATAGAGCTCTGTAGGTATTTTAAGCCGGGTAAACAGTAAAGACTATTTCACCGCATGAGATCATCTGACGGCTTCTCTGACTATCCGGGACGTATTGATTAAGGCGGCATCCATAAATAACGTTACGCAAAAAAATGCACTTTTTTATCTTCTCCCCTCTGTATGTCACAAATTATAACGCGGCGACGTACCCCCTATGAAAAAAAATACTGCTGAAAAATAAATCCTTCGTCACCATTTTAATTTTTGAATTTGAATTTTGAAAATTTCAAAAAAGCGTGTTGCGAAATACTGAACAAATGATTGGAATCAAACCAACCATCACAAACTTTCTAGATCTTAACCAGATCAAGGTTCGTCCTAATTGCTTCTTAGGGCATATAGTCATGCACTGGGAATCATTGTTTTTATTTTGGTTTCGATTGAACTCAACTGAGCATGTACGTAGAGCAAAATAGTAATTTATCGTATTTAAAGCAACGATATTTTTTCAGGACAACATTGCTCGGAACTTGCAGCGTTTGGCCAAAAAAGCAACTAGAACTGAAGATAGGAAAAAGTTGCATTTTTCATGAGAAATCAAGAACATATAGGTACAAAAAATATCACAGAAAAATCTATTTTACAGAAAAAATTGAAAGACCTGAGCAAACACTTACAATTCACATCCCGATCACTTTCAATTCACTTGACCGTTCACTTAAGAAAATTTTCACGTGATGGTCACACAAAAATGCACATGAATTAACGTTTGGCCAAAATTCATTCCAGAGCAGAGGTCAGTTATATTTCAAGTGAAAATTATTTTCAGTGTGCCAAATCGCTTTTCAAGTATAAAGAAGAAGAAAAATTCGTAATGTTCGAGCTGCCCCTAAGAGCGTTACGTAATAAATAGACGCCTCCTGATGGATTTCAATTAAAATTGAAATGGGAAAGGTTTTCAGTCGAAATGGTTTTTTGTTAACCACTTCTACGAAGCCCATATTTTTGAAAATATTAAAAGACAAAATATTAAATTGCTGGAGTAAAATCAATGACAAAATCGTCTTTTGATGCGATTTTAAAGCACTTCTCAAGAATGTTTAGACGGAATGCGTCACTAACAACAGGACTCTAAAGCCGAGCATTCAAAACCTGGGAAATAACTAAATGGCTCAAAACAAGCAGTAGGGGAGATAACAGCAGAACGAGCACCTGGGGAATAGTAAGCATTCATTTTTTCTACAAAATTACGTATTTTCGAAAATAAATTTTCATGAGGATTAGTTCCCTTCTTTCTATAGTATTAATTTTATAGCACAACAAGAAATCTCCTTATCATCTTTACGGAAATATTAAAAAAACAACTAGGTTCTCAAGTGACGAAAATATTATAATTTTTGAGCATCGGAAAATAAGCTCTGGAGATCGTTAAATCATCTTGATCTATAACAGTGGTCCCTACCGCCCCCTGAGAGGCGTTGAGAGCTTCCAGGGGGGCGGTGAGCGTAACTTCAAATTTGGGGGGTGTTGAAAGGGCTCACAGGGGCGATAAGGTAATTTTTAAATTTATATTTTTAAAGATTACGAATCAACTTAGAATAAAAATGCCTACCAAACAATAAAATAATATTGAAGTATTCTAAACACCAGTTTATAGTCAGGTTTTAAACAATAATGTCTATTAGTTCACAGAAATAAAAGTCAAGTTTTTTCCTCTGTATCTCAATCACCGTCAGATTTTTTTTTATTGTGAAAGATTTTGAATTCGATCTGGTATTGATAGTTCATTTTGGATTGTATCAAAAATCAAATATATTATTACAGATATAAATGCTTGAATGCGTCACAGAATTAGTCATACGTGGATTCATAAAGCATAGAATGCTAACAAGCCAAGAGAACTTTTATTTCCAGTCTGGTTTTCTTGATGTTTAATTAATTCATTAATCGATACAAAAATTAAATTTTGATATTTTCCATGATTGAACTTTAAAAGTTATTCGGTTGTCATAAAAATTGTTGGAGCTCAGTCACTGAAATCCATATGAAAATTTTAGACCCGTGAACATTGCTCAACTTTGAAAAGGATCCAAACTCAGTGTACAATTAAGTCTTTCAGTTTTTATAATTAAGTTTAAAATTTATGATATCAAGAAATACTATTGAAATTTTTATGCTGTTTCACCAAATTAACAATACATGTTTTGTTTTCATTGGAAAAATTTTTTGGTGAACAAATTTGATAAGTAAAATTTAGATAGATGTTTTGTTTTTTAGAAAAATGTATGTATGTGTTTTGGAAATTTTATATTTTATTCAATTCTTACTAGAAGTGGGAAAAAGTTTAAATTTCAACGAATTTTGAGTTTTGTTTTACTCGCGTAGAATGCCAAAAGCTTATGGTGTTGCAACGATCCCATTCAGTTTCAGGGCAAAAAGAGTACCTTTGACCGGCCACGATGAGCATTTGCTGCCTTAGAATCTAGAATTTTCCCTTTTTATTTATTTTTTTATTAAGTCAATCTTTGTAGACTACAATAGTTAAAACTACTTAAAACTTATGTAAGTTATAATTTTTTTTTGCTAAATCTATTTTTAAATGCCTTGTTAAGTTGTGTTTTGTTCATTGTTACATCTATAATTTCACTATGTGCATTTTATTTGTACCGTAAAACGGGGTAACATTGATCACCGGGGTAAATTTGATCAACAATAAACTTTTCCATATTATCATAAATAACTCAGTCCATAGTTTGAATTTTTGAGAACTGTTTTCTACGTTTGAAAGCCTTTTAGTTGAGTATCAAATAGGCATAATTTGGTTTGTATTTGAAATTTTTTTCTGTTAGTAAAAATCTAATTTCAAAATCTTCAAATAACTATTTTTTTCAAGGTTCACAAACAAACAGCTTTTCTGATGATACCAAAAAGAATTTAAAAGCAAACGGGTTGTTCAATTTGAAAGATCCACCTTTTTTCTTTGTATATGAACAGTTATAGTGATACTTTTATAGTCATTTGATGATAAATTTTTGATATTTAAATAATAAGGAAATTTTCCAAGAGTACTCCCAAATCCGACAAATGGATAGGAACCCTATCAAATCGTTAACTTTGAAGTACAAATGAAAATGGAAGTAGAGGGAGGGCCTAGGAGAATATGTGAAGGTAAAATTTCATTTGCATTTTGAAGCTCAAATTTTTTAGCAATTATAATAATTTTTGCCCCTAAAAGTAGGCAGCATCAAAGTTCTTTTTTCGATTATAAATATTTTCAAAGTAAAACGTTAAAAATCAAGATAAAATTGATAAAATAGCATATGTTAAATTTATGAATGTGTTTTGTATCCTTTATGATCGAGAAAACTCGTTAAAACCGTCAGAATAGAGACTGATC
Organism: Uranotaenia lowii; assembly: GCF_029784155.1. Classification (NCBI taxonomy): domain Eukaryota; kingdom Metazoa; phylum Arthropoda; class Insecta; order Diptera; family Culicidae; genus Uranotaenia; species Uranotaenia lowii. Next base: position 297,086,244 of record NC_073692.1, on the reverse strand, counting down.
AATGTCACCCCAAAACATCAAATTCTGAACAGAGACGAACACGATTTTTAAATCAAATTTAAAGTAGTCAAATAAATTTCTGCATCCATGTTTTGCGTTCATAGGAGTCCAGTACTGGTTTTAAAAATATGAAACATGCGACATTCCCCTTAACAAAAAAAAAATCAAAATATATTGAAAAAAGTGATCAATCTTACCCCGGATTACGGTATTGATTTGTATTGATTTATGGGTTGATGTTTGGCATAGTCATTATGACAAATTTTTATATAGAATAGGTGTTTGTTTCTTGATGGACGGGAGGGTGCATAAAAATCCAGTTTTAAAAGTAATTCCGGACTGTTTATTCTTCGGGAAACAACATCATTTAGAAATACAATTTGAGAAAATTCTCTACGTTTACTGAGAGGTTCTATGTCAATAAATTTAAAACGAGATTCGTATGAGGGGAGAGGAAAAGTGGTCCAATTAATTTTACAAAGTGCATACAATAAAAATTGTTTTTGAACAGATTCAAGACGTTGCTCGTGAATATTTGAATAAGGATTCCATATAATATGCTTTATTTATAATAGTATTCTGATGTTCTACGAACGTGAGTTTCGAATCCAGTATAAACGTCAAAATATCTTACAATTTTGTATTTATGTACTGATTCACTGCCTAGCTTTGTTTTAATGATTAGGTAGATTTGTTTTCTACTAAATGATATAGAGTTTCATTTTTTAACATTCAATTGGAGAAGACTTTTGTTGCCCCATTTATAAAAAAAAAACATTGATTTCATTTTGAAATGTTTCAACATTGTCGGTTGTTTTAATTTTCAGAAATAGTTTGATATCGTCAGCATACATAAGACATTCAACCTGCTTCAGAATAAAGAAAATGTCATTTACGAGCAGTATGAAAAGAAGAGGTCCTAAATGAGACCCTTGAGGCACACCAGAGGTTACAATGGGTTTTGATAACTCGTTTTGGAAGCGAACGATTTGTGTTTGATCGGTTACGTATGGTAGTTACCAGGAAAGAAGATTCGGTTGAAACCCAATTTTTTATAATTTGAGAATTAAAAGTGGTATGTCGATGCTATCAAAGGCTTTGCTGAAGTCGGTATAAATAGCCTCAACATGGAAGCCTTTGCTCATGGAAGCGTCCTGTGGAGCGTCCTTTGAAGAAACCATGTTGTTAGCTCGTTATAATATTTTTAACTTTTTGATAAAAATTTTCATTTTTAATTGATTCAAAAAGTTTGTGAATGCAATATAGAATAGCTATTCCTCGATAATTCCGTAAATGTAAATTTTTTCCGGACTTAAAAATTGGGATTTAAAAAGATTTTTTCCAAAATTTGGGTACTCTTTTGTGATTTAACGACTTGTTGAAAAGAATTAGAAGATGATCAGTTAGTTAAATCGCTAAGTTTTTAAGGAAACAGGGAGAAAGTTCATCAAGTTATCTTAGTCCTTCGTAAACATTTACATAATCAATTTCAAGCTTCATTGAATGTCGCATGCTAAGTCTGGAATATATGAATAATATGCTCGATCACGGTCATTCTCAGGAAAAGCAGTGTACACTTCTTGAAAAAGGTAGCAAGCAAATAATGTTACCGTCTAGTGTGTCAACTGGGTCGGAAAGTTTGAATTTTTCATCTGCGTTTTGGCATAGCCAAAGAAGGCTTTTGGGTTTTGTTTAATATCTTTTTCAATTTTCTGATTGTATTTTTCGAAAGAGTTTTTTATACATGAGTTAAGCTGGTTACATAAATTTATATAACTTTGATAATTTGTGGAACTTCTCTCACTCCTGTAGGTTTTATTACCTTTTTGTTTTCTATTTTTAAAATTTTTCAAATCTTTTTTATACCAGACAGGGTGTTTAGAGCTGAGATCGTCTTTTTATTTTTAAGGGTACGTATCTATTTATCAGGTTAATAATTATATTATAAAAAATTTCTACTGCTGTGTCAACATTTCTGTCATCCTTAAATACACTTGACCACTCTATATTAACGAGCACTCGTTTCAAAGATCGAAGTTCGAATTTTGATAGTCTGGCAGTACTTCGTACACCCAGTCGCGAAGTTTGGAACAGTTATGGAAAGAGCGAGTATTCGATCGCTGTGATTCGATGCTTCATTTTTCCATAGTGGATTAACCGATTCATAAACCCAAAAGTCTTCTCTGTACAATTGGTAAATAAAAGATCAAGTTAAGTATTGTTACTATTCTTAGCATGATTCACTTGATTTAAACCAAATATAGATGCTTTGCCGAAAATAAATTGTAACGTTTCGGTCTCACCTACGACTGTAAGTAGAGTTGATTCATTATCATCGTACAAAATAAAGTTGCGTTGATTAAAATCGCTCAGCTAATGTACTTTCAAGAATTTGGAAAATTCGTCAAAATAATGTAAAGTGCCATATTAGGTGGGAAGTACACTAAAGCGAAAATGTGCACTTCCTTAGCTAATGATGTCTTTACAAAGACACAATAAAATTTAGTGTGTGTTTTTGTTGCATTTTTTTCTGAGGAAAAGAAGAATTGAGATAACACGACTAAAAAAATTAATAAATATCTTAATTGGCGTTTATTTTGGGAATGAAAATAGATCTAATTTTAATTATCAACTTTTTTATTATTTGGTTCGAAGTTTGGAATCAACTCAATCAAAATTTTAAAAATGCATTTTTGGACTTTCTGAGAGTATTTTTGTTTAGAATTTTGACCGATTTCATGGATCACAGTTTAAATATTAAAAAATGTATTTTCTGGTGCTAAACTTGCTCAGTTGAAATTTTTGTTGTGAAATATGTCTTTCAATTCTCTTTTTAAGGTTAGAGTTTTGAATTCTGAAAACTATATACTTTAAGGTTGGATTCTTAAAGTATATAGTTTTCGCTGCAGCTTTTTATCAATTAAATTATGTGCCTGTTTGGTTTCTAATTTAAAAAATTACTTTTTATAGAAATTTGTCACAATCTAAAAAATTCAGAACGGAACTAAATTTGTCAACCCCAACCCGGCGCACAAGAACGAAAACGGTGGTGCGGCCCAATGAATGGCTTGTGCCATTTATTAGATCATAATTTCGTGTACGGGTGATATTCTGTTCTTTCTGTTTTTTCGCTGCTTCCATGTTGTCCACTCAGACTCAAAATTAACGGAGGGGGACAGAACACGGCGCAGTGCAATTCCAACTGCAAACAGAGTGACACATAAATTGCCGACTTGCTGCCGCCCGCCCAGAAAACGATCCTTGATTCCATAAATTCTTGAACCGAATTGATTGGGCGCACCGTGGGAAAAGGTTATTTTTGGAGAGTTGAAAATTCAATAATTCGAAATGAAAAGCTCTGTTGTTTTAATTTGATTGCAATTATTTGAATATGGGTTTTTATTTTTTTTTTCGTTATCTAACCCATGATTATTACGATTTTCATCGAAAGTTTTGATCGTACTAATACATGCAAAACTGATCTAATTAAAAAGTAATATAACATACAGTAAACATAGAAAAATTGATAAGACAAGCAACTACTTATCAGAAAGATACAGATACAAAAAGATACATTCCGGAGACCATCACGTCAATTTTCACAGGAAACAATATCAAATCGGTACTAGTGGGTGTACGGATTTGATATTGTTTTCTTCGGATATACCGCTTTAAAAGTTCGATCACGAAAATCATACAATAAAGGGTGATACGGTCAAAATTTGGTCAATATCAACGTGACGTATTTCTTTCAATTTTGAATTTAAAAAACCTGAACACCCCTCATTTTGAAGGGGTGTGTGTAGAATGTAGCTCTTATTTTGATCTTAGTTGTCAAAATGCCGTCCAAAGAGCAGCGTATCGAAATTTAGCTAGCGCATCGCGAAAATCCGAGCTACTCGCACGCAAAGCTGGCAAAATCGCTAAAAGTTGCCAAATCAACCGTTTCAAATGTAATTAAAGTGTTTGAGGAACGTTTGTCGATAGCCAGGAAGTCTGGATCGGGGGAAATCGAAAACCAGAAGCCGCTGAGACGACAAAGAGAGTTGCCGGTAGTTTCAAGCGAAACTCTAACCTCTCTCTCCGAGATGCCGCAAATAAGCTGGGTGTATCGTCTACAACCGTGCATCGAGCCAGAATACGAGCCGGACTATCGACTTACAAGAAGGTAGTGACTCCAAATCGCGATGATAAACAAAATACGACGGCCAAAGCGCGATCCCGGAGGCTGTACACGACGATGCTGACGAAGTTTGACTGCGTGGTAATGGACGACGAAACCTACGTCAAAGCCGACTACAAGCAGCTTCCGGGACAGGAGTTTTATACGGCAAAAGAAGGGAAAAGGTAGCAGATATTTTCAAGCACATGAAACTGTCAAAGTTAGCGAAGAAATACCTGGTTTGGCAAGCCATCTGTACCTGTGGCTTGAAAAGCGGCATTTTCATAGCTTCCGGGTCTGTCAACCAAGAAATTTACGTAAAAGAGTGTTTGAATATACGTCTGCTGCCTTTCCTGAAGAAACACGGTTGTTCCATACTGTTTTGGCCGGATTTGGCATCTTGCCATTACGGTAAAAAGGCCATGGAGTGGTACGCCGCCAACAACGTGCAGGTGTTTCCCAAGGACAAGAACCCCTCCAACACGCCAGAGCTCCGCCCAATTGAGAAATACTGGGCTATTGTCAAGCGGAACCTAAAGAAGACCAAAAAACTGCTAAGGACGAGCAGCAGTTCAAGGCAAACTGGCTTTCTGCGGCGAAGAAGGTGGACAAGGTGGCTGTGCAAAATCTGATGGCAGGGGTTAAGCTTAAGGCCTGGCTATTCGGATTTGGAAAAGCGGAAGCCTAACTGAATATTTTTCCTGAATTTTATACTAATTAAACTTAAAAAATAAATTTAATTTGATTTTTTAAATAAACGAGTTCACCGATTTACACGCGTTTTCCCTTGACCAAATTTTGACTGTATCACCTTTTAATAAAATTTTAACCACGAAAACAAATAAAACTTTGCATTTATTCAATTCCTTTGGACCTCGCACTACTCCCCTTCAAACTTTATCATTTGATAGGATTTCTAGCCTTTTGTCCTAGACTGGCTTACTCTTGGAAAATATCCCTATTTACCTCGAACTACAACAAAACTACACCAAAACTATAGGTACATTTACTAAGGAAAAAAGTTGAACTCTCGCATAAATCAACCTGTTTGCTTCTAAACGCTTCGATTTCATCAGGAAGAGTGTTTGTTTGCGAGCCTTCGAAAAAATAGATATTTCAAGATTAAATTTTTACTTACATTTGCAATTTTTAAAAACGAGCCATGTTTTTTTTCCCAACTTATAGGTTTTTAAACGTAGAAAAAAGTTTTGAGAAATTTCAACTTCAGAATTAGTTATTGATGATTGTTTGAAAAAATTTCATGTTGTTCAAAGTTACCCAGGTGATCAATGTTACCCCGGTTTACGGTACTGATGGATGAATTGAGGCTAGTTTTCTTTGGCATCTGTGTATATTTTTTCCGTTTACTGGCATACTTCTATGGAGACAACTTGAAATTGGGTACCATTTAACGAAATTTGGCAACAGAATATCAACAAATATATGCCTTGATTTTGAAATATCAACGGTTTGGGAATGCTTTAAGCAAAAAATAAAGGTAAAATGGTTTCTCAAAAACAATTCCTAAGCTGCGTATGAAAATACGTAAAAATGTATTGAAATAAATAACAGGAATAAAGTGACTATTTGTTCGAAAAATCGAGAAGGCTTTTAACATAAAGTTGAAGATGATTCAAGTAACAGTCAAACAAGTATGAAAAATTGGTGGCCATTTTAAGCATTTTTTAATCAATATATCAAATCGAATAGGAGAAGTATTAGTGCAAATCAAAAACCAACTCAATCAAAATTAAAAAAAAAAATTTCGAAATTTGAATTTAGCTAGAAAAATTTTAAATTCAAAACCAAATTATGATAATAGAGTAAGGTTAATCAAGAGTAACAATTTAGACTAAGAACTAATGCCAGAACCACGAAAACCCATCCCAATTTCAAAATTTTGCTACACTTTATCATAATTTTCTCGCTTGTTCTTAGAAATTCAGGTCTGAATCTTAAATTTTAAATTAAATTAAATTCATTTCAGAGGTTGTGATTCCATAATTCACATTACCGAAATTATATTCCTATTTCCGTATTTCGGATTCTATATCCAGTTTAGGATTCTTGATTCTCAGTTCGAATAATCATAATTCTTGTTCAAATTTGGTTTTTCGAGATCATATGCATTTTCAATATTTTGATAAAAGTTTTCCGAATATGAAAAAAAAATTGTTTTATATTCAAATTCGAAGTTCTTAAATTTAATCCTTACACAAAATTCAAACATTAAAACTTTCCTTAATGGCAATCCTAAATTGAAAGATTCTGATAATTTGAAATTCATATTTTAACCATGACTCTAATGCATGACTTTTTTAAAATGAGATTTGCAGTTATTGATTCAGTGAAATAATAACATTTTAATTCGAATAACAAAACTTAACAGGTTTGAAGTCGTTATTTTGAGTATTATAAAAGTTATGGCCCTCAAAAGTTGAAAAATAATTTTTGAAATTCTTAGTTCATTTCAATACGGTTTTGCTAATTTCTTCAAAACCTTGTAGATTGGGTGCAGGAAGGTGTTTTTGATTGATTGAGATTAAAAAAATTGCTAGAATTTGCATATCTGTAGAGATAACAGCGATTTTCCAAAACCTACTTTTTTCAAAAAAATAAATAAATATGATTTTAGCTATTTTTCTGCATACTTTGTTCAATATCTCACACATAAGTTGAAATATTGTAAAAAAAATACCATGGTCTAATTTTTTTTAATCTCTAGAATATTTTTTGTGAATACATTACTCAAAAATATCCACGCGTTTTCGGGATATTTTGATTTTGATTAGTGTTGTTTTAAAACAACACTATGTATTAAAGGGTTAATTCAGATTCACAATACAGATTAAAAATAAATAATTTAAATAGTGAATTTAGATTCCACCTGAACTACAGAATTTAAATAATAGATTCATGAACGAGGACTGTTGAATTTGGCTCAAAAATTCTAATCTGGAATAAGATTCGGAAATTGATTTTTTGTACATTTCAGAAATCGTATGAAAATTCGGATACAGATTCAAAGCTCAATGATTGAATTCAGGTTCATGATTCAGATTCAGAATGCAGATTCAAGTCTCAGAAAAAGATTTAACTTGTAAATAAATTTTAGAATCAACATAAATTGTTGAGGATGGATTTCAAGAGATCATGAACTTAAGATTGCTTCTCAATTCAATTGCCAGATTTAATTAAATTAAAATTTTTAGATAATTTCCCTGCGTGTTCAACTCTACCCCACGTAAGGCTTCCTTCCAGTCCAGGTGCCGTATAATTTTCAGCCACTTCTCATCGTCTTGTTTGTTGGCAAGGTTTTCATTTCGTTTTTTTGGTTTTATTATGATTTGCTCCAACGATGTCACCCTCGCCATGCAACGCATCAAGAAGAAAAAAAAATAGCGGAATCCCACCCTCTCAACTCGCTACGCAAGAGGGGTTAACAAACCCACCAAAAATGGAATGTGGAATGCGAAAAATTCGGACGCACGTTGTTAGTTCTGGTCAATGGTAGTCCACTTTTTTTCTTTGCTTGCCTTCTCTATCTTTCTCCAGTTTGATGACTGCAGTTGGGGTTTTGATTGAGGTAATTTTCTGCACCACTCCCTGACTCCAACAACCTGTCATCTCGTGCCAGGTTAGAAACCTTTTAAGAAAACTGAAAGAAGTAGCAGAAGCAAAAAAAAAACCTAACTATTTCGACACCCATTTCTCGGTTCAGTTCCCTTCAAGATCATCATCATCATTTTTGCCGTTGAACACCACTACGCTACTCTAACAAGAGGACGTGCGGGTGGTTGCCTTTCAGCTACAGAGTGGCGCCAAATGGCAGCAACTCGATCCCCCCACGACTTCGGCTTCAGCTACGGTGGACTAGATTCGGTTCCATGATTTTGTGACTTACGGATAGTGGTACTAACTAGGGCCAGTAAATTATGTTTTGCCGCACGCCGTCTGATTTTCAGATATTTCGGCTATGTGGGAAACACGCTGTTTGTTTTGTATTTTGTTGTGTAAATTTACGCTTGTTCATATTTTAACGCAATTTCTATGACTAAGATTTTTATAATTAAAACATGTGTTTCACCTTCAGAGTGTCGAGGTGTAGAAATTAAATTCATTTTCATTCATTCATTCATCAATTCACGGTTGGATCGCGCCATTTGGAAAGCCTAATAAAGGTTCACGTTCAAATTAATTACCCCGAATGTCAAAAGGTGGCGTTCGCGCCTCAGGTTCAGTTCAGATTGCATTTTAGATGCTTTGGGATGATGTTGACATCGGGCTTAATGATTCTCTAGCGTGTTGCTAGTTGAGGCTCAACTTGTCAAGAGTTTAGGTGCTATGTTCAATTTAGAAACTAAATCCTTCATTTCAAGGGGTGATTTCGTTGCGGAAAACAAAGTACAATGCCTTGATTACAAAGCTTTCGCGAAGGCAAACTGAATAAATGATGGTTGGAAAAGCCTGAGAACAGTATGTAGAATTTTTCGTAAAAAATTCAATTTTCTAGATTACTGTTGTAGAACTTGAATGTACAATTCTGAATTAAAAATTCTGAATTATGGAATGACAATTTTCTCTACAAACTTCTCATGATTTCAATTTCTGAACAACGAGATAAGACTTTTGATGTTACAGAAGAATTCTTGAATTCATAATATTGATTCAAATATCGAGAAGATATTTTTTTGTGTTATTTTGGTAACAAATTATCACTCCTTTTTTCTTGCACTTTCAGACGAGTTCATTACGATTTTTTTTTTGCAAAAATTACATTTATTTTTAGGTTTCCAACGTTTCTTCTAAGGTGACCAGGTAGAACGCAGTAAAACATAACTTTTTTTATTCGCAAAGTCAGTTTCGTCTACCTTGATGTCCAAAATCAACCACAAATTGTAAAAAGAATGCAAGACGATGCTTTGGGATGTTTCTACCATTGTATTTGCGTCCTTCCCTTAAGTTTGATGCATTTGATGTCTTAGACAAACTCTTACAACAACAAAAGGTGGTCGTTTTCAATTAAAAAAATTTAGGGTGGTTCTTTAAGTTTCTGAGATATGAAAATTATTTTCTAACTATGATAAGACAGAGGCCTACATTGCTCTATAATATTGTAGAACCTAATAATTCATGAAACTTTGTCGAAGACATCAAGCATCTATCTCTTGAAATAAAAATTTTATGGCAATTTGTTTTCATAAGGTAGGTGTGGTCGTAAAAAAAATAATTTTTCCGTTACATCTTTTCAGTGTGATATTTTATCAAAAATATTTGTTCGGCAAGATTTTAGATACTAATCACCATGCGCATCTTTTGTAGAAAACGGATTACCAAAATTTGTTTCTGTTTTGAAGTTATTAGGCAATTTGTGTTGAAAAATGACTCTTTTTGAACTACGAAAACTTCAAATGGAGCAAATCGGAAATTTTATTTCTGATTGCGTTCCAAAGTTCATATTACAGTCTTTACAATATAAAAAAAATGGGGGTATGATTCTTTTTGTTCAAAGCTTAGTAAAGCTAGTAAAGCTTATAATCGTTGTTTGAACGTTAGTAAAAATAGCTAAAATCTCGATAAAATAAATCAACGAGTTGTTCTCATCAATTTTTGTGACAATGTTTATTTATTACCAAGGCCGGATTAAGAGGGGGGGGGGGGGCGATTGGCCGGCCCCCCTACTTAGGGGGACCTCCCGAGGGATAAAAGGAAAATTGGAACGAAAACTTGAAATATAACAACTAAAAGGGCCCCGTAAAAAGATATCTAGAATAGTCTTTCTCCTACATAAGTTAAGGAGACCCCCTAGAGTAAGCAGTAAAAGTTTTCTTCCTTACTTTGCGGACTAAGAACATTAAAATATTGGTATTTAATTTTAAAACTTTTCAACCCAAAATCTGGACAAAAATATTGTCAACCGAATGATGTCATTATTTGAATAAAATAAAGGAGAAAATGAGGAAAATCACCTCATATTTTTATTTTTTTAAATCGAAACATATCAGTCAGGATACTCAGTAAAGAATACTTAGAATAAAGAACATCTCCTCATTATCTTTGAATTTGAATTTCATTACTTTGTTTAATTTTTTTAAATTTTGTATTCTATGTTTCAAATCTTCATGATACTTCCCAATTGTCATTAAGTAAATATTTCTCGATGAAGCAAAAAACAGACGATCAATGATGAAATGAAAATCATTTAAAATATCTATCTGGTCATTTTTCAAAATCAGAGAATTTTAGTGGGTAAAAAGGGTATAAAAAATGAGAATTAAATTTTGATGGGAGGGTTAAATTTTTCCCATATTGAGATTAGTACACTGCCGTTCGTTTAATTATTCAAAAATGCAAATACGGTAGTTTTTCGATTTTATCACGGTCGAAAAAAATTTCACCGTGAATATGGCGAAACCGTGAATTTGGCGAAACTAAAAATTAAAGTAGAAAAAATTATTTTTATTGTCTTTAATCAATAATTTATAATATTTTCAGTAGTGGAAACGTTTTGTTTCAATAAATTTTGATCATAAGATTTAAGTATCAAAGATTACTAAACAATAAACACAATTAAGTTTTTATGGAAATTTAACAGTCGTTATCTCTTATGTCGATTTTTAAAAAGAGTTCAAAGAAAAACGCATCAAAAAAATTTCTTCTGCAAATTTCAAATTTCAATATTTTAATCTTCACACTTTTGATTAACTAAAAAGCTTACCTTTTCGAAAAATATTTAGGAATTTGCTAAACTTAACATTTAAAGTGTGTTCCTCGAAATTGTTTTATGGGCAGATAATGTTTTGTTTTTCATATATCTTAGTCATTTTTACACATTTCAAGGCAAAGCTAGCAGAATTTCATTTTGATCTTACGAAATTATCCATTCAGACAATACTAAAGGCTGTACAATCAGGATTGCGCACGCCACCCTTTCAAATAAACAAATAAAACAAATAAATCAGAGACACATATCTTTTTTCAAAAACGCATGATCATGACATTAAAATACTTATATCGATTATTACAAGTGTTTTTAAAATCCAAATGGCGATTTTTACACTATACAGCCAAAATAAGCAGTTCAACGGCATTTTCATATTATTCAATACCTATTATCATAACATAAACCATAAAAAATATCATGGACAAAGACGCTCTACGTTTATGAAAGAATATTTAGGTCTTGGAAATGGTTTCTGAATGATTTCTAAAAAAGCGTGATAAAATCGAAACAATAACCGTGATAAATTGAGCGTGAATTTGACGAGTATTGATAAAATCGAACAGTGATAAAATCGAGAAACTACTGTATTACTGTTTAAGTAAATTAACCATTACTTTTAAATTTTCATTCGATTTTGATAAATAACCACTTGAAATTTTTGTTTTGAATCGACATTTAAGGTCCATAAAAAATCTGATTTCGAGTCTTAAACTGTCACTAAAACGAAATTTTCTCTAAAAAAAATCTAAAAGTCGAAATCTTTATTGAAAAACGTGGATCAAATAGTATTGGTTAATTACGATATTTGGAAAAGCTCCTTTTTTGCAGTCATAGATTTGAAATTCGATTTAAAACTTTTTCAAAACTTTTGATGTTGTTTTTTTTTTTATTTTTGAGTTTGAGCATTTCTTTTTTGAAATTATCCTCTATTTAAGCTAACATCCTGAATTCTTGTTACAATGTAATAAATGCAAAGTATTATTGAAAATGGGCTTGTGATATAGCTCAGTTGGCAAGTCTGTTGCCTCCTGAGCCGATGTCCGCGAGTTCAAGCCCAAGAGTAAACATCGAACGCAGTTGTACCGAATAGTTTTTCAATAACGATCCGCCAACTGCAACGTTGATAAAGTCGCGAATGCCATAATGATGGTAAAACGACTATAATCGAAACAAAAAAAAAAAAAAAAAGTATTATTGAGCGATTGTGTGACTTAAATATTTCTATGTTTATATTTAAACCTTTTTCAAATTTTGCAATAAAGATACATTTGTTTTTGTATTTGTATTTGTATTTTTTCTCAACGGATTCTTATTCCATGTAGTAGAAGCTTTATACTCATTCTTAATTCATGTTTTCAATTTAATATTCACCAGCTGAAACAGTTCTACTTATCAAAACAAAAAAAATCTTTTTTTTATATTTGATCTGATTAAAATTTTATTCTGAATTTCGCAGATCAGGTTTTAAAAAAATCATTTCAGAAAACCTTATCTTCTTTGTATTCCAATAATAATTTGATGTGAAAGCTCTCGTTGTAAAGATATCGAAAATTTATTTATGGTGAAATTGTATTCACAAAATTTATTGGTTTTTAGAAGGTGTAGCAAAGCACACCGGGTTAGCTAGGTTGAATATAAATACAAGTTATTTTTTTATTTCCAAAAATTTCATAATTCAAAAACTATTCTACTGAAATTTTTGGAAATTTCATTTTCGGACTCAGTGCCCGATTTCACATTAAAAGTGATCTTCAGCTTACTACTTACTTAGTTAAAAAATGCTGTAAACTAGTGTTATTAATTCATCTGAAAAATCTATTCGACCCATGCCAGCGTGACGTCACAACAATTGCAAAACATTTTTCTGATATATTGTTTGTAGATTTTACAGTTCATATCGCACATTGAAAAAAAATTATACCTTGAAGTTCAGAATTTTGTTCTTTAAAATTTGAAATCAACAGTATTTTTATTGAACAAATAGTTATCAAAATACAAGCCAAAGAAATCGTGGCGTCACAACGCGCCTGTTTTTCCACTTTTCGGTTTTTTTTGCAGAACCACATTTTTCTGCTCTTCTATTCGATCAAATTTTACGAAAATTTCGTTTCATTACAAGCAACAAATCGCTGTTTTTTGTTTTTTCAATTGTTGATTTAAATTTATTTCAGAGTGCCTACATCAGCCGATTTATGAAAAGCTAAAATAGATCCCAGACCTAGCACAAAGTCCAATGCTAAATTTGAGGGATCGGACCACGGAAATAGATGGCGCATAAGCCTTGTATTTGTATGGATATATGAGAAATTTTTCTTAAAAAAAACATGAACACCCAGTTTCGCACCAATTTCTGAAGTCCCTATCGGGTGATTTGTTTTCATCATAGTCATTCACAAAGCTTTCGTTATGATAAACATTTTATCCCCAGGTCCCATTTCGATAAGGGTTATGGTAAAAAAAATCATATTGAGTTTCAAAAATAAGCTTTTGATGGGTCAATTACAAAAAAAAAACATGAATGATCGTTGATTAACACTTATATACCTGTTTTGAAACTTAATAACTGTTTTATGATAACTCTAATCGAAATGCGTTCCTCAGAAGAAATATTGTTATAATTTAGCTTTAAATCACTGAAATTAAAAAAAAAATCGATTAATAAGAACCAAAATTATTGATGAAAAACTGTTTTAAAGGTTTTTTTGTCAATCCCGAACAAATTCCGCTCGATTCTATACAAACTTAAGGTTTGTTGCGACCCCTTTTCGTAGAATAATCTAGCCCTAATTTTGCATGAAACCCTGTGCTAGCACCTTCATATTTTAATTTACTATTCAGTTCAAAGTCTGTTCGTGGGATTTAATGTGAACACGGGGTTCGATTTGGATTTTCTAGCAACATTATTTGAGGTGGAAGTTTCAATAAAGGACACTTTAATTAATAATTTTACGAGAAATTTATATTCCTTCAAAGGCTTATGAATTTGTTCAAAAGAAAATATTTATCTGTAAAATTTACCATGTTCAAAGATTTTTTTAATCTCATTGCATTTATTCCATAGATGCTTAGTTATTTTGTTTTGTTTTTTATTTATTTATTTTTTTTTTGTTAAGATAATATTAGCAAGTAATAGAAGCTATTTGCGCGTTTTTTCATTCTTATATATTAGAACTTGATCGTTTTTTTTTCAAATCTCGGTTAACTACCGAGGATTTTTATCCAAATCAGAGATCACTACCTGCTATATAATTCACAAATATTCATTTAAAAAATCGATGAGGATTTCATGTTTATGATTGTTTGTTTATTCTGTTTATTCAACAAGCGCAAATTTATAATTTTTAATTCAAGACGTTTTAAAATAACCGCTTTTATGCGAAAAAAAAATTTCCTAATTTCATTAAAAACTTGATAATTGAATTCATTTATTGTTATGTTAAACTTGTTTTGAAGAAATACTATAATAGTGTTGAAGTAAGAAGTCAAGGACGTTTCTGAAATAAAAGGAAATAAATTTTCGTGACGTCACAATGCATGCAACTCACAACCTTCTCAACCGATTTTCATTCTGAAAAAGCATTGAATTCCTCTCAAAAAGTTTGAAGAGATCTCCAATTTTCGACAGTATGTGACGTTTAAAGCGATCATGAACCGAAAAATTGTAGAATTTTCGTGACGTCACAACGCTTAAAAATAGATACCTTTATTACCGATTCTAGAGCGTAAAGTTGCTGTGATTATATTTAATCTAATATCATGCTTAAAAGATGGCTTTTTACAATCATTTTACAATAACTTGTTTTATATAGCTAGTTTTTTGATAAAGTTATGTTTCAAATAAAGAATAATGGTTAAAATCACTTTATTTAAAATTTTTAAATTTTAAACGTCAACATACTCAATTCCGAAAACAGGTAGGTAGCTGAAATTCTTTTGATGGAAAATGAAGCTCAAGAAATAAACTTTCAAATGATGGGCAAATTATTATTGAATAATGAAAAATGAAAATCGGTTCTCCAGTTGAGGGGCGCTTGGAATGGGTCATTTAAACTTTTCATCACTGATTGTACCAAGCCCAGAAATAGTATCCTGACGACTTAGTTATTGATTGTAGAGTGTTTAAATGTTCAGGATGGTTCATGTACATTAAAAATCAATCTTTAACATCAATTTAACTAGGAAAACTGAAGTAAAGAAAATTCTTGGGGTTTCATTATGAAAAAAAAGTCACCTGCTTTACATGCCCTGCATTCAATTTTTTTTAGATGATCGATGTCAAAGTTATCATGCCATACTTCACTTGGCATCAGCAGTGATATCAGCTGAATTGATTTTATTCAATCCCAACAACTTCAATAGCTCAAAGCTTTTGTGCCGATACGAAATTTCATTCTTCGACAAAGCTGTTCAACAGAACATTTCTTTAAAATAATTTATAAATAGGTACAAAAGCATTAGAGGACTTGGTTCCACAGAAATACAAATAAAAAGTTGATTTTTCAGAACAAAATATTTATTTTCTCATACAAACATAACAGTTAAGATTTACTCATGTAAACTTTAGTTTTAAATTCAGCAAAAAATCATATGATGGGTTTTACACTAAAACGAAGCTTTAAGACAACAGGCCCTGAGAAATTCAAAAATGATCTCAAATAGTCTCAGGCTACTAGGTAGTTTCACTGGAAATTCCATCAATTCAAACATTCACAAAATATTTACAAGAGATAGTGTTTCATTTTTTTTTCGTTCATTCAAATGAACATACAGTCCTTATATGGTCATTTTAATTCAAGTTGATCCACTAAATGAACAATCGAATGTTTTAGAGTAAACAACATTCAAGAATCCTACTCAATGTTCCCAAATTAAAAGGTAAATAGCACCTTGTCATTCGATAAGGTGAAGTCTATTAAATGTTTCCTTTAGAAGTTCTCCGAGAGTTCATGATGCTTGGATCATGTCCGTAAAAAGTTGGTCATCCGTCCGTGTTCCAATATAGCAATTATGTCATCAATGCGACAAAGCCTACGCAATCTGCCGGACCAAAAGCGGTCTTCACCAGCGCAGAGAGCTGTTGTGTGGAGACACCAGTAAGATAGCGTTAAAAAACAACAATCAACAGAGCGCTCTAATTAAATCATAATTACAACCATCTCGAAGGCTCGTCAAATCCAGAGTGTTTATCAACCAACTTGTGTCCACCACTTCTTCGCCACGTTGCCCCATATTAAATGGGTGTAGTCTGTCAATACAAAATTGTCGTCGTTGATGGTCGATGGTTTGGTGTGAAGAGCCATCATGAAAGAAGCAGTGAAGAGCAACGGACTCTCTCTGCTCATCCTTCTCAATTTCGAACGCAAGAAGAAACGAGCCCGTTGACTGCTTGATGATGATCACAACAGCGAAAACGACGATGACGACGGATGATGAAGGTACCCGCCAACGTTTGGCATGGTGGTCGTTCAAAATATCAACAAACGCGGCGGCAGGAAAACAACACCGCCAACATTCTCGAACCTCAAACAACGTGTGTGTCAATTTGCGCCATTAGCTCGTAAAACGTTTTCCTTTAACCCATTCGAGACCGATTGCACACCGTGTGTGCAATGGAATTTTTGTACCTTTGCCAGAACAATCTTTCATTGTGAATTTACTATTGCTCGGAAAATAATATTCTTATACCAATGAAATCCGCAAATGTTAGGCAAAATGTATCGGAAAATGGTTTTGATGAAAAACAAACGACATAAATGTTATCTAAGAGTGAAGTACTATGAGTTCGAATGCCGTGAAAAGGCCTCCGTCTCGAATGGGTTAATTAGGAATCGGGGAAAATTGCCCATACAAACACAGACTGATCCTACTCCCTCTGTCTCTCATACTTTCATTTGGTCAGGTGTTCCGCGTAATGATTGCTGTGTCTCTTGAGTTTAGGTTTAGGATTCGATAAATCCATTGTCTTGTTTTTCCAGTTAAGGCGTTGCAAAACCAGAAAGCGCCTTTAATCTTATGTAACAAATTTGTAAAGTTGTTTTCATATAAAATTAAATTTGCGGGAATTAAGATGAATCGCAGTCAATAAACGGAAAGACAACACTTCGAAACAAACACGAATTTATTGGTAAAAACAAGCTCGATCGAGTGAAAATGACTGAATGAAATACACATCGGACTTTAGCGCGGAAAAGATGCAATCAATGAGAGATGCACCAGTAGCCGCCAAACCGTCGTTACATTCCGATTTTGTTTTTTATCCTTCCATTTTCATCTTACAGGCGTAAACGCCGCCGCTTCCTCGTGTTTTGTTGGATCAATTTCAAATACTATAAATTATTTTTAGCTTCCAAATGTAAACGGAGGACTCGGGAGCAGCTAGCTAGTTAATAAATCGGACGACTGACCAAATACCGATGACCAAATGCTGGTGACGGATGAGATCGGCTGTGTCCAGGACTGAATGGAAATTGTTTTTATGCTACTGAATGAAGTAGGAGGAAACTATTTTCCATCGGCAGATGAGGGCTGATATGCACATTATTACTTTTATATGAAGACTTGCTGATCCGGTGTGCTTCGCTTTGCTCCAATAATAAATGGAATTTGTAAAAAATATTCGAACTTCGATTTTCTTGTAGGCAACTTTTTTAAAATCAGGTTTGCATTTGGTGTTTCGAATTGAAATACAAAGATGATTCCTTGCATAATTTTTACTGAAACTTGATCTTTGATTTTTTTTTTCTAGATCTGAAGTTTTTAAAGCCTGATTCGTTATTCAATTATGCCAAAATGTATCCACCATCTCTATTTTCCAAATTGATAAGGACTCACATAAAAACATTGTTATTATCTAAATAATGTCATATGTGACATTTGACTCCATTTGTTTGATTAGTTGGATGAACTAAATATTCTTACGCAAAAAAAAAAAATTTGTTCCGTTCGTTGATAATTTTTAAAGCGATACAACCGAATTTTATTTAGATGAGTTTTAGAGTTGCGCAAAAATTTTTTTTTGGCAACCCTTTGTCTCTTTCTACATCCCTATTGGAAGGATGGAGGGGTCTTAAATAATCATATTGACAAACTGCATGTGAAATTTAGTTATCAAAAGATGAAAACTGTAAGAAAGCCTCCTAACTTTTTCCTATCTGTCCACAGGAAGAAGGGCGTTCGTATCCGCATTCACCTTCGCATGAACAGTCGCCTAAAACTTCGGTTGGCGCTACTCATCAACTCTCCGTTTTATGAAATTACAGCCGTTCGGAATTACAACAACTTCACATTCGGGATTGTGATACACTTCCTTACTTATGATTCCAAGAGAAACAAAGTCTTGCATTTCGTTGTCATAGACTGAAAATCTTTTAAAAGGGAAAACCAGCCCCCACAGAATGTTGAAGGAACCTTGGCCAAACCCTGCGCTGTCTACAGGAAGATGGGAGTTGTGTCACATATCAATAGGAACCTTTTTCGTACTCAAAAATCCTTCCATACCAAATTTGGTTCTATTAGTTCTATTAGCTCGAATAGTACTAGAGTTATGCAATATAAAATTGTATGGGAATCCCAATCCTTCCTTCCTATCTTCTCAATGAAAGTAGGGAGGAGTTCCAAATAATTATATAAATATTACTCAGATTAAATACCCTCCCATGCCAAATCGGACATCATTTGCTTGAAAAATTTTCAAACTAAGTAAAAAAAAATGTGCAAGAACCCCCTCCCCCTTTCTATTTCACCATTGGGAGAAGGAATGGGTACCGAAGATTCATAGAAACATCTATCGTACCCGAATGCCCTCCGATGGAAAGTTTGTTTCTATATGCTCGAATTGTTTCCGAGTTATACCAAAAACTGTGTGCAAACCCCGTTTCCCCTTCTCATTTCCTCATTGAAAGAAGCGAGGAGTCTGAAATTTAATAATCATAAAAACATTTCTCGTACTCAATCACCCTTCCATATTAAATTTGATTTGTTTTGCACGATAAGTTTTCCAGTTATGTATAAAAATGTAAGAGAGGTGCCCCTCCTCTCTCCCCATCACCTCACTGCAAGGAGGGAGGGGTGCCAAATATTTTTCGTACCCAAATACCCTTCCATGCTCAATTTGATACCATTTGTTTGATCGGTTCTCCAGTTATGCAAACATATCTTTCACATAAAAATAGTGATTTCCCAGAGGTTTTTGGAGTCGAGAAATGGTTAGATAAATGCTACAGATTCCTACCATATGTATGAGGAAAGGGGGCTCCCATACAAAATCAACATAACAGCTGCAAAAAATTTAACCATTTTAAATTGGTTTTCATAACAATGAGTACACAAACAAGCTGTGACAGAACGAGGCAACTTCAACCATTTTTAAGTCTTTTTTCTTTTATTAACAACTTATGTTTATTTACGTTTTTTCATCGAACTTTAAAGACATGATGGATTTTAATTGTACTTTAATTATACCTTCTTATAAAATTGAATGTTTCATCTATATGTATCTGTCTGCCTTTTCCCTATGGAATCTGAAACTACTGAAGCGATTTGCGTAAAACTTGGCAGGTGGGGGTATACGAGGCCGGGAAAGGTTCTTACATTGGTTGAGACCTCTCCTTCTCACAAGAAGGGGGGTGGGGCATTTAAAACAAAAGACAAATGTTTGCCTAATAACTTGAGATCCAATCAAGCAAATGATACCAAATTTGGCATGGGGTAGTATTTGGATACGAGAAATATTTCTATAATTATTTGAGACCCCTCCTTCTTTCCAGTAGGGAGATAGAAAGGAGGAGGGGCTCTTTTTTACAATTTTTACATAACTCAAAAAATAATCAAGCGAATGGAACCAAATTTGGCATGGGATGGTATTAGGGTACGACAAATGTTTCAAGGAATATTTGGCACCCAACCCTCATTCCAGTGAGGAGATATGAAGAGGGGAGGGTGGCTTCCATACAATTTTGAACATAACTGGAGAACTAATGGAACAAATGGAACCAAATTTGACATGGGAAGGTATTTGGGAATGAGAAATATTTGATATATGATATTTGAGAACCCTTCCTCCTTCAAATGGAGAAATAGGAGAGGGAGAGGGGTCCTTTCTTACGATTTTTTTATGTAACTGGAGAAAAATCTAGAAAACGGAATTTGACATGGAAGGCTATTTGAGAACTCCTAGGGCTCCTATACAATTATGTGCATAACTTAAGAATTTATTTAGCAAATGGAACCAAATTTGGCATGGAACATTAGACTGAGTCGATTTAAGGTTATTTTCGAATTTCTCAAACCCCGGGGTCTAAAAAGCTTCGTTTTGGTCCAAAACTCATCCATGATTTTTGCAGCATTTTTAAGTAACGTTTACATGAATAAACTTGAACTTTTTGGTTTGTTGGAAAAACTGAATGTTTTGTACTGAAAAATCGACATCATTTTAATTTTTTCTGTGGAACCGAGCCTGCTAATGGTTTTTGTGCCAATTTATAAATTCTCTAAAGGAAATTTTCCGCTGATCAACTTTGTCGAAGACCGTAACTTCGTGTCATAAAATAATACCTACATAAACATGTTTTTTCTTACAAATTTCGTTTGTTTCAAGAAGGTGTAGCAAAGCACACCGGTCAGTTAGTAAACAAATAAATGAGGTTTGTAGAGCCAAAGTGAATACAAGTGCATAAAAACTTATGTTGAGAAAGTTAGCTTTAAAGTTTTCGTATTGCGCGAGTTTGTTTTTTTTTAATTTATCGAAAATATGGAGAGAAAAAAAAACAAAACAATCTGAAAACACATCAAATATAGTTTATAAAACGAAGAACGAAAGTAAACTGCGGTATTGATGGAAAATTGGCAATGTTTGCCCTTGCATCTATCTGACTCTGAGAGCTCCAGGTGTAAAATACGATATAACTTGAAAAAATTTAACGATTTTCATTGAATTACTTCTTTCAAGTCACATTTGGCATAACAAAATGATCCGATATTGGGTTTTTAAAACGAATAAACAAACAAAATCTGAAATCGGAAATAAAAAAAAATAAACATACAAAGCAGTAAGACAAATTTAAATCGGAAATCAGAATCCAAACATGAGAAGCGGAAATTTGGAATTATGAAAAAAATAAATGGTTTGCCAATCGTTGCACAGCTAAGCACATGATGTTGGTGTTTATGCTGTATTTTAGTCGTTTCAACCAAATTCACTCGATTTTTTTTGTCGATGCACTCATACAGGATTGGTCAACAAGATCCAAAAGTTCAAGTGTTTGAAAAAAGAGACAAAAAAATTAAAAAAATCATTTAAAACAGCTTGTCTGTGCCCAAAAGTTGCACAGGCAAATTTTGTGTCGTACATAATGTTGTCCGATTTTTTCCAATGGTTGCACATTTTAAAAATCAGTCACCATGAGGTCGAATAGATTGATATTTGTTACGGAAGCTTATTATGAGAACTTCTAGTTCAAATGCAATCTAATTTTTAGACGACCCCTTATGAGGGGAGGGGGGAGGTCTTCCATATAAACCGTCCTATGCACTTTCTAATTGCAATTCGGCCTAAACAAACACAAAGCCGCCGGTTTGAGTGTCTGGAATAGCATTTATCACACGTGAAGTTTTCTCAGAAACTCAAATCCACCTTTTAATCTACCCGAAGCCATTTGAGTGGAGTGTTATTTAACCTAATTTGCCCAGTGTTGAGCCTTTTTTTATATGTCCTACAAACATAAAATTTATGTCTTTAAAATTCCATAGAATGAACTGAAAGCTATTTAATGCTTAATTTTTAAGTGGCTACTAACAGGTGAAATGATTAGAGAACGTGATCTGATTTGCCCCTTTTTACCCCTATGAAGAAGATGGGATTTTATAAAACAAATGTTTTAGGACTCACTTGGAAGTCGATCGATTTTTACATAATGAATCTCAATTTAAAACTTGAAAATTGACACAACCACGCTCAAAGCTTCAGATCGTTTGACTGATTTATGCTCATGATATACAATTTTGTATTCGATTTTTTTTTCGAAAAGTTAATTGATTTAAATATCTTTTACATATAAGTGGGTTTATTTGTAATTAATGTAACCTCTTTAGCATTTCAATAATCTTCAGGAAACAATCACATCACATAGGAATGCTTCCCAAGAGTTTTCCGGCTGAAATACTGTTTTGGATCAAATAAATTTTCACAAAGCTATGACTGTTTATTTTTCTGGATGATAAGGACCAAATAAAGGTTCACATAGATGTCTCCAGTGACGGCAACTCGACGGCAGATTCGAATTCCTGAGAAAATTGCACGACAGATAAGTAATATTTCGGGTCTTCCAACCTTCGACTTCTAGTTTTTGGGATTAAGGGTCGTAGTTTTCCTCCTGTACAATATTCTGACAGTATTAATAACAATATCAAGGGGAGAGCTGTTGACATGGAATAAAATTCTTTTAGATTTGTCGTCACGAAATTAGAGAAACAGATTTTTTCAGAACAGCTTTTAGATTTTTTGTATAAAATGTTGAGCAAATGGTCGGGTTAAAGGATTTCAAAATAATTCTGATAAAAAAGTAGTCTCTCAAAGCCAATGCAGTTGAGTTGACTTTGACACTTTTCAGACAATGCAAATTGCCCGACTTTCATACATACATAAGTTTTTTCAACGAGTTTAATAATTTCAAAACTTCATTTTTAAGATTGGACGGTAGAAAAAATAAACTTATGGATATATTAAGTGTCTTTGAGTTATTGAATTAATTATTAAAAATCATCATTAAGTGCAAAAAATGTGAAAATTCTGAGTGGAAAATATTTAATTAAAGCACAAAATTTACTAAAATTACTAGTTAAACGTAAATATCCACTTATTCAGAAATAAAAACTTGTCATATCAATAGACAATTCGAGTTGTTTTAATTACATGTAGTCAATGAACGTGTTCAATTTTGTATGACAATTTGTATGCAAGAAGAACTTTTCGCATATACAAGAAATTCAAATAAGTTTGAAATGAATTTTGTTTTAAATTATTGATTTTGCCCATTCTTAAGATTAATTTTCTGCCAGCATGAGAAGAAGCAAAGCATTTCATGAAAAAAGCTATAACCATTTCGAAATAAAAAATCGAAATCCATTGAAAAGTGTTGTAAAATTTCAGGATTTGCTTTCTGAAGCAAATCCTTCATGACATGTTTTTGCGAAAGTTTTAAATCATCACACTTATTGGCTATGCAAAGCAGTATAATGCGATTCTTATTTTCATCCGGTTAACCAGCTTTCAAATTAGCTGTCAAAACACTAAAATTAAAAAATATTTACCTATTTTGATTTTTTTGTATGGCAACGAATATCATTTCTGGGGTACAAGTTAGGTTTAGTTTTTGTTCACATGCAATGTATTGCAAGAACCAAAAAATATTTTAAAAATTCAAAATTATGTTTTTTGAACTTTCTGTACATCTCTGATGTTTTTTGAATGAAAATTTGGGTTTTTCCGTACAAGCCTCCTTACTTATTCAAAACACGTTGTTATAATTCAGGACTTAATCAATCGCTTCCACAATTTTTATTGCTATTTTAGCTGTAAAAACAGCCAAAAAAGTTATTGGAGGTATACGAATTTATAAATTTGAAATTACCAAACAAATTTTGCAGCGGAATTATGTACAACAATGGGGCAGGAGGAGATTGAGCGGACCAATTGTTGTACGATCCAAAATATTTTCTGGTTAAGTATGGATCATTTTTTTTTTCAAAATTATGGTGTTAAAATTGTTCAACAAACGTTTCGTATTGAAAACTGATTCGAAAAATGTTTTGTTCTGACGTAAAACCTTATTTGCCGTAGAAGGAATGTTAATGTTTTTGTTAACAATTAGCACAAAAACCGCGCGAAAAAAACAAGAAAAATTAAAACTGTCGTAAGATACACACTTACCAGCAGAAAATATCACAAAAGCCTCTTTTCATCAGAAAACATTCCGAATTAAATGATTCAGTATTATTTTTGAGGGAAAGTTGAAAAACAGCTGAAAAATTGACAATTTAAGTCATGCTGTGCAACAATGGGTTAGGGGACAACGATTGGCAAATCACCCTATAAGATGATGGATCTGCGACTGGTGAATGTAGTCTAATTGGGCAATGATCTTGGCCATCATCAGGGAAAATAAAGTGTGTACTGTTTGTGTCTGTTAAGATTTTTAATGGCTGGGTTGATGTTGGATTTTTCTGAACCAGATTGAATAATAATTTAAACACTGGATTAATCTGATCTAACCACTTTTTGTGTCTATTTTAGCGATCACTCCTTGATAACTATTATTTTTATTATTGCACATTGAGTAAATGTGCTGTTTTTAATAATATTTCAACTGACTGAGAAGCCGAAACGTGCTAAATTAGAATGGATAAAAAAAAGGCTGAGATCAGTAATCTAGAATTGGGAACTACAAATGGAAAATCAGAGATCAAAAACTAGAATCTGTAATGGTTAATTCCGAAATTTCGATTTCGAATTTTTTTTTAATTTCCTATTCAGAATTTTTTTTTAATTTGATATCTCATTTTTAATCCCTATTTTATAAGGGCATAACGAGCACCCGGGGCGAACTGGGCACCCCTTTTTTCTTAGGAGATAGGTATTTTCTCAAATAAATATTCACGAGAAAAAGTTTTGTAGTTCCTATAGTATTAATTTTTCAGCAAAATAAATCTCCTTCTCATCTTTACAAAAATATTTGAAAACAATCAACTAGGCCTGCAAGTGAAGAAAATATTATAATTTTTGCGCATCGTCCGCCAAACAAGGCACCAGAAACATAATGTATGAGTGTGTGTCAATTGTTTGTATTCTACAAACAGACATACATTATTTTGTTATTGCTTTTTTGATGGATCTACGACTCACCGTTTAGTGTAAAATGCATCGACCATGAATGGTAAATGAAAAAAATATCACCTCGAACAGGAATCGAACTCGAGTTTTCTGATTATCTCTCCGACACCTTACTAATAGGCCAATTCGTCAGATAAAAATAGTTAAGCTGTTGCTCTATAGTTCAGTTCACATCATCGACGAATTGAATTCGCTGCTAGACTCTACGGCAGAAAACGCTCATCGTGCCCCGATTAATGGTGCTTATTCTGCCCCAGTTGAAGTTCTCATTATGCCCCTACAGTGACTTATTTTCTCCTTTCGGCAAAATTTTTTAAAACGCACTTTTAAACGTTTTTATCTACTTTTTCAAGTTTCAGACAGTTAGAAAACAGACTTTTTTAGTGTCTGAACACAAAACAATGATTAAATTCACATATCGAAGCTGTTTTTTATGGTTAAATAAGCGTCCTGCTCAAGGTGACCATTAGGCCCTTAACTCCCCCATCTGTAAATTCCAAAAACATCTCTTAGTCAGTTGACCTATTAATGCACCTATCTATCGACTGCCAAGAACAAACATTCATGAGTGTTATTTATGTCGAATTGTCAAGAGCACAACAATCGTGTGTCCTCCAGTGATATCAGAATCGAACCGGAATGCTCTTATCAAAGAACAAATCTCTGAAGGCTACAACTTTACTACCGACCGAAGTCTGTGGAGGAGGTTTTTGAGTTGTGCAAACAGTTATAAAAAAACTCAATATAGTTGAATTACCTCGATATCGAACCTCATAATTAACCAACTTTAGTAACTATGATGTCTGCGTTCTTCATATTCATAAATTTCCTTCCCATTATTAGTTGGAAGCAACTTCTTGTCGATTTCCAACCGTTTGCTACCGGCTGAAGTCATGCGACTCGAGATAAGCGCTCGCCGCCTTGTTTGGTCGAATTGAACAGTGGAATACCTTGCGATTACATGTACGATAGGGCGACATGTTGCGCGAATAAAAACCCACGCTTCTTTTTTTTTCTGTACGAGCACATGCATGCCGGGCAGGCTCTCTATCATCTAATAGCACGAGTTGACACTAATAAAATCGAGTGTCTCATGATGTTGTACCGTTTAGTTCGTTGTTGTTTCTGTGTTAACCATTTTTTCCCCTCGCGTCGCACCGATGGATGTTATTGCAATCCATTTGGAAATGAGAGACTAGTCAACCCAATATGCCGGTCAGGTTGCGACCGAGTAGAAGTTTTAGTTTTGCGTAGGAATTGATCCATTTACAATTGAGACAGCTAGCAGCGCTAGGGCACGATCTAGCTAGAGCTAGACAAAACACAAAACACAGAACATTGTCCGCGCGCCGTTCCGCTGCAATTGGTTTTTGAAATCATATGTTCAGCCGGAATGAAAACGTTAACTCTGTCATTTATTAAGAGGGTTTTTTTTTCTAGCTAAATGTGTCACGTTTGATAGAAGCAGAACATGGAACGAATTTAGCAACTTTATGGATAGTTCTTTAGCGAATGATAATCCATAGATTGAAACCGATTGATTTAAAAATTCGTTAAAAACAGGCGGTAATTGTTCTAGTTATGTAATGAGTTGTGTTGATTTTGGATGGTAGCCTTTTTTTAAAGGAGAAACTTTGCAATACAACAAATCGTTTCGTTTTGTCAAAACTAACTTATACAGTAAACATTATGAAAGTCACTTTATTTTGGAAGAACTATGTTATATTAGTTAAAAGGACAACGAAAACACACTCCATTTTTATAAACGAGACTAGCTGACCCGGTGTGCATTGTTACACCTTCAAAAATACTGTATTTTTTAACTTTTTAAGATTTTCGATGATTTCAACATTATTCAGTATCGACTAGGGATGTACCGAATAGTGGTATTCGGCAAACGGCCGAATACCGAATATTGACCTTTTCAACTATTCGGCCAAACGAATATTCTGCCGAGTTTTCAATAAAAATACAAAAGCGATTATTTCAATTTTCTTCTATTTCTTCCATCTTAATGTCCTCATGTTTTTGAGTTAAATATTTTCAACCAGAAGATATTACCAGATATGTTTTACAAGATCTTTTTCAAGTAGGGGTCTCTCTGATTTTCAAAATGTCACGATGTCACTGAAAGGACATTAGATGACTTGTTGCTTCTAGGATGTTTATCACCAAAGATAATGGGTTCCTTTGAAATTTTGGACAATACACGTCGAAACAGGTGCCAAGTAATTCGAAATTGATTGTATGATATTGAATTAGATGAAAGTCGAATTTGAGCAAGATATCTTTCAAATACATAAGGCTATGATCATTTAGTATCCGGGCACTTTATTTCAGTGATAGCTACGTTACTAGAGCTCGGATATGTAATCCTAAATATGCACAATCACCTAGGAAATTCTTCATCATTGTCGACTTGAAAACTCATGCATTGTTGATATTTTCTATTTTTTTTTGGCTCAAATGGTTAAGAAGTATAAGAGGAGTCACTTTAGGATGCTCACGAAGTTCAAACCAAGTATCGGAGTGGGACCCTTGATCTCAAATATGGGTAAAAAGACTATGGTTATTGAGAATAACCAAAAGTAGACCGCTTAAATATGCAGTAAATCCGTTTCCGGCTGGAAAAAAGTGTTGCCTGACTAGTAGACACCGAGTAAATAACTAATAATGAGCAGTTCCAAGGATCGCAATCTGTGCAATCGGTTTTTACGCAATGTGACAGATGTGTTCTGATGTACAAAGAAATTTATGATATAACCGAATTTAAGAGGTCAAATTCTTCGAGATGCCTACTCAAGAAAAGGTTCCAACCAGATTCCAATTTGTTTTGCCAGGTGAATTTGTGTAGAATATCATGATTTTGCAAAGGTTCTGTTACTGCGGTAAACAAAAAAATAATTCAATACATGACTGAAAAAAGTGTGCAAAGATAAAAAAGAGATTTTATGAAAAAGTTAGAGTATTTCTTAAAATCATTGATAAATATTTTATTTATATTTTTACATTAAATGCCATATTAACACCTTCATTTCCTCCATAGAAAGTTTTTCGATCAAATGAATAGTTTTTAAAATACACACGTTTGTAACTGCCCGAATACTAAATGATCATGACCTTAGTTGTTTAAAGGAACAACGATCTTTAACCTTAAACATACCATACTTTCTACCACACAGTCGGGCAATCGTTTTTGAATACAAAATCTAAAAAAATTTGAGGAGAAATATGTATGAGCGTTGTATTTGAAATAGTAAATAATAATGAATAAACCGGGAAAAAGTCCGGGAAGTTTTGAGCAATATCTGAACATCCCGGCCGGATTTGACTAATCTCGAATTTCCTACTGGATTCATGGACAAGCCTGGATATATCAAGAAAATCTGGAATAGACAATAACCAAAGTATAAAGCTATACACAGTGAAAGATACACGGATACACCTTAGATGTTTAACTGAAATCTTAGGTAATTGATGAATATGTAGCTTTTTCAACATTTGTTTTGAATATTTTATTAATTTTCCAAAAGCATTTGAAACATTTTACAATTATGATGTTGTATAAATTTAAAAAATAAATATTCGGCCTATTCGGTCTATTTGGATGAATACTTAACTCTGGTCGGTCGAATATTCAGTACATATAGACGATACTATTATCGACCTTTCAAAATTAGCTGCACCATGAGTTTGAAATCTATATCTTACTAGCTGACCACCCGGATGACTTCGTGCTTCCATAAATTCAATGAAAAGTTAGCATTAGAAAGGTTATTTCTTGAGCAACATTTTGCATCAAAAGATTTTTAAGCTGGTAACAAATTTGAGAAAGGAAATAAATTGATTTTAGCCATTATTCTTTATTTGAAAAATGACTTTGTCAAGCTATGTCTAAAAAAAGCCATTTTTGAGCATGATATTATACAAAGAATAATCACTACAAGTTAATGCTCTAGAATCGGTGATACAGTAGTTTTTCGATTTTATCACGGTCGAAAAAAATTTCACCGTGAATATGGCGAAACAGTGAATTTGGCGAAACTAAAAATTAAAGTTTAAAAACGTATTTTTATGGTCTTTAATCAATAATTTATAATATTTTCAGTGGTGGAAACGTATTTTATCAATAAATTTTGGTCGGAAGATGTAATTATCAAAGATTACTAAATACAAAGGATCGATTTCAGTTCAAACTATTCTTCTCTTAAGAAATTTTAAGATTTTTTCTTGAAATAAAAATGTGTAAAGCATCGATTTGATAGTCTAAATCTATTTAAAGTGAATTAATAATTTTTTATGGAAATTTAACTGTCGTAAACTCTTATGTCGATTTTGAAAAAGAGTTCAAAGAAAAAAAACATCAAAATAAATTCTTCTGCACATTTAAAATTTCAATATTTCAATCCTCACACCTTATATTAACTAAAAAGTTTTACCTTTTCAAAAAATGTATAGAAATAAGCTAAATTTAGACTTTTAAAGTGTGTTTCTCGAAATTGTTTTATGGGCAGCTAATTCTAGTCCTAGAAATCTTAGTCCTTTTTACACATTTTAAAGCAAAGCTAGCAGAATTTTGTTTTGATCTTCCAAAATTATACATTCAGACAATACTAAAGGCTGTCAAATCAGGATTGCGCACGTCACCCTTTCAAATAAACAAATTAAATAAAGAAATCAGAGACACATATCTTTTTTTTTTAAAACGCTAAAATTCATCCACATCTTCATATGATTTGCATAACCAAAGAAGTTTACTTTTTTGGAGCGGCTAACCAATCACATATAACAAGTCTAGCATAAGCGTGACGTTAAAATACTTATGTCGATTATTTCAAGTGTTTTTAAAATCTAAATGAGGATTTTTACACTGTTCAGCTAAAGTAAGCAGTTCAATGGTATTTTCATATTATTCAATACCTATATACCATAACATAAACCATAAAAAATATCATGAACAAAGAAGCTCTACGCTTTTGAAAGAATATTAAGGTCCTGGGAATGGTTTCTGAAAGATTTCTAAAAAAGTGTGATAAAATCGAAACAATAACCGTGATAAAATCGAGCGTGAATTTGGCGAGTATTGATAAAATCGAATAGTGATAAAATCGAAAAACTACTGAATATAGCTATCTATTTTAAAGCGTTGTGATATCACGAAAATTATACTGTTTTTCAATTCATGAAACGTAACATATTTTCGAAAATTGGAGGTCTTTTCAAACTTTTTGAGAGAAATTCAATGCAATTTTCAATTGGTTTACTTTTTTTTCGGAACGTTGAAGACTATTTACTTCAACACTATTATAGTATTTCTTCAATACAAATTTAACATAACAATGCGCTTCAATAAACGAATTTAATTATCAAATTCTTAACGAAACTCACAAACTTAATTTGTTAGCATAAACGCGGTTGTTTTAAAACGTTTCTAATAGAAACATATGTAATCTGAAGAAACATATGACACCTGATTCGAGAAAAAAAAGACTATCATAAACATGAAATTCTCATCGATTTTTTAAAGAATATTTGTGAATCATAAAGCAGGTAGTTTTCTGTGATTCGAATAAAAACCTTACAAGAAGATCAAGTTCTTCATATATCTTTATTACAATGAAAAATCCCGCTAATGGCTACTCTTACTTGCTGGCATTATGTTCAAACAAAATAAGTTTTCATGGTAAAAATGCAATGAGAACAAGGCCGTGCGAAAGAGGGAGGGGGGGGGGGGGGGGGGTTAGGGTTTATGGAGATTTTTTCCAAGTTAAATTTTCACCTTAGTAACGGGAAATTGCTTGATTTTAAAAGTTGTTTTAAAATAAGTGTTAAAAAGCTAGTCAGAAATTTGGTTCGCCTCCGGCGGAATTTAATCTAAAATTACTCTAGGCTTGAGACGTTTTATTCTACGACACTATTTGACGTTCACGAATTGAAACTAATTTTTAACTGTAAATTTTTATTTGACTCAAGTCAAGAGTCACTCAACCTTTAGTATTGAAACTCTTAATTTGACATACAAAAACCTTAACTCATCTTTAGAATGGGTTTTTGTTAAGAAGTGTAACTCAACAAGTTCAGAGCTTGAAACCAACTATATTAACTTCAAAATTAGTTGATCGAATACTAATTTTATACATCAACAGGTCGGTAGTAATATAACAGGCGTTTACCACTCACGATGGTCAACAGAATTAACAAAAAAAAATTACTTCTTTTTTATCAAATTAATTATCATCTACTTTTGAATAATAAATCCTTCTAAGTTCTAAATGGATTTTTTTTAATCAAAAATGCACATTTCAAGTCGTGATTAAATGTTTTTTTTTCAAATTCAAAATACTACAAAGAAATTATTCAATCAACCATTCAATTGAAATTGAAGAAAAGAAATGTAAATTTAGTTATTTAACAGATGAATAATTAATAACTATCAATGATTAACCGCAAACAGCATTGATTTGAAACATTCATTATGTTTGTTTATAAAATTGTGATTTATTTTATCAGTAAATGTTATTATTTTTTGAGTTTGTGAGATATTCATGAGTAAGAAAATTGTGTTAGAAATCTAATTCCTTATTTATCGTTTATTTTTGGTATAGTTATTATTTTTAGCAAAATTTTAACAATTTTTGGTATAGTTATTATTTTTAGTAAAATTTTAACAAATCGGCCGAAAGAGGCTTAAGAAATTGGTGCAAAACTGGGTTTTCATGTTCCTTCCAAACAAACTTTCTCATGATTCCATACAAATTTTAGCCTCTTTGCGCCATCTATTTCTGTGATCCTCCAAATTTAGCATTGGATTTTGTGCTAGGCCTAGGATCTATTTTAGCTTGCATCTTAAAGCTCAGTTCATTTTGAAATGGGACAGTTACGAACGCGTATTTCTAAAAAACCATTCGTTTGATTGAAATACTTTCTACGAAGGAAACAAAGATAATCTCATGATAATTCATAAAAAAAAATTAAAAAATAATATTTATCGTTTTT
Organism: Uranotaenia lowii; assembly: GCF_029784155.1. NCBI lineage: Eukaryota > Metazoa > Arthropoda > Insecta > Diptera > Culicidae > Uranotaenia > Uranotaenia lowii. The sequence continues at coordinate 297,054,477 of NC_073692.1, read as the reverse complement.
GTAAGTAATATTTCTACTTTATTCTTGGTATCTCCCATCTGCCATCTGCCACTTTTTCAGTTATGTTATTGATCAGTTTTTCCCACTTATACTTCGTGAAATCTATATTTTGGGTGGCTGCATCCTTCTCCTCCAATTTCCGCTACTTTTTGGCCCAATACGTCTTCTTTAAAAGAAGATGAGGGCAATTTAGTGGATTATGCTCTTTCGAAATTAACAAAACTTGATTATTCGTGTGCCATTAAAATACGGCTTTACTAGAATTTCTGCTTGCAGAATCTGACAAAAACGAAGCTAAACCATCATGAGATTGAATTTCAAGTATAATCGGTTAGTTATGATCGTAGCGACCGGCTATACAGCTTACGAACTCTGGAACTAGCAAAAAATAGTTGTTTTAAGCAAAGTTTTAATAGTCATATCATAACTAGACAACACTTTTAGCTTATCGGAGAAAAATTTGCAGGACATTTCAGCGATCTACACTTAGTTTTTCGCTTCACCCAACGTATGACTGGGACTTAGTGGACATTCTCGACAGTGCATGTATGCTTTTCCATTACTCACGCACAGACATTTTATGAATAATCAACGTTTTTGCCAGCTTCCGATTTGATAATGATGGATTTTGAAGGAAACTGTGCAAAATAATTGTTTTCTTTTTCTTTTGCATCGTAAATATCTCAAAAATGCGTTTATTTTAAAATTTAAAAAAATAGGTCGGATAGTTCTTTTTACAGGCAACAAAATGCTGTAAAAATTTTGTATGTCCGATAACTAGGAAATGAACTATCAGCAATAGAAAGTGTCTCATTTCTAATTGCACTGAGCTTTATAAGATTTCCATAAGTCGGCTGATTTGGGCACTCTAGTGTCCATTAACTAACTTTCAGTAGATCGAAGGCTTTTGAAACTATCATTTATTTTTCCTTTCCTTTGCAAATAAATATCAAAAAGATTCAGAAACACATTTAAACGCTTTTACGAATAAGTTTTTCCTAGTATATATTTTTTTAAAATAATATTCACGTGGTCGTGGTAAATTTCGAATAAAATTGATGTGCAAACCTTTGCCGCATATTTGGGCCTTTTTGGATTCAATGCATTTTTTTTTGGGAATAAATGGATCTATTTCATCGCCAAATCACATTATTTGTTGAGTTTCTAAGCCTTGTCGGTAAATTAAGCATGAATTTCAATATTATACTTTAATTTATTTCATACTAGCTGACCCGTTGTGCTTTGCTACACCTTCCGGAAATAAATGTAATTTGTAAAAATTTATTAAAATTTAGATTTTAGAGAGCATTGTTTTAAATCAAACCTCATCATACTTCAGAACCAACAACTTTTAAATAAGAGCTGCAGCTGCAGTTCTGAATAGCAATTTAAAGATGGTATATATTATTTACTGATCTCTAAACTCGTTTTTCAAGATCTGAAATTTGTACTCTGTACCCAAAAAAACCTTTTTAAATATCGTCCCTTCTTTGAAAAGCTCTTTATCTTAAATTTACATGAGAGCTCTCCCATCTTTTTCAATTTTGTCCCCCACTGCTTGGAGAAGGTAGTCAAATTTAACCGGCTCGATACCCAAACAGCACTTATCATGGTAATGAAAAATATATTAAATTAGTTATGTATTAAATACAGTGCAAATTTCTTTTTTTTTAAATAAATTTACTACGGTAAACATATAAATATTTAAAAAAATATCAGTTGCATCACTAAATAAGTTCTCAGCGTTTTTTTTTATTTTTTCTTTGAAAGTCAAATTTTCAAAAATTTAGTTAAAAACAAATTTCTAAGTTTACATTTGTCCCGCATATTGGGGCAAGTGTCAATGCAAAGCTTATTTACAGATGCGTCAGAGTAATGGCTTTAAAATGGATTTAATACGAATTCCTGTTTTTTTGTTTTATCAAGTTTCACTGATACCTCTGCAGTATTCCTGCAATATAAATTTATGTTTGTTACTCCACTTTTAACGAATGCTGTTCAAAGGGAATGACCTTCATTTACAAAGACATTTAAGAATTTTCAATATCCGCTGCAGTTTCAACATTCGGAATACCCCTTCTGGTCTTTCCAACATATTGAATCATTTTGAAGATGAATTTCTTAAAAGTTCGACGTTTGCCCTTGCCCCACCGTGTAAGTTGACAGAGAGAAATATTGTTTTTAACACTTTAAGGGTAAACTAAAAATTTCTTTTAAAAATTTTGCGTCCAGCTGAATATCGGTTCTAAAGTCTCGCTTTTCAAAAACGGAGAGGATTAAAAGTCTCTTTTATGCAGCCATGTAACACAAAAACACTTTTCATGTTAAGTACGTACTTGAATTGGTATGTAAGCAAAAAGTACAATGGTTTTTTCAGAATTATTTAAAATAAAAAGCTCCCATTTTCATTTCTAAATTCGTTTCAGTTGTGTATTTGGGCCGAAGTAACAATTTCTAGAAGAAAACCTAATTTTTAATTTTTTTTTTTTAACAGAAAAAGTTGAACGTTTGAACATGTTCTAATGTTCCTTGAATGAAAAGTCGAATGCTACCTACATTAACACGAACTAAATATGGAAGTATTTTAGCAAATCTTTCAATTGGTTTTGATTCGATTAATAAAATACCAATCCGTGTCACATCTAGGCGTCATTTATTACCACGTGCTGTGTACAGATCAAATAAGCAAGAAAAAAACACATCTAGGTTGCATATCGCCCCACGTGTTTGAGAAACAGGCGCCTTATTGTTAAATTTTCCAGCAATCAATGAACAGTGTGCTTTGGTTACCATCCTCTTGCGACGACGTTTGCTCGCCCATGGAGACGAAAAACAAACCCCTCAAAGAAAATATGCTTGGTTGAGAAATACGCGCCAAAATATTCCTACTGATCAGTATGCTATGCCTGGGTTACTATCCTTTTGCGACGTTGGCCGCGACGCCTCGACCATAGAGACGAAAAACAAACCGCCCAAAGGAAAAAAAAATCTCAAGAAAATGGATGTCATGACTTTAATTTGTTTCGAAAAACTACAAATTTTGTATGGAAGCCCCCCTTCCCTTAAGTCGGATGGAGTTTTGACTACTACAGAAACCATCCCCGGCCTCAAAAACCCTCAGATGCCAATTTTGACGATGATCGGTTCAGTAGTTTCCGAGTCTATAGGGAACAGACAGACAGACAAACATTCATTTTTATATATATAGATAGATGACCATAAAATTCCGTGATGTCACGACGTTTTGCAAAACCGTGTATAAAAAATGGCGCGTTGTGACGTCACGAAACTGAATAGTTCTTAAAAATGGAAATCAAAAACAGCGATTTGTTTGTTGTAATGACTTTTCTGAAATTTTCATAAAATTTGATCAAATAAAAGAGCTGAAAAATACGGTTTTGTAAAAAAAATCAGAATAGTGGAAAAGTGGCGAGTTGTGACGTCACGATTTCTTTTGCTTATATTTTGATAACTATTCGTACAGTAAAAATACTTTTCATTTGATTTAAATCTGAACTAAGATGTATAATTTTTTTCAATGTGCGATATGAACTGTAAAATTTACATACAATATATCATAAAAATTGTTTTGCAAACGCTGTGACGTCACGCTGGAATGAGTCAATAAATATTTTAATAATGAACCACTCTTTATGTGGAAACAAACTTAAATTCCGTTGAAAAAAGATCAAAACAGTTTTAGTTGTGTCGTAATTGCATTGAATTTATACAGGACCCTTTTCACCCACTTTCTATATAATGAATAATCTCTTTTTAATTGATAATTTATGGGAGCCACTTCCATTTTAAAAGCAAGAGAACCAACTAATAAAAATAAGTTGATTTAGTTCCAAAGTTCATGAAAATCCATGGAAAATTGCTTCAGATGAGTCGTATTTTAAATAGATTTTGTATGGGAAATTCCATTTAGGGAGCGTGATGGTCGTTTTAATGTAATAAACAAAATTCGTTATTGTAAAGCTATTGTGTGTTCCAAATTTGATAAATAACTCCTGATAATAGATGTAGTTTTACTTGAATTTATGTTTAATGGGATGGAACGGAATGGATTTATATGGGTCCTCGCTGTTTTGAAAGAAGAAAGAACCGCTCAATATAATCTATTGTTTTTTTTTTTTTGTCATTTTTTATGGGAGCTCCCTTCAACATCTTTTCCTTTTTTTGTAAGAACTTATAATTTCGCAATTATGTGATAACAAAATTTGTTTGAGTTGTAATGCGAAATCAGTTGAAAATTGATCTACTTGTCTTGTCTTGTCCCGCTTTCCTAAGTGAAAGAAGCTTTTTAATAGCTATTATAAGAATCATGCTTGGGCTTTGACAAGTGAGGGATCCGTTTCCTATTCTAGGAACGATAAACCATTTTCATATAACTCAAAATTATGTCTGGAAGACACGGATAATTATTTTGATAAATTTTATGTCAACATAAATAATTAACTCGAAAAAGAGAAAAGAAATTTTATTATTTCTACCAAAAATCTTGACAGAGTTTCACGAAATGCAAGAAACATCCCCAGACGCGTGGTAATTTTGATTTGTAAGAGTACATGACATTCCTTACGCGTATCAGCTGATTCCAACTGGAAATGGAGGCAATAACCAGCTTGCTACCGTTGGCGAGTGAATGAGGTAATCTCCTCCTGATGTGTCGCTGTCTTCATCATCATCAACATCATCATCACTACAATCAACAAAAGTATGAGCAATCGGCCAGCAGCAACACCATCACCAAAAAGCAAACAGCGCTACCGCTTCGAAAAGGAACCGAGCAGAAAATGAGATTTGAGCTGTCGCCAAAGTCAATGAGCGTAAAATTTGCGGTGCGGTGCATTCGAAGCGCTGTTGAAAGGCGGCAGCGCATAATGCATCTGATTGTTGATAGAGGGTCGCGGTGGACAAATGGACGGAGGATGAAACGAGAGGCCGACGACGTCGTCGTCGTTGTCGTCCGGACACGGCCAATACTTCGCGGCTTGTTAGAAATGCAAATTTCATCCCTGGAATTAATTCATCTAACAGCATTATGGCTGCAAATACAACCGTAACGATGACGCTACAGCATTCAGCTGCGATTTAGCTAACCTTTGCAGTAACGCGATTTGCGGGGCACGAGAGGGTAGTTTTTCTGCTTTTTCATTTGGCTGCAGATTATCGTACTAACGATAATTTTTCTGGAGAATTTTTTTTCCTGAAAACGAAGTACGAAATGATATATTGCAATGAATGACCCTTTCTTTCTCCAACACGGGAAAATACCATTCAAATTTTCAATCAAGTTCACCAGTCTAACGTGAACTGAGTTTTACCATTCATTTTTTTTTAAATAAACAATGCAAGTTGAGCTCAGTTATACTTATCAGAACCTGCAAATATCCGGCTATCTTCAATCAGGACATTAAAAAAACTTTTTTTTTGTGCATGAAAAGAAGAACCTCAAAGATATATTTCAAAAGGGTTTCAATGCTGCAAAAACTATTGCGTGTAAGTTATCAACATTAAACTATCAATATCAATTTTAGGAGAAAAAAAATACTCAAACGGTTGCTGAAGTCAAAAGGCCGAAACAAAACAACACCAACACATTCTAGTTTGGAATTTTACTTTATCAACATGAACGCTGGAAGCAGCTTCATCGGTAGTGGATGTTGTAAATCGCACAAATACCTGCCCTGCACGCAATTGGCAAGGCAAAACTTAAAAAAAAATAAAACAGGTTGATGAAACAAACCAGTCAGGTGAAGTCACGAGACTTTGGTCAACGATGCAGGACGTTTGTCGTTCGTACGTTCGCAAATGCATCAGCTGTGGTTGGCTGTGGTTTGATTTGTTAATAAGTTTTTCTGGTACATTCTGGATTGGTTAATCGCGGATTCGGTGTCTTGAAATAGGGTTCGGCTTCAATCTTTAAATAAAATGTTTTCCAGGATTTTCTAATAACAGTATGAGACTCAGACTCTGAGTCCCCATATGAAATCCTCTGAGTCCCCATAGGAAATCTCCTGAGTCCCCATGGGAAATCCTCTGAGTATAGAAACTCATCTGAGTTCCCATAAGAACACCTCTGATTCCCCGTAGGAACTCTTCTGAGTCCCCAGAGGAACTCCTCCGAGTCCCCATATGAAATCCTCTGAGTCCCCATAGGAAATCTCCTGAGTCCCCATAGGAAATTCTCTGAGTATAGAAACTCATCTGAGTTCCCATAAGAACTCCTCTGATTCCCCGTAGGAACTCTTCTGAGTCCCCAGAGGAACTCTTCTGAGTCCCCAGAGGAACTCCTCCGAGTTCCCAGAGGAACTCCTCCGAGTCCCCAGAGGAACTCCTCCGAGTCCCCAGAGGAACTCCTTCGAGTCCCCAGAGGAACTCCTCCGAGTCCCCAGAGGAACTCCTCCGAGTCCCCAGAGGAACTCCTCCGAGTCCCCAGAGGAACTCCTCCGAGTCCCCAGAGGAACTCCTCCGAGTCCCCAGAGGAACTCCTCCGAGTCCCCAGAAGAACTCATCTGAGTCCCCAGAGGAACTACTCTGAGTCCCCAGAGGAACTCCTCTGAGTCCCCATAGGAACCCCCTGAGTTCCCATATGAACTCCTCTGAATGCCCATAGGAACTCTTCTGAGTCCCCATAGAAACTCCCCTGCGTTCCCATAGGAAATCGTCTGCGTTCCCATAGGAAATGCTCTCCTCTGAGTCGCCATAGGAACTCCTCTGAGTCCTCATAGGAACTCCTCTGAGTCGCCGTAGGAACTCCTCTGTGTACTTGTAGGAACTCTTCTGAGTCCTCGTAGGAACTCCTCTGAGTCCTCGTAGGAACTCCTCTAAGTGCCCGAAGGAACTCCTCTGAGTCCCCATAGGAAGTCCTTTGAATTCCCATAGAAACTCTTCTGAGTCCCCATAGGAACTTCTCCAAGTTCCATAGAAATTCCTCTAAGTACCCATAGAAACTTGAGTTTCCATAGGAACTCCTCTGAGTCACCACATGAACTCCTCTGAGTCCCCATAGGAACTCCAGTCCGCGTAGGAACTCTTCTAAGTCTCCGTAGGAACTCTTCTGAACTCCTCTGATTGCTCACAGGAACTCTTCTGAGTCCCCATAGAAACTCCTCTGAGTCGCCATAGGAACTCCTCTGAGTCCCCATAGGAACTCCTCTGAGTCCTTGTAGGAACTCATCTGAGTCCTCGTAGGAACTCCTCTATGTCCCCATAGGAACTCTTTTGAGTTCCCATAAGAACTCCTCTGAGTCCCCATAGGAAGTCTTTTGAATCCCCATAGGAACTCCTCTGAGTCCCCATAGGAACTTCTCTAAGTTCCATAGAAATTCCTCTAAGTACCCATAGAATTTCCTTTGAGTTCCCATATGAACTCCTCTGAGTCACCACATGAACTCCTCTGAGTCACCACATGAACTCCTCTGAGTCCCCACAGGAACTCCAGTCCTCGTAGGAACTCATCTAAGTCTCCGTAGGAACTCTTCTGAACTCCTCTGATTGCTCATAGGAACTCTTCTGAGTCCCCATAGAAACTCCTCTGAGTCCCCATAGGAACTCCTCTGAGTCCTTGTAGGAACTCCTCTATGTCCCCATAGGAACTCTCCTTAGTCCCCATAAGAACTCCTCTTAGTCCCCATAGGAAGTCTTTTGAATCCCCATAGGAACTCCTCTGAGTCCCCATAGCAACTTCTTTAAGTCCCCATAGAAATTCCTCTAATTACCCATAGGAACTCCTCGGAGGATCGTTTGAGTCCTTCATGGGAACCAGACTGAGTCCCTATTCGAACTCGACTGAGTCTCTCTTCGAACTCGTCTGAGTCCCGATAGTCGACTGAGTCCCGTCTGAGTATCTAAAGGAACTCGATTGAGTTCTTTTAGCAACTCGACTGAGTCCCTCTAGTCCCTGAGTTTTTCTAGGAACTTGATGACATTTTCAAAAAAGTTGATAATATTGTAAAAAAAAAGTTACTTTTACACATCTTTTGTTTGTATGTCTGCTTTTTAAATTTGCCTCGAATTGCCAATCTCAGTTTGCCCACTTAAACAACCATAAAAGTAAATTTGTTTCAAAACTTTGTAATAAAATTTCTTTTGCCATAGTTATAATTGGAACGCCATTTAACTTATTTTTTCAATTTTGATCATTTTAATGACACATTATTCATATTTGAAAAAAAAACCTTTTACTTACAATATCACTTTTCAAAATGATATTGAAAGTTATCGCTGAAAAACAAAGCATCAAGAAGTAAAAGTTCAAAAAATGAATCATCCAATAGGAATTTTTGACGGTCGCCATTGAAAGGGGAAAGGTAGAAAAGCCTTTTGCTCCCACGGGAGCCGTAAAAAATGATATTTTTTTGTTCCCTGATTGAGAATATGTATACAAAAAAAATACAATATTCCACGACAGCGACAAAACAAAACCAAACCAAGGGCACACCGATCCGAATCTCCCCGTCTCATCAATCGGCACGATGAGAGCAAGTAGTCAATTGGAAGAAATTACGACTCTGGTGACGACTGACGACTGACGACTGAATTCTGCTCCGTGTTTATATCGCAAGATTCGCCTTCAGCACTGACTGGCTGCCAGACCGAAGTCGCTAGTCGGAACGACATGAAGGTACTATGGAGTAGCTAACGAGCGGCTTTTAAAAAGATTGTTATGGGGTTGCTTGGCCTGTAGAGAGAGAGAGGAAAAAAAACACCAGCAAAAGCAGCAGCAGTTTTCTTGTATGGGTTTGCACATTTTCGGTGCAAATGTGTGAGCAATGTAATATGTTCGTTTGCGTAAATCGTCCATCCGTCTCACGGATTGGCTTTTTTTATTGTACACATTTATTACATCTGGTATCACCATATTTCAGAGTGAAAAGTTGACTTGCCTAGCGCAGCAGAATTTGCTTGTTTTGGATAAACAACAGTCTGAATGTGCCCGTTTCGAGTTCCTTTTCTGTGTCAAGATGTTGGCGACAACGAGGCGATTGGATATGAAATAATATAAAATCGAGCGTTTTTCTCTTACGCTGTATTTCGTAACGTTTTATTATTGGCAATAGATTAGAAAAACCCTCATTTATTTATACCAAATCTGAAGCTACTAATATGAACGAGTAAGAACGATGAGAGATTGAAAAAATCAGAATGAATCAAATCAAAATTGAAGAGAAATAGTATTTTTGATATGATAATAAAGAATTAAAACGTAGAACGAATTGTCAAGATTCAATAAAGCACGTCGTAATTGGGAACAGAGAGTCGAGAGTCTAGTTTAAATATAGAGATTCGAGAGTCGGGATCGACTTTCGAATATTATGAGTCAATCAAGGATCACGAATGAAGATTCAGTATCAAGAATCAAAAATTAAGAATCGAGAATCAAGAATCGAGAATCAAGAATCAAGAATCAAGAATCAAGAATCAAAAATCAAGAGAATCAAGAATCAAGAATCAAGAATCAAGAATCAAGAATCGAGAATCAAGAATCAAGAATCAAGAATCAAGAATCAAGAATCAAGAATCAAGAATCAAGAATCAAGAATCAAGAATCAAGAATCAAGAATACAGAATCAAGAATCAAGAATCAAGAATCAAGAATCAAGAATCAAGAATCAAGAATCAAGAATCAAGAATCAAGAATCAAGAATCAAGAATCAAGAATCAAGAATCAAGAATCAAGAATCAAGAATCAAGAATCAAGAATCAAGAATCAAGAATCAAGAATCAAGAATCAAGAATCAAGAATCAAGAATCAAGAATCAAGAATCAAGAATCAAGAATCAAGAATCAAGAATCAAGAATCAAGAATCAAGAATCAAGAATCAAGAATCAAGAATCAAGAATCAAGAATCAAGAATCAAGAATCAAGAATCAAGAATCAAGAATCAAGAATCAAGAATCAAGAATCAAGAATCAAGAATCAAGAATCAAGAATCAAGAATCAAGAATCAAGAATCGAGAATCGAGAATCGAGAATCAAGAATCAAGAATCAAGAACCAAGAATCAAGAATCTATAATCGAAATCAAGAATTAAAATAAAAATGGTAAATGAAATAAAGAATCAGATTGTTAAATATAAAGAAGGCCTAAATAATCAAATAGAAGTTAATTCAGATTGTTTTGAAATATAGATAAAAAAAAACCTTTTTAATAGATTAACACCAGAACAGTTCCCCGGAAATGACCAGATTTTTCGTGAACTGACCCAAAGTTTATCGGCAAAATCACTGAATTGACAAAACCCGGTACCCGTTTTAGTTTGGTGCCATTTGTTATTCAAAGCAGGGTGGAAAACAAACAAGTCAAAAACTATCAGATATTTTTGAGAATTTTCTAAAAGCTGGCGGTGTTGTTCGTTTCCTACATCCCATCGGAGTGGCTACGTCAGAGTCAGAGTCGAACTGGCCTTTGCCAAAAAATACATCTCCGCAAAAAGTAAACAGACCGCAATCATCACAGCTTCATCTTCAGTGGTCCCGCACAGCTAATGTATAACTTTTTGGAGTGGATTTAATTTTGGTTGCCTCAGAGCTAACAGATGTACGACGGACAATATACCTAGATTAAAGCTTGAATTGAGTTTTAAAATATCTCCAAAAATCCGATCGTCGTATCAAAAATTTTCTAAAAAGCTTTATAAGAACGCAATGCGTCACATCATTTTTTCAATGATTTTGCCAGCTAATAACTTTCGAGTTTCACAGTTCAAAAATTCCCAAACTTAGAACAATTTTATTTGTTTATCAAGAATTTTATTCAAACAAATTATTCAAGCAATGATTTTTTAGATAAAGGCTATTGATGTCTCGTTTACAGAATATTTTATAGTATTGAAGAGTTTTACTTTATGATGCAAAAAGATAAAAAGAGGTGTGTTAGATAAAGAATTGAAAATGTTTGAAAAAAAGTTGAAGTTTCTTTAGAAAACAATGAAGAAAGTTTTAAATATATGAGAAAAAAAAATTATACAGGACTAATCATGCTAGAATGAATGAGTCATTAGTTTGAAGGCTCTGGACTATTATTACAAAAAATTACAAAAAATATACAGCAGAGTTCTTTTCATAATTAAACTTTTTTTTTTTGAAAAAATGTTCATTTGGAAAACTTTTCAATTCGTTCAAAACGTTCATTAAAATAGTTATTTATGCAACAAGTTGCAAAAAGTGGATTATTCAGCACGAGTCGTGAAATTACGTCGAAAAAAAATTGAATTTAGTAACGAGTTGCATCTAAAAAATTTTTTATACCGCTAAATCCTACCCTTTAGAATCAAGTTTTTCAATCTGAAGAAACAGCTTGTATTTTTTTCCTTCCAAATCAAAACAGTATCGAAAAGAAGCACTGTGTTGAAAACTTCTGTTTTGAAAGGTCCTACTTTTCGACATTTTTTCGATAGAAAAAGCAAACTTTGTTTTGAAAAACAAATATTTTAGTTGCAAAAATACTATATCAAAGTTTTAATGCTTTTTCTACATTTCTTGCGCTAGGAGCTAAGAGCAACTCTAATATGTGTTAAGGTGTTCTTAAGTTGTTAAACCTTTTTAAACTCGAGCCTTTGAAAGAAGCTCTTGTACCAAGGTTGCCGAAATCACAAAAAAATCTATAGTTTCACAGAATTTTGAGCCAATTTTGAGAATTTGTGTTACAGAACACAGAATTTCGGAAATAACACAAAATTTTTTTCGATTTTGTAGGTATTTTCAAAATCATAATTTTTATGTAAATGCAAATTTTTGGATTTATATATTGGAATTAGAAAAATATGATAAGTTTGGTAATGTCTATTGCTTTTTCTCAAGTAAAATAAAAAAAAGCCAAATTCTTATGATTTTTCAATTAAATTAATGAAAATAGCATAAAAAAAACCATCACAGAGGGTCCAATGAGGGTCCAAAAAGGCAAGGCAGGTATTCTACTCTACACTTAAAATTTGAAATTCATAATAAAATTTTGATCATTGAATAAATGTATTCAAGAACAACAATCCCTACTCAAAGTTCTGAATTCTGCTTCAGTTTTGCTAAATGTCCAGTTTGGGATTCTTGACTTTCGATTCGAATCATCATTATAAAATAGAAATGAAAAGCTGTTTAAAAATCGTTCAAATTTGGTTTTGCATTTCATTCAAAACATGATTTATGATTTTCGAAACTCGTATGCATTTTCAATATTAAGATGATTATTTTCCAAATATTAAAAAAAAGTAGAAACCATCCTTAGAATTTTATAGATATTCATCCGAAGTTCTTGAGCTAAACACTTTAAAATCGTAATGAAGAAAAGTTAGAAATTAGTTCTAATGCAGAATTCTAACGTTATAAAGCTTCAAAATGGCGATGCCGAACTAAAAACTCAGTATCAGATTCATCAGTTTTTTCACTTTATTCACATTTCAACTGAAATTCGCAAGTCGGTAATAACAAAAATAATAAATTCAGATTCAAACCGAAAAAGTCAGAATTCAAATCATAGATTCATGGTTGAGAGTCTGAAAAAATTTGTATTTGGAATCGATATTCTCAAATCGTTTTTTTTTTGTATATTTCAGAAATCGTATAGAAATTCGGAAACAGATCCAAAATTCAATTCAAATCCTAAGTTCATGTGCTGAATTTTGATGTAGAATTAATATCAAAATTCAGATTCAGCTTATAAAAGAGTTTCACAATCAAGATAAAATTTTCAAGATGACTCTTTCGTTGGGGGGTTTAAATTGCACGAGATCCCATACTTAAAATTTTGATTGTCAGTTCAATTTTAAAATTTCAAATTATTCATCAAGTCACATTTAATACATAATTCAGCTGATAAAGTAAAATTTAAAGTAAGGTTTGAGTTTATTTGGCCATTTTTTTTTACTGAAAAAAACCTGCTTTTTATTTGAAAAAGAAAATCATCCACAGGATTTTAATTATGGAATTGATTTTCAATGCAAAATATTTTATGTAATCTTTGTGTGAAAAAAAATTGCAGGGAATTCCATGTATTTGGATATATTGTTGAACATTGTTGATATTGCAGTTTTTTTTTTTGAAAGACAAATTTCAAACTAAAATCTAAAATGTGGAATGAGTTTGCAAGAATCAGAATAGAAAAATTTCTCCTTCTTCTTCTTCTTCTCACACCAACATGGCCAAAACTTGTAAGCGTCCTGGAAAATGAAAAACTTGCGTTCCTCATTTTTCTTTTCAACATAGTATCTGATACATAGAACATGCATTGCAGATACCACTACGGCCAGGCCTACCATGTGATGAAAAACGTAAAAGATACGGGAACACGGGAGGAATGAAGCGTGGAGTTCCCTGCCAAACGCTTCATATGATTTCATATGGTATATCATATGATTTTATAGGGTTATGGTGTTTGTAATTTTTTTTATGGAATACTAGCTGACCCGGTGTGCTTTGCTACCCATTTCATGGAAAAAAATTGATTGTATAAAATTATTATAATAAAAATAACCCTTCTTTTTTAAAAAAAAAATCATCACTTTTGAAAACCAAACTATTTTTCATGATATTCATGAGGGAAAAAATAGGAGGGATGTTCAATACAATTTAATATACTTTTTGAAGGGGAAGGATACAGGAAAATTTGTACAGTGTCCAAAAAGTGTGCCAAACTTTATGAAAACACAAAGACTTTGGCTTTAATAATATTATGTATGTTCCATTTATTGAATATGAGAGTCTTAATTCATTGAAATGGGAAGTGTCTATCAAAACAATATATCATCTGAATTTGTAAAAACTTTTTTGTCAATTCAATAAATGTCATTATGTCAAAAAACTTACGTTTATCATTTCAAAAAAAACTATCGAAGATTGTTGATATTTTGACAATTTTTTTTATTGGTTTTATATGGAAGCCCTCCTTTTCGGATTCGGAGGGGGTTGAAAATATATTAGAAACCATTCCCGGTCTAGAAAACGGCTACATACCATATTTCACAATGATCGGTTCAATTGTTTTTGGTTTGTGTCATATTTTTATTAATTTTGTATGGGAGCCCCCTCTTTTTGGATTCGAAGGGGTTTTTAAGTGTTATAGAAACCATGCCCGGACTTGAAAGCTACATGAAAATTTCACGTTGATCGGCTCAGTAGTTTCCTAAAAAATGTTCAAATTGCGTAATTTTTTTTGTAAGTTTGGTATAGGAGCCAGCCTTTTTTGGATTCAGAAGGGTTTGAAAGTATTGAAGAAACCATTCCCGTTCTTGAAAACGGATTCACCCCAAATTTTACGTTTATCGGTTCAGAAGTTTCAAGTTAAAGTTAAGGAGGATTTGCAGTCCTCGTAGAATCCTATTAAAAATGTATTTCTACTAGATTATATATAAAAAGAAACAAAGATGCCAGCCAGTTTCATTTTGTAATTAATGACGTATGTAGCTTCCCTCTTCATGGTTATACCACAAGAAGGTCAAGGTGCAATTTTTTACAAGTTCACTATTACAAAAAGAAAAAAAGTAGTCTCAAACCAAATCGTGTGATTATTTCAACCCGTAATCTCCTACCGAAATTTTAATTACCAAGTGAAGCGATCTGCGACTGCAAAAGGTTCATCCTTATCGCGCGCCGTTGATGATAGTTTATTTGGCAACAAACAGATTGCGCAGCCGCCTGCTTTCTTTCCAAACATCATCTTAAGTCAGGCGGCGGGCGGCAGTCCCACAAAGTTTCGGTTCAGTTGCCATTGCAAAAACAATCGCGTGGCGTCCCAGAGTCTAGTAAGTGAGAAGGGTGGTCGAGACTTGTTGTATGTAAACATTAACAAACATATTTAGAAGAAGGAGGAGGTGACGTTTTAGCATTCAATAGTGGCGTGGCCTGGTGATTAGCAACGGATGGCCGAAACTTGAAGCTGGTTTTGCGAGGCGGTTCGGTGATTTCCTCGCCCGATTTGGATTACCGAATATAAGCGGACAGTTAATCAATCTCTGTGCATAACGACGAGATAAACCCCCAATGATTTTATAAGCCCCAGGTTGCATACTTCTCTTCATACCGAAAAGACTCTCTTATGCAGCAGCAGCAATGTTAATCAAAACCGTCTCCGTGATGAAATTTTATTACTTACACATGTTTCTGTCACTTGCCGCAAGCCCGATTCATCTCGCGGGTCGGAGTGGAAAGAAAAAAAAAACAAACGTAAATACCACGTTTAGTAAAAGCCAAAACAGAAATACTTATACGCCATCAACCAGCCAGCCATCATGATCATCATCAACAGTGGCGCAAATAAGACAGATGAAAGCTCATCATAAGTCGCATCAGTTTCAGCTCACGTCAACTCATAATACGCCACAGAAATGTGCGGGAACAGTTTAAATTGAAACGAGAAAGGTACGGAAAGAGATACCTGTGTAGAAAAAAAAACGATCGGATGATGCCAAACGCGTCATGTCACGTTAGCAGCGCCAAAACTGTGATGATACTCTTCGGATTTTTTTTTCTTTCTGCAAAACATTTACACTGGTTTAGATTGCGGACGTGTGATAAGAAAACGTGAAACTTCCTCTCTTACATAAGTTATCGAAGGTGCATCCTTCTTAAATCATCGGTGACAATTAGGAATCGGTATTGGGTGGTTTCAAGTTTGCCGGCATCCGGGACTAATTGAAAGTGGTTGCACTTTTGTATGTGATTAGATATTTTTTTCCACTTTATAAAGATTAATCACCCAAGTCGATGACACCACAATTTCAATAAAAAATTACTTCGTAAACTTTCAGAAGTTTGTCCTCGAATTTAGAAACATTAAAGAAATTCGATTATGGCTTTTGGCAAAGCAGCAAGCTGAAAGAGCTCAAAATAGCTTCCCAAACCAGGTTTGACGGTCGCCATGGACGGAGAAAAGATGACTTTTTTTCTTCCATGGCGACCGTCAAAAATTGATTTAAAGAATTGGAACGTGATTGAGCGTCAGTTTTCCATGGAAGACACCGAATAATATCAGAAAAAACAGACATCAAATCAAAGCACAGTACAACACAGAATGTTTAATTGAGTCCAATTTGGTAACTTGTAAATGGAATAGACTTATAATTAAAAATAATTGTGAGCATTAAATTTACCAACCAAAATTTCAAAAATTGAATTAAATTCTTAAATCTAAATCCAATGTAAGAAACAATGAGCTGGGTAACCAGAAGATGGGATCATGTATTACTGTATTCTCAATAAGTGATAAATGAATTGAACATCCCATGTTGGTTAAAATCCTCTATAAATAAACAAATTAGAATAGAATAGAATAGAATTGAACATCAGAACCAAAACTAGGTACATTTCCAATGCAAACTTAAAAAAAAAATCGTAATATGCAATTAACTTTTTTCTAGCAGCTTTACTTTTCCAAAGGACGAATTTAAAAATAGATTTATTGCCTAAGAATAAAAATGATAATGTTTTTGGCAGTACTCTCGAAGAATACCAGTTATTTGGACAAATCTATATGTATAAAAATGAATTACTATCTCCCTTTCTGTTCCCTATAGACTTGAAAACTACTGAAATAGGTGGGTTCTTTCGAGGCCGAAGAAGGTTTCGTTATCGTTTGTGACCCCTCACCTCTCCGAAACAAAAAAAAACAGGTTTGCATAACTTGAGAATTGATCATGCTGATGGAACCAAATTCGGCATATGAAAGTGTTTTCTGGTACGAGGAATGTTGAACAAGAATAAATCGAGCAAATGGAACAAAATTTGGCATGGGAGGGTATTTGGATATGGGAAATGTTTCTATAATAGTTTGAGACCCCTCGCTCTTTCCAATGCGAAAATTTAATACATTTTTTGCGTAACAAGAGAACTGATCAAACAAAGGGAACCAAATTTGGCATGGGAGGGTATTTGGTTACGAGAAATGTTTCCATGATTTTTTGGTACTCATACATTTTTTCAGATCTCGAGAAATAATAGAGCAAATGTAAAAAATGGCATTGAAGAGTGTTTGTATACTCGAAAAGTTTGATGCTCCTCCTTCCTTTCAATGGTTAGATGAGAAGGGAGGAGGGAGACTTTCATACAATTTTTGTTGGATGTATCGAGAAATTATCAAGCAAATGGATTCAAATTTTGCATGGGGGGATATTTGGGCACAAGAAATGTTTTCATGGTTGGGGGAGTTAGAACGGAGGAGATCGACTCCAATAATTCCTTTTTTTGTTAATCTCAAAAACATAACTAGCAATCTGATGTACGAAGGATATTATGTAATCAAGCAAATGGAATAAAATGGGGGGGATTTCCATATAATATTTTTAGTATAACTCGAGAATTGAACACGCAAATGAAATCCAATTTGATAGGGGAAGGTATTCGGAAACGAGATTTTTTTGTGGGAATTTAAAGGTGGGTGGGGTAGGGGGCTCCCATACATAATTTATTGTATTTCTTCCTCTCCGTTCTTCCAATAGTGAGATGGGAAGAGGAAGGAGTGCTTCCATACAAGTTGTTTGGCAAAACTCTAAAACATCAAGCAAGCAAATGGCCATAAGTGGCCATAAGTGGAACATAACGTTATCAGTTTACGAAAAAATATTCTAAGGTAATTCAAGATCTTCCTCCTTTTATCTTTGCATTGCAATTTGCAGTTGGCATTTTGAAAAGGTTCCATCTGAATTATGTTGAGATTATTCTAAAATAAAGTTGGTTTTGAAACTATTCAGCACGTATACGGCCGGGACAAATCCGGAAAATTTTATATAAAACCTGGCAGAATCCGGGCATTTGATTTCAAAATTGACGACCATAAATCCGAGCACTACCCAAATTTTGTCAACACCTTGAAATAACTTAACAAAAATGAAGAAAAAAAAAGGATAAAAAAATTTCATAAAAACTCCTCGACAGATTTTAAACCGTATTTTCGACTTTCAAAAACCTTCCAATGATTATTTGCTCAAAAAATTTCGTTTTAAAGACATAAATGAAAAAAAATTAACATCACATTTTTTTTTTATAAAATGAATAAATGCGCGCATTTTTCAATGAAATCCGGGCAACCGGGCTGGACTGGACTTTTCCCGAATTTTATATAAA
Organism: Uranotaenia lowii; assembly: GCF_029784155.1. Lineage (NCBI taxonomy): Eukaryota > Metazoa > Arthropoda > Insecta > Diptera > Culicidae > Uranotaenia > Uranotaenia lowii. The sequence goes on along the minus strand of NC_073692.1, from coordinate 297,036,417 downwards.
ATATCCGGACAAACCCGGAAAAAACGGGCAATCTGGCAACCTTAATCTAAAATCATCTAAATAAAATTTCATTAATTTCCAAAAAAGTTAATTTTCATTTATTTTCAAAGGTGTTGCAAAGCATACTGGGTTAGCTAGTTATAGAATACAATACAGAAGTTTTCGTTGTCCCCGTTCAAAAATACATGGAAATATTGTTGAAGTTTTAAAACAAAAGTAACTCTTTCTCGTTCGGGTAAGCATAGGTTTGAACTTTGGTGAAAAAAATAGACAGTTCAGCAGCTGCCGCTGAATTCGAAAACGAGGTTAGAAAAAAGAAAATTAATTTTTAAAGTCCATAAATTGTCAATCTTTATTTTCATATTAAAAGTGAGAAAATGCTCTACCGACCATTTAAATTAATTTTTTATGAAGAATGAAAGTACGCCACAATAGCTTACACTTAAAGAAAAAAAAACAGTTTCATCAATGGTTTTAGAAAAGTTTTGAACATTTGAAATAATATTTTCTGTTGACTTTAATGATCGATTTCAAATAAAGAATTGAAGATTGTTGATAACAATCGGTTGAAAGTAAAAGAAGCTATGATGGTTTTTTCAAGATTTCTTTTCCGAATGGGTCGGGCAAACCCGGGTGATTTTTATCGTTTCCAAAACAAAAACCCGGCAAAAACCGGACATTTGATTTCTAAGTTTTCAACTCGAAATCTGAACAACTCTGGCCAAAATCAGTATTGAAAAAAAAAAATTTATTCCCTAATCGGGACATATCAGCAACGTTCAAATCTAATTTCGGAATTCAAAAAAACTGTTTAAGTTTATTTTGACGAAATTTTTTTGTTGAGTTTTTGTTTAATATTGTCGATTGTACGTATTATTAAGATACGAACGAAATCGTGGCTTTTTATCGATATCTAAGAAAACGGCCTATAGCAAATTGCCAATTTTGAACATTCGGATAGTGTTTGGAATGCTTAGGACTTTAACAATAATGTTTGTTCATTTCAATATTCTACACATTGTACAGAAAAGTAACTTAAATGAGTATGGAAAGAAAACAAAATCACAAAACTTACGAACTTCAGGCTTAAAAAGATCGATGGCTTACCAAAAGGTAACAAGCCAAGTTTGATCTAAATCGGGAAGGAGTTAACCTGAAGTTAATATGAGATTTTGAGACATTTTAATAACGAATAGCGTAAGAACCAGTTTTTCATCAATAAAGGGAATCAAATTGGATGTGTAAAAGTAATTCAGTGGAATTATTAACGAGTTATTGAAACTAATTTTTTCTCTCACTTTTAATCCATATACAGTGAGCGAATCAAGAATAGAACCACTATGTGTTTTGATTGTTAAAATACGAATGATTAAAATTTGTCAAAAAAAATTTCTACAATTTATTTCAAATTGTTCTCTGATATTACAAAGGTTTTAAAGGGGTTTCAAAGAGGGTTTTATTAGATTTTCCTCTAACACGAAGAAATTTGACGATTCTTAGAGAATTCTATGTTCTAAATCGAATAATTAGAATTAAATCAAAGTCAATATAAAGTGGATTTCTTGGACCGATAATTAGAAAAATGTTGTACTTAAAAAAAATTGATGAACCAGATGGCTAAAAGTATTATTGGTATGATTTGCAATTGGATCGGGAGTGAAGATGAGCAGAAACTTCGGCGGTGGGAAATTCTTGGGCTGGTGAGTTTTCCAGATTCAGATCCATATCCAGAAAAGCTTTCTTCACAGTGAACTCCAAAAAAAACTGTGCTGGAAAACTACCATGAAAAGATAAATATGGGTCTAGATCTACCCGGAAAATCAATATTAAGACGAAATTTGGTTTCAATTGCAAGATGATGCTGCCATATACGACTTAAAACTGGAGAAAGTAGAGTTTACTGAAAATCAAAGATTTCGAATTCTAACCTGTTTTTCTGATTCAAAATTAACCTAGAACGTTTGTTTCTTCATTTCACGTCATTTTCATGAAGAAATTAAGCAGTTTGATAAATTATTATAGCTCTATTGTCAAATTCCTTCGTGCTAGAAAAAATATCTGAAAATCTCTTTGAAACCCCTTTGAAACCTTTGGAATTCTAGAAAATGCCTAAAAATGTAGTTATCAATTCAAAAAGGTCATAGAAGCATTATTAATAACTTTTTCACAGAAAAATATTAGAAATAATATTGATTTTTGTAGAACAAGTGGAAAAACATAAGTGATACTATTCTTATTTCGCACTTTTTTCATAGTTTTGGTCCTCAACGCGTTATGCGTTTAACAATTTGAAATGAATTGAAGAAAAAATTTTCGACGAATTTCAATCATTCGTATTTTAATAATCTAAACACATAGTGGTACTATTCTTGTTTGGCTCACTGTATATAAAAATGGATTTCTGTCTGTCTGTTCCCTATAAACTCGGAAACTTCTGAACCGATTTGCTTGAAACTTGACAGGTTGGTACTCTAGTGGCCGGGGAAGGTTTCTGTTATGGTTTGGGTGCCCTATCTTTTACTGGAAGGGGGAGGGGAAGGGTAAGACTCCAAACAATAACAAAGGTTAGCATAATTCGAAAACCGGTCAAGCAAATGGTACTAAATTAGACATGGGAGAGAATTTTGGTTTAAGACATGTTTCTTTGTATAGTTGGTACCCCTCTCTCTTTTCATTGGAGAGATAGGAAGGGGGGAGGGTCGTTCCCTTACATTTTTTCATAACTCGAGAACCAATCAAGCAAATGGAACCAAATTTGGCATGGAAGGGTATTTGAATACGAGATATGCTTCTTTGATTATTTGAGACCCCACCCTTATTTCAGTGGGTAGATAAGACGGGGAAGGCGAGCAAATGGAACCAAATTTGACATGAGAAAGTATTTGGGTACGAGAAATGCTATAATGAATATTTCCTCCCCCTCCCTCTTCTTCGGCGAGAAGATAGGAAAAGTAGAGGAAGGCTCCGTTACAATTTTGTGCATAACTGGAGGAATAATCAAGCAAATGCAACCCAATTTGGCATGGGAAGGTATTTGAATACGAGAAATGTTTCTATGAATGATCATTTAATCGAGTGGAGATATAGGAAGGGAGGAGGGGAGTATCAATTTTTTTTATAATTCGAAAACTAAATAAGACATGTGAGGAAATTTGAAAATATTTATTTTTGGCACACCTTTAGAAATAATTAAGAAATTTTAATCAAATTTGGCATGAGAAAGTATCTGGGTGCGAGGTATGTTTCTATGATTGAAACAGACTCGTTTGACTTCTATTTTGAGAAGGGAGGATGCAGTTCGGTATAATTTTTTTTTATCAAGCTTAAGAACTTATCAACCAATGGACTTCAATTAGATATGAGAGGGTTTTTGAGCACAAAAAACATGAGTATGATGATAGATTTTAGATTAAGTAACTGATTTTACCTGAAAAATGTTTAAGAACCTCAAAAATGCTGCAAACTAATATTATTATCGCCTTATTTTACACAAGACTGGAATATTTTTTGATTTAGCATTTTACCGAACCTTAGACAAAATCAACGCAAGATTTGAGTTCAGGCCGTTTAATTGCTTTCAAAGCAGTGTAATTATTGTGGAAAATTCCGAAAATGCATTAGAAGAATGAATAATCTTCTATCACTTGGACCAAAACATATGCAGGGTGGCCACTCAAAATCAATTTTTAATTTCCCGCATTTTTCCCGTTTTTTTCCCGCATGGTCTCACGAAATTCCCGGTTTAATACAACAGAAAACCAAACAAAATTCCGAATGTTCATTTTTGAAACCATATAAACGAACATCGATTAAGCTTTCTTTTAATGGTAAATGATCTATAAATTGTTTTTGTTTCAGTTATGTTTGTAGTTATGTGATAAGCAGGGTTTTTTTCAATTGTCTAAAACTATGTCACTCGGTTCGAAAATATTGATTATCATTTTTCAATTTTATTTATATGTTATATATTTTTAATTATTTTAATTTTTTCGTCCATCAAGCTTGCCTCTCTCTGAGCGTCGAAAAGCACCTCCAATTTGTTCGCTTCCAGTTCCTTACTCTCCTCCCGTTTCGCTATAGTTTTGTTTTTCAAATTTTCCTCCATTATTTTGCTTTTAAGGACTCGACATATCTCGAATGAGAATTGAGAATTGAGACCATGCATCCTTGATTGACGATTTCGTTACCGTTATAGCTGTAACTCCCCCTGACCCCCTGAAAGACTCTTTCCATCGTCGCGTTGCCATGAGACAAAATTAGAATTTTCTGCAATAAGGTCGTTAAATTGAAGAACTCCTTTTTCGATTCGCCCATAAGTTCCATCCAAAAAATATCCAATCGATGTGTTTTTCTTCGATATACCGAAATGATGTTCTTATTGAAGGTATTGCACACAATTGTCCGAATTCGTCCTTAATTTAATAAGCACAAGCTCTACTTAAGTGTTGCTTTTCAACAAGTACTTCTAGACACAGGTCTAAACGTTTTTTGGCAATATCTGGATAGTGTGCAATTACATCGGGATTGGATGGGATAAGTCAAGGGAGATCGTATTGCCATTTTATTCAAAAATCGACAGTAAAACGAACTACAGCTATTTCTGAATACAAGGATATCCTTGTCGGAAACATGACCAGACTATTTGCTTTCTTAATTGCCGATTTAGTTGAGAGTCCAATTTCTACGCTTGCAGGAGGTAGGAGATCTATTTTTGTTTTCTATAAGTGTTTTTATTTTATTTTGCGTTTAGTCGTTCAGGCTTCTTGGCTTTACAACTTTCTTTATCAATGCTCTTACAAGCCCGGTTAAATCATCGAAGAGAAACGGAACCATACTTGCGTAAAAAGGACTCAACGGTCGAAGCGGCCGTAACAAAAAAACTCAGTTTTTTCCCAGGAAATTATCATCTACAGCTTTAGCAACAATGTCAAATAACTTCGACCGGGAAATCGATGGAAAACTCCGCTTAAAATTTTAATGATTTTCCTCTTTTTCTCCTCTTGTTTTTTTTAACTCGTCGACAAACCGTTTGAGGTACGGTAGCATTTTGGCAGCACGTTCAGCAACGCGTTTATTAAACCTCGGACTCTACTGGCCGAGCAATCTAACGGGTTTAACCTGTCGCTTCCGGAGGTTTCCGCTGGGGTAAGTTCGAATTTCGGACCGTGATAGGAAAATTATTTTTTCTTACAAAAGAACTCGATATATTTGTACTAGCAAAAAAGCACGTGTCAATTTTCTTCTATCTGACGTACAAGAGAAAATTTTATTCGAATTTTTCACTGCCTCCTATGATTTAATCTCGTTGTCGGCAACAGCGTTCATTTTGAACCCGTTACTGCAGTATAATCTGCCCTTCTAAGTGAAATGTGTTAGAACAGGCTATACAACGTCCTCAAAAATTTATCCAAATTCCATTTTCTTTTCCTCAGTCCCTCCTTGAACGCTTTATGTACAGTGTGAAGTCCACAGCTCCCAATGCAATGGTGAGAATCGTACGCCGGATTTGAAACAAGTTCTTGAACCTCGCTAGTTAGTTCCTTGAGCATTTTCCAATTTACTGCTGGACCATCCATGGAATACTGGATCACTCGTTTCAGTAGATCAGGATTTTTAGAAAAACGTAGTTTCACGCCATACAAAAGGTCATTCGAGCGCGTCGACGATAAGAATGTAGAACCAATATACCTTGCTTCAACTAGGTTTGTGTTCGAGAAGCGCACACTAATATCCATTTGTTGCTTCTGCACAATCTTATTTAACGTTTCGTCAAATCCTAATACGAACTCGCTACAATTCTGTAGTAAATTGAAAACTTCATTCAAAAAATAGAGAGCAATACCGTATGGAATCAAATAGCTTATTTTTGTTCTTCCCATTTCTATTCGATTAACAATCTGGCTGTTCGGGAACATCCTTTTGTTGTTCAATGAAGCAAGTTCAAACTAATCGAAACAGTTCCAGTTCGGCAGGAGAATTCGTTTTGACCTGGTACAAATCGGTCGAAGTCAATTGGAAAGCGACTGGTGATCAACTGTCAATCCATTTCCACTTGTTTCGACCTATTTCGACTGAACTTCATTGAACAGATTTTCACTGAGTCAAAAATACCCGACTTTTTGAAAAAAATCCCGGCTTTTTCCCGCTTTTTTCCCGTTGGATTTCAAATCCCGTCTTTTTCCCGCTTTTCCCGTTTTTCCCGGAAGGGTGGCCACTGTGTTTGTTTAAAATTGAACAGATTTATGGGAAATAGAAAAGAGAAACATTTCATGTTCCAAGATTTCAGAGTAAAAAATATCACCAGCTAGTGGGAAAAACGTTACCTTTCCGACGGTCCAGACGAGGGGACGTTGTTATCCATGAATGATGAACGCAGCAAACACAACACGAGCACGTTTTTAGGGAGCCAGAGAGCGCCGGGGGAAGTAATCCCAGACGAACTGCTAGTGTATATTATTCACAATCTTTCTGGCCCTTGGAAAGCTCCTTCGATAAAATCCTGGCACGGGACTGCTCACAACATTACGCTTCGGGAGTTATCCCCGTTTCAGCGCTTTGACCAACAGAAGTACGCAAAACAACACAAACGCTAACGCGAACTCGAACTCCCACTGTTGTTATTATTATTGTTGTTGTGTGTTTGCGTGTGCGCGCGCTAGGACTTCTGTATTGGTGTCAAGCGAATTCCAGCCTGTTTTTTTCTGGTTATTTATTTCTGCTGTTTTGCCGGATTACTGAATCTTACGACACACTCTGTCAGCCCCAGTGCTGTTTTCTGCTGATGACGATAATTATGACCGATATGTGGTGGCATGTGCCGAACGAACGACCGAAAGGAAACACACTCGATATCTTCAGACACCACACTGGGTTGTGTTGTGAGCAGGGCACTTCAATGAAGACAAGACACCTCACACTTATACCGATGCACTATCTATCTAACGGGGGGAACTGCTGCTGGCTGGATCTATGTGATTGTGGATACTTTGGGGGAAAACCCCAAAGCCAGACTCTTTTTTCTTGGAGTCAATTCGAGACTCAAGACACAGTATTCGAACTTGGGTGTACGATAACTATTTTCTTGGTACAAGATTTGCTTCACTTTTTTGAGCCCTCCTACGGATAGGTTGGCTTCGATTCGATTACAACATTTGGCAGTATGAAAACATATTCTCTTGGAGACTTTCCTTAGGCACTGATTTCGTAACGCCAAAAGAAGGGGTAGAACGATTTTCACAAAAAACTAGAAATGATTCTCGTTCAATTTTCGAACCCTTCCATCGTCTTCGATTTTCACTTTGCAGTAAAAACTCAGACAACACTCACATGTGGACAACACGGAACGCCAATCGTGAAGCATTTTGTGGACACAGATTTCACTTTGTGGTCTACATTTCCCTGCCCTTAACTAAAACTAGACTCACAATTCACACCCGCTCAGACAACGGGCACAGATTCTGGAAGGCATCAACGCAAAACCTGCGGAATTAAACCTATTGCTTCTTGCCCCAATCACATTAATTTCTACCACCTCCCTCGACTCCCTGCTCTTCGGCAGAAAAATTCCAATCCCAATAGCGCAAGCAAATATTGAAGTGGCACTTTCTGCGGTCTGGTTGATGTCACACGTATAAGACCACACTGATATAAATTCTCCAAAGACGATTATTGGGACCACACACTCTTCACGACCAATCGAAATCGGGTGGGGTTTATGGACCAGACGACTTCACTTCCAAAGATTTCGAGACATTAACTCCTTTAACTTCTTGCTGGTGTTGATGATGATGATGATGGATCTCCACCAGAAGTAGAAGAAGTAAGTTGACTGCTCCTTACGCGATACACTGATCGACCGACGCGAACGTACGAAACTGAATTATTCGCCCTCGCTACCGTACACTGACTGAGAGTACCGTGAAGTCTTCTGGTGTTTTTTTTGCTTCGGCTGTCTGGATCTTGTGTGGTTGTCGGTGCCCGCACCAATCTTTCTCTCTATCTCTATACGGACGGACACAGGCGGTGGCACACAAACTGTCCAGCCAGCAGATAGACCGGCACAAATACCACTCCAGCCAACCCCAGAAGGCAGCAAGGGGCCGTATAGAGAAGAGATGCGCTACTACTGCTGCTGCTGCCGTTGCAGCACCACACTAGGCATTGGGTTGTGGCGAGCGAATAGTTTCACCGTCTCGCTGCGCTGTCACTTTCCACCTACAATTAGGAAAAAAGAAAAACGGAGATTTTAGTCAGTTAGTCAGAGGTGTCGTGGGCTTGATTTTTAGTGTCGCGAGGAACAATGAATTAAAGTGAAATTGCATATTGATTTGATAAGAAAAAAGAACTGCGATTGCTCGTCCATCAAAACACTTAAATGCGAATTTTCATCACATTCCGATGTATAATAACGGCAATATCGCTAAAGCAATATTTGTCTTGTATGGCCGCCCCCATTCGGAAGAGGTGAAAACAATTTTTCATCATTCCTAGTCCTGATGAGCACCCATGCCAAATTTCTGCTCTATGGGTCTTAAAACGGCTGAGCCCATCTTAGCCTAGCTTGGTTGACTACTCATATTTAGCCTAAATTATTGAACTTGAAGTGATGATCATGCATTAAAAATTTCAGATAACATATTTTATTAGACTTTGCTCAACTTACGCACTTCAAATTCCATGATCGCTGGCGTGGCCAAGAGAAACAACCCATCAGTTTTATGCAAGGGCCAAAAGAATGCTGCTTGGGACCAGCAGTTCATTCACAATGCACAGAACTCATGCTCTCCCTTTGGAAAGGATTAATAACGGCGCCGGCCACGTCCTAGTAGTAGGGGAAAGTCGGGTAAGACGGACACAGCGGGTAAGACGGACACTTTCAATATTTCAAAAATTACAATGCTTGGCACAAAACTAATGATGGGAATATGTTCGCTTAAGTGTATCAGCACTTTTGAGAACCTTTGTTTATTTACAGCAAGCAAGGTCTCATAATTTTAAACAAAACAAACAACAAATTCGAGGATCCATTATTTGATGTAATTTTCTCTCCTCAGAAAATAGTTCATGACTCACAAAATTTGCGAAAATTTCAACCGTTTTCAAAGGTGGAGTGTTTATAAGGCTTCTATTCAACAATCCGGAGGAAAATTAGCAAATAACGGTCGAAGGGCTTGAGCAACAAACGACACCTCAAGGTTGGGTAAAACAGATACATAAGTTTCTAAAGCTATTTAAAATTTATCATCGGTTTGATCCTCTATATGTCTTCAAAAGACCTTGGCAAGAGCAATTGTCGGTCGAAAAGTACTCAGCATTTCAAAACAGGCCAAAAAAAATTGTAAAAACCGGATTCAGGCGAAGAAAGCGCTTGTAAAATACGGAAGTTTGAAAACCACACTATTTCGCTCCTGAACTTGGACCAGTTGGTTCCTTTGGTTTAAAAACGTTTTCAAAAACTTAACTCATAAAAACATGTACTTTTACAACAATTTTTCCGACAAAATATACCTTTTCTATGCAGTGTCCGATTTACCCGACCATTTTTGAAAAGTGTGATTTGCAAGCATGTTTGAGATAGATTTAAAAACAGTCTTGAAGAAGGAAATTTTCTTATTCCAATGCTGAATGTGATAGCAAATAACCTAAACTGCCCTTCTACACGAAAACTGCGATGAAAAAATTAATATCTGATTTTGCACTTTTGGACTTGATTGCAATTCTACTTTAGGGTGTCCGTCTTACCGAGGAACCCAACGAGCAACCGCACGGATTGAAAAAGGTAGTTATGGCTGTTTTACCCTAAATTTGTTGGGAAATCGAGAATAAACAGCTTATGCATTCGGTGGCTCAAATAGGCTTCGTTGGATTCCTCGTAAAAAAATACACAAGATGTGTACGTCCCATTTTGTTCAAAATATTCCGGTCCGATTTTTTTTTCTAAAATAATTGAAAAATTTAGGGGAATTGAGTGTAAAAACAGCCATAACTCCATTATTTGAAGCGTGCGGTAGCTCAAACAACCTTCATTTGTTTTTCAGACAAAAATAGCACAAACAGGCCTATTTTTGTTTAAAATTTTCAAGTCTAAATTAGTTTTTTATCTGGATTGCTTAAAAAATAAAGGGGAACTAGGTGTTAAAAAGACACTATAACTCCGTTGTAAGCTCGTGCGGCATCTGAAACTACGTCATATCGATTTTCCGGACTAACTACTAAAGGAGTGTAAGGACTAATTTACTAAAGGAGTGTACTTTTTCATAGATTTCTTTCAGGTAGGGGGGGGGATGGGGGGGGGGGGGGTGTTGAAGATATTGAATTTTTTCGCGGTTTATACACTTTTTTCCAATTGTGCATCGCCTATCCAAGTAACCACAAACACTAAAAACTTACACCAATCCTGCTCTAGAGCTTGATTCAGTGCATAACATTAGCTCTATGAGCATGGTTTGGCGAAATTTACTACTGCGTTAGTGAAGAAACTGGTATAAGCGTTTAAAAGCACTGTATTAGCGTTGTTTGGTTTGATGCTATAGCGTTGGCGGGCGAAATGTTGTGAAAATGCAAATGGCGTTCAAATTAGGAAAGAGATTTATTTTGCTTCATTTTTTTGGCAAGATATTGAATTTGTCTTTTGTACTTAATCACTATTATTCATGTTAACGGGATCTCTCGGGTTAAATTTTCTACATGATCTTATTTTTATTTTTAGGCATAAGACGACCTGGAATCGAACTTATGACATCTATGGCTCGGACATTCTTCAGTGACTCTGCTTGTGGACCTATCAGGTCCGCGTTATATTTTTGAAAAAAGCCCTATTCGAATAAAATTTCTAGCAACTGGTGCCCTACATTTGCATTAAATGCAATCAATGCTAATGCCAAATGCCATTGTAGTGCTTACATAGTCCTAAAAGCATTAATTTAGAACTATGTCGCATTTCAAAAGCATGGTGCAAAGCTGATAAAATGCTAGTTGAATTTAAAAAGGGTGATATAAGGGCTGTTATAGTGTAAAATTGCCCTTGATGTGCTGATATAATGTAATTTAGCACTTGAATGCTGTTTTTTTTTTAATTGGTAACTACAGGGGTCCCGGTTTACGGATTGTATTCCAAGGCACGGCGAGCCACCGGTTCCCCCCACTTTGCTACTCTGGGTCCATGGGTACAATGGGAAGACTCATGATATACTCCGTGTATACTAGAGTGCACGAAATGACCCGACTTTTGAAAAGTTATGCGCTGCAGGCTAAAATTGATCCTAGGCTTAGTTCAAGATCTCATGCCAAATTTGGGCCAGATAGGATCGCGGGAAGGGGTCGCTCAACAAGCCTGAAGTTTGTATGGGATTTCGAGATATTTTGTTCGGGAGAAACATGAAAAACCAGTTTTTCATCTAAACTTTGGTTCCCGTCGGCCGATTTCTTTCAAACACGTTTTTTCTTATAGCCTAAATTATGAAAAATATTTCATCCCAAGACTGCATTTCGATGAGAGTTAAGATAAAGAAGTTATTAGGTTTCAAAAATGATCTAACTTTTTTACGGTGGTATTCATTACTGTTAATGAGGCGTCAATATGTTCGACCGCCCCCACTCATTAATAGTGATGAATACCATCCTTAAAAAAGTTAGCCCATTTTTGAAGCCTTATAACTTTTTTTTTATCTTAACTCTTATCGAAATGCAGTTTTCGAATGAAATATTTTTCATATATTAGGCTATAAGAAAAACCATTTCAGAAAAAAATAGGCTGACGGGAACCGAAGTTATTGATGAAAAACTGGATTTTCATGTTTCTCCCGAACAAAATATCTCAAAATCCCATACAAACTTCAGGCTTATTGAGCGACCCCTTCCCGCGATCCGATCTGGCCCAAATTTGGCATGAGATCTTGTACTAGGCCTAGGATCAATTTTAGCCTGCAGCGCATAACATTTCACAGGTTTTGAATTTCCCATACAAATTTGAGGCCGTCTAGTGTACACCCCCTAATCCCTAAACTCCACCTGGGGCCGCAGACCTGGTTCCCACCTCGAACTGTTTAGTATACTATGCTTCAATAGTGGGAGGTCTATTCGCGCTAATGCGCTCCAAGGCAATACTCATTGACGAGACCACTTTCAACAAAACCTGTCATCCTTACGACTCAACGCCTGAACTCTCCTCTAACGACTTGAGAACCGACATCTCCTCGCAATGACTCGAGATTCCCACACAAACCTCTCCTCTTCGCGACTTGAGGCCTGATCTCTCCTCTAACGACTTGAGATCCGACCCCTCCTCGCATCGACTCGAGGTTTACCTCTCCTCTACACGATTCAAGGCTCGATCTCTCCTCTAACGACTTGAGATCTGACCTCTCCTCGTAATGACTCGAGGTGACCACTTGTACCCCTCCTCTTGTTGGTAAGGGGCCTGATCCCTCCTCTTACGACTCGGGATTCGACCTCTTATCATAAAGACTCAGGTTTGACCACACAAACCTCTCCGCCTGAAGGTTTGAGGCCTGACCTCTCCTCTAACGACTCGAGGACCGACCTCTTATCTTCAGGGTTCGAGGTTTGCCACCTTGCCCGTCGTGTGCCTGATCGAGAGCAGCTTATCCTAGGCCAGCCTTTCTCTGTCCGCTACCTCGATGACCGAGCGGATGGCAGCTACAGTGCTGCGACCTCGACGGAAACCAAACTGTTTCCCCGAGAGTCTGCCCTCGCTTTCCGTGTATCTCTGAAGTCGGTTCTGAATCACCTTCTCCAGGACCCTACCCGCTGTATCCAGTAGACAGATCGGCCGATATGCCGATGGGTCTCCTGAACGCTTACCCGGTTTTGGCAGAAGGACGAGTTTCTGCCGTTTCCACGTGTCAGGGAACACCCGCTCCGTCACGTATCGTTGCAACGATGTCCGAAACATATCGGGGAACTCCCTGATCGCGGCCTTCACTGCGACGTTCGGAATGCCGTCCGGACCGGGGGCCTTCCTCGGTTGGAGAGACTTGGTTGGTAATAAACCTATGGAAATGTAAAGCTCTAGTGCTTATAATTACTTGAGTACTCCTCTTGAAAAACGACTGAGCTTATCGTGGAGAACAAAAAAAACCACAAGCGAACCGAAATAGCTTTTAAGTATCAGAAGGATGGCAGCCGAATGGGTCATGTCGAATGTCTCAAACCGACCATATAAATTTTGAAGACCTGAGCAAAATTTCAGCTCAATCGGACTCGATTTAGGGGGAGCCTCAAAGCGCTCAAAGTTTTGGTTTTTTTCTGACCCTCAAAAATCACCAAAGGAAATCGGAAAAATTGAAATTCTAATTTTGATGCTAAATAACTTGAAAATTCTCAAACGTCGAAATCTGGTGTTATCTCGAAAAACTAATTTTGTCAAAGATCGATTTCTAAATTTCAAAAATCACTATACGCGGCACAAAAGGAAAATCGGAAAATCGCAATTTAAATTTTGATGCCAAATGATTTAGAAATGCATGAAACGTCTAGATGTGGTGTGATCTCAAAAAGATTTCGAGCCAAAAATCGACTTTCTGGGCAATTTTTCGAAAAACCGCCTGTTTCGAAAGTCCCAGAATGTCGATTTTTGCTAGGCTTGTTTGACTACTCATATCCACATTAAATCATTGAACCCGAAATGCTTCTCTGATTTTTTTTTTGCAAACATGATAATGTTTATATTATTTAAAAAAAAATTAAAATTAAAAATAAATTTTGAGCTCCTTGATCGCTGGCGTGCTCTAGTAGTTAATGAGGGATGAAAGAAGGATTGTTAGTAAGATACTTTTTAGGATCAACCATAAATGTGTTATTCAAGTTTTTTTCAAAAACTTGTTTTGAAAAACTCTGAACCAACGATAGTCAGTATCACCAGCTATAGAAACTGTCAATACCTCTGCGAATCTATATTCAAGCATCTCAGGAAGGATTGTATTAGTAAAGGAGAGGTTTGGATCAGGAGCTATTTTTGAAAAATGGTGAGATGAAAAAATTATCAACACTCCAAAAGTTAGAAATCAACCATCCAAATTTCCTACAAGATATTTAGCTGTTTCCCTCACTGTAATAACTAACACATCATATAATTTCAAAACGACTCTTGAAAAGAAATAGCTGGAACTTGCTATCAACTTCCGTCCTTCTGCGGCCGAATTGATGAAATTTTTTTGATTTTATTTTATGAACAAATCATCAGCTCATCCGTCTATAATTATCCATTCTAACAAACAACTTTTTTTTATCAACCCGAAATAAAATACAAACTATATTACCGAAAACAATTGTAGATGGCGTGATTTCGAATGATGAATAAATGTCATTAAAGTTCTCTTGCTTTGAGAATGTCTAGAATGGTAGAGCCTTTGAACTTTAAATGGAATCATTTTTAAAATGCATTTTTAAAGCTGCAAACAATGTTTTAAGATAACATGTAAATTTTCTTCAGCAATGAATACATGGACGTCAAAATTGATTTGAATTAATGCTTATTTAAGGTATTCGTAAGTTTAATTCATAGAGATCTCCTTTCATCATCATTTCAACTGCCAATCACCATAACAATCTAAATAAAAAGGTTTGAAACTATCACTATCTAGTCTATTGATTTTCTCAGATTTATTTCTAGAAAATTGTTAACCTCCGATTCATTAGTAACAGTTGTATTAACCAAAATATTGTCCATTACTAGTAGAAAGTTGAAGAAAATAACGTGTCTGTTATCTTGACATGACTTTTTTCCAATAATTTTACAAAACAGAAAAAGGCGAATCAAAAGATATGCAAAGTTTTTTTTAAACAATATTACATAAAAGTTCATTTTTTCTGGTTAAAATGTTCCTCAAATGGGACTTATTTTGCTTCTGATGGATCTGTTTCGTTGATACACGATTTACAAATATGTAACAGATTTTAGTATGATAAGGAGTCGGAAAACCCCGAAAAAAGGAAAAAAGAACGGGTTCACTAATGCATTATCAAACGTCCGTCTCTGATAGTAAAAGAGATCTATTTAGAACTGCATCGCTGATCTTCGGCAGGCCACCTGGAAGCACAGCTCCTCTTATTTCTTCAGCACTTAATAAAATTTTAAGAATAATTCCCATTTTTTTGAGATATTAAAATTTTCCGCTGACAGAAAAAAACGCGCTTTGAACCATCATAGCCTACCATCCGTCAGTCTCAGAAAGTCGATTTTTGGCCTAAAAATTTATTTCGATTTAACACCAGATCCATGGGTCTAAAATGCTTCGTTTTGGTTCAAAACTTCTCCATGATTTCTGGCAGCATTTTTAAGTAACTTTTACATAAGTAAATTTTAACTTTTAGGTTTGTATGGTTAAACTGAATATTTTGTTCTGAAAAATTTACATCTTTTTTTCTGTGAAGAATCAAGCCTGCTAAGTGCTAATAGATTTTTTTGTTATAAATTTTTAAAAGAAATTTTCCGCTAAACAGCTTGTCCAAGACCGTAACTTCGTATCTTATAAGGCATAGTTATTAACTATGAAATAGAAATATGTCTTCCATTGACATGCAATCAATTCAACTGACATCACTGCTGTTGTCGAGCGACATATTGCATGACTATTTTTCAAGCAATACTTCGCTAGGCGTCAGCAATGATGTCAATTGAATTGATTGTTTTTCCAAGCAAACAAAATATCTCTATTCAACAGCTTATAACATTATTGCCTGATAATATACGAAGTTACGGTCTTGCACAAAATTGTTCAGCGAAAAATTTCCGTTTGAAGAATTCATAAATAAAACTATTAGCAGGTTCGGATCCACAGAGGAAATAGAAATGATGTAGATTTTTCAGAACAAAATATTCATATTTCCTGGGTTAGAATTATCATCCATCATCAAATGCAAAATCATCAAATCAGAAAAATACGTTTAGAATTGACTAGAACATTTCCATTTATTGCGCCGTTCAAGAGTTACTAATCAACTAAGTGCCTAGTCAACTAATGTCCAGTCAAATAGGAACATTCTTGACCACCGAGAAGATTTTAGACATCTCAACACGGGTTACTTTCGAGCAGGCCCTTGCGAAGGACACGGCCATGAAGGGGGTGGGGGGGGGGGGGGGGGGGTTCGAAATTCAAATTTAGCTAAAATTATAAAAAATATCCATATATACAATAATAAATAAGAATGTGGATTTCCAACATCATTTTCTTACTCATAATTATCACACAAACTCAAAAAAAAAAAAATTTACTGATATAATAAATTAAAACTTCTTAGTCAAATGACAATGAAAGCAATTGATATTTTTGGTAATTCATTGATAATTTTTTTGAAATGATGTTTCTTATTACAAACTAGAAATTTGCTTCGAAAAAGTTTCTAAGCAGTTCAGTTTTAAAATTTTAAATTAATATTCTTAAAACACTGATTTAAAAAAATAAATTTATTCATAAATAAATGTCACATCAGGTGGAAATTAACCATGATTAAATATTAGGAAAATAATGATACTTGTTATTTATTATTCATCTCAATTTACATTTCTTTTCCTCATTTCCAACAGAAGCGTTGATTGGAAAATTCCGCTGTAGTGTTTTGAATTAGAGAAAAAATATCGTAATTTTAAATGTAAATGTTTGATTAGGAAAAAAAAATCAAGGTTTATGTTTTTTAAACACAAAAAAAATCAGAATTGAAAAACAAAGACAAATTTATCAAAAATATTTCAAAAAAATTACTAGTATGACTTTGTAATTCGGTAAATAAAATTTAAAGTTGTACTTAAAAAATCCGTAATTTCATTTGAAAATAAAAATAAAATATGAAGATTAAAAAAACAGTTTTTTTACCATTTAAAAAGGATTTTTTTTGCAATAAACTCGACCTACCATTATAAACATTTATTTATAGAATTAAATGGATTATTCAAGGAAGAACCATTTTAGTGCTAATGTTTTAATGATTGGTTTGGTAGATTTGAGCGTCCTGAACTCGAGTTTTTTTTTTGTTAAATTAGGACTATCACATTTTGTTTTGGGTGATATGGAGTTTTAAAATGTGAAATTGAAATCAATCATTGATAACTGTTTACCAATCAAACCTACATTTGAGAAAAAATCGGATTCTTATTTTGTTTACTATACTGCATTCAATTAAAGAATAATATTTTTATGATGATGTTGCATGTCCTAAAAAGTTCAATTCATCAGTTACTTGATTTCATTTTACAAATTTGCTGAACCTGCAAAACGTTTAGATTAATGTTTTAAAAATATCTAAAATTCAATTTGGTTTAAAACTTCTATAAAAATTCCATAAATGAGAAAAAGTAAACAAATACAAAACTTTTAAGACTTTGTTCTCAGAATTCAAAATTACTTTTAGTCTTGAGAAAAGTTGATGATTGTTTTCAAACTTTCATTTCAAAATGTTATGTTTTATTTTAAAGTTTTGTTAAAAAAGTGCAAAACTTTTTTAAATTATTTTAACCTATTTTCGAAAGTGTTTTCAAAAATAAAAGCTGATGAAAAAACTAAATATTTAGCAGGTTCACCCAAATCAGTCAAAATTACGTTTTAAATTTACTGCAAAAATTGTAAATTTTGTGGCCTTGTGTAATTTATCAAAATCTTTTTAAATGTGATGTTGAGCAGAAGAACAAGAAAACAATTTTAAATTAGTTTCTAGAGGGATATTTCATATCAGCAAAACATTTGTACAGACATTTTGAAATCAAAATTTTTCGTAATAAAGTAGAGGATATTAGATTTTGAATTTGTTTTGCTAATTCTGTGGACCATCATGCGAGGTAGACGCCTGTTACATGGTGTCCAACTTGTCGATGAATAAAATTAGTATCGGACGAACTAATTTTTTAAGTTGAAATTTTTCTTTTCAAACTCTGTTCATGTTTAGTTACACTTCTTATAAAAAACCCATTCTAAGGACGAGGTAGAGTTTTTGTATGTCAAGTACAGAGTTCTAATACAAAAGGTTATTTGAATCGCAAATCGAAATTCACAATAAGAAATTAGTTTCAATATGTGAACGTCATATAGCGACGAAATAGAAATATAGAGCCAAATTTCTGACTTGCTTGCCAACACTTATTATTCACACCTTTTAAGATTAAGTACAGTGAAAATTTTACTTGGAAAAAATCTTCATGGGGGGGGGGGGGCTAAACCCCTAAACCCCCCCCCCCCTCCCCGTTCGCACGGCCTTGCTTTCAAGTATCACTTTCGAATCCTATATTTAAAAATTTACTACTTCTAGCAACTTTGAAGGGAGTAGCGAATAAGTTTCATTTTTTTTATTATTATGCAACATGACGAATGTGTTACGAAACTTCAACAGCGATTTTCTTGTAACATACCTAGTAGTAGTTAGCTCATACGAGCTGTTCAAAACTGACTGAAACTTTTTTTTTCAGATTTGTTTTGACAGTTCTCTTTGGTATGTTTGAAGACATCCGGTGGCCTGGCCAAAAACCAAAAATTGGTTCAAAAAGGTCGTTGGAGTTTTTACGTGGGAAATTCGTGCGCTAGATTGTACATCTGTTCTCTGTGCTGATGTTGTTTATCAAAAATATTTAGTTTTATAATATTTAGTTTTAGTATTATTATCCTATTTTGAATTATTAAAGTTCGCTTAGAGGTCGATGGTCGAAATAAGACGCCCTTTAGTCAGCTGAACGTAAACTGTGAACACTCATGTTTAAATTTTAATATGCTTTTAGGCTGCAGGCCAGACAGGAACTGTACAGTAGACTTAACGATTTGGGGTTATTTTTTAATTCCTCAAACCCTGAGGTCTAAAAAACTTCATTTTGGTCCAAAACTTATCCATGATTTTTTGCAGAATTTTTAAGTTACGTTCACATGAGTAAATTTGAAGTTACGGTCTTCAACAAAGTTGTTCAGCGGAAAATTTCCTTTAGGAAATTTGTAAATTGGCACAAAAACCATCAACTGGCTCGGTTGCACAGAAGAAACAAAAATGATGTTGATTTTTCAGTACAAAATAACTTAAAAATTTTGCAAAAAAATCATGAATGAGTTTTTTTACCAAAACGAAGCTTTTTTGACCCCAGGGTTTGAGAAATTCAAAAATGACCCGAAATCGACTCAGTCTACTGTACAGCCAAAAGTTAAAGAAATAGTGTGTAATGGAGGGTTAGTTTATTTTCTTTTTTACTTTTAATATCTGTTTTGTGTAGAACAGTTTTCAATCTCTTTAAAACTTTTCAAGCTATAAGCTGTGTTCAAAATTACGATATCCAGTTCAATCTGTTTCCATAAGGTAAAATATGCCATTTTTTTTTTGGAAATTTATTCAAACTACGCCTCTGTAGAATGTTTTATCTGTTTACTCACGAAACCGCCCGCACACAGTTGCGCATAATGCAAACAACACCGTGTTCAATGCTGGCTCTCTTTCGCTTGCGATCGACGACGATGTATGTTGGTAAATGGAATTAAAAATCTCGGAAAAGCTATAGCAGCAAACGATGGATTTCTTCTGGGTGTGTTGTCTGAGTTCAATTTCAGTTAGTATACGGTCTTGGTGGAACAACTCGCCTGCCGCGGACGGATCTGGTTTCTCGAGGGATTTTTATCGGTGTTTTCCCTCCACGGCGGCAAGCAAATGCAACAACCGAAAAGCTCAACAACACAAAACACAACACTTTTTATTCAACGCGATCCGTCGACGTTGACTGACGACGGGCTGAGCCGAGCTGACTTGGTTGCTGGTTTTGATACACATTTTTCAGAGAAAACGACACACGAACGCGTCAGGTTTAGCGGAACACAGCATATCGCTTTTTATTTTTTTCCATTTTTTATTTTATTTATTTCAGCTCTATCCACTTCTTCAAATTTCGTTCGTTCCATCCAGTTTTCTAATGCGCCCGCCGCCGGTGAATTCGGCTGGTTGGTTGGATTTTATTCGGGCCCGCAACGGTGTTTTAATTTTTATGATGGATGCGAAAGCGAAATTTGTTAAGCCGGATATTTGCACAATTTCGGGGCATCGAGCAAGAGAAAGAATTCCAGTTTGGCGATCTTATTTTACCGGTTACGGTGAGCCGTCAGCTTGAAATGTAAGAAAGAATGTCGCTTGGCAAAGAAGTAAAGAGAAATTAAGTAGGTTACAGCACTCTGAGTGATAAAAAGTTGGCACCGAAAAATAAACGTTTTTATTCAATGAGTATTCGTAGCTCATGCCTTATTGAAAGTTTATATTTGAATGACTAATAATGATGTATCTTGAACCAATGAAAAAAATGTTCAGGGCATAATAAAGATGCGATCCTGAAAGATCCAATCGATTTCTTTTTTAAAAGGAAACCGATAGGTAGTGGCTTCTTCTATATCAGCATCATTAACGTGCACAGCCCTCACCTTGAAAGTACCGGTGACGACAAAGACGAATTCTACGCGTAGCTGGAGCGTGAATACGACCGCTGCTCAAAGCATGATATCCAGATCGTCATCGGGGATTTTAACGCTCATGTCGGCCTGGAAGAGGAGTTCAAACCGACAATTGGAAGGTTCAGGGCGCACCAGAGCTGAACAACGAAAGCGGCCTCAGAGTATGTAATAGATTTCGCCACCTCCAAGTAAATGGCCGTACGAAATACCTTTTCCCAGCACCACCTCTCACACAAGTACACCTGGAGATCACCGTACCAAACGCAATCACAGATCGACCACGTTTTGATAGACAGCCGGCACAGTCAGACCACCAGCTGGCGATGTTGAAGTTGCGCCCAAAACTTTCCGTAGTGAACAGCATATGAAACCGACGATCGCTTCGGTTAAATATTGCACGACTGAAGCAACCTGCGGTCGCAGCAGACTACACGCAACACTTGAAGCAGCGCTACCGGTAGAGGACGCCGCATGGAGGAGGAGGAGCTCGATGAGCTGGAGCAGCTGCATCGTTTCCAGGAAACATGAAAGTTCTATCAGAAGCTCAACGCATTCCGCGAAGGCTTCGTTCCGCAAGCCAAAATGTGCCGGGATAAGAACGGGGGCATCCTGACGGACAATCGAGAGATGATCAAAAGGTTGAAGCAGCACTTGGCGATAAATTGGACTGTGAGAATTACAGAGCGATCACTGTCCTTATTGCCGTCTACAAAGTGTTGTCCCGAATCCTACTCCACCGCCTAACGCCACAAGCAAACAGATTCGTAGAAAGTTATCATGGGCTTCATGGAAGCACGGCCAACGACGGACCAGATCTTCACAATACGACAAATCCTCCAAAAATGCCGTGAACACCAAGTTCCTACGCACCATCCAAAGGGTGTCGATGAAATTGCCACACACAAAATTGATTCGTAGAATTCGAGTTTTCATCCGATTGCCATAAAATTTTCAGGGATTGGAAAATAACTATTAAACTTCATTTTACCAATTTTATTGCATTATTTAAGGGGTCTGCATTCAGTTATCCTCAATAACCATAGTCTTTTTAACCTTATTTAAGATCAAGTGTTTCATTCTGATGCTTGGTTTGAACTACGTGTTGATCCTAGAGTGGCTCCTTATACTTCTAAACCATTTGGTCCAAAAAAAAAAATCAGAAAAAATCAACAGTTCATGAGTTTTCAAGTCGACAATGAAGAATTTTCGAGGCGCAAAATGCGCAAAAGGCGCAAATTTGTGCAAAATTTTTTTTACCATGTCTTCTTGCATTGTAAATGTCTCAAACACACGTTAACTTAAAAATCTGGCAAAAATAGACAAGATAGTCCATTTCATAACCAACCCAACGCTGCATATCCGATCTCTAGTAATGTAGCTATCGCCGAAAAGAAGTGCCCGGATACTAAATGATCATAGCTTTAATTTTTATCCAATTGATTTTCACGTAATTTGTACGAAAAAAATAAGTAATAACGCTTCCCTAATAGGAATTTTTCTCTATGAACGTCACGTGCAACTTACGTGAATTTTTAGTGCGTTCAACGTGTTATGAGGATGAAAGCTACGTAAAATGTGTTTAGTATCGGAATGATAATTTGATCCTGTCTACTATTTTTTTTCGTTTCTAGGGAAGATATGGGCATAATGGCCACCTTAAGAAAAACGCTTATTTATTCATAAAGTACAGCTATATTATGTGAATTACAGCATTGTTTCGTGTTCAGACACTCAAATAGTCTATTGCCTAATTGGATGAAACTTGAAAAAGTAGATAAAAACGTTCAAAAAAGCATTTTAAAATTTTTTGCCGAAAGCTGAAAACCAGTCACTGTAGAGCACAATTTTTTGGGGCAATATGAGCGGTTTCTGCCTTGGAATCTAGCAGCGAATTCGACTCGATGACGTCAACTGAATAATAGAGCTACAGCTTGACTTGTTTCATCTGTCTATTTGGCCTATTGGTAAGGTGTCGGAAAGGTAATCAGTAGGCTCGAGTTCGATTCCTGGTCAAGGTTATCTTTTTTTTTCTATCATTCATGATCGATGCATTTTGCACTAAACGGTGAGGCGTAGATTCATCAAACAAAGCAATAACAAAATAATTAATGTCTGTTTGTAAAATTCAAAGAATTAACACATGCTCATTTGACTGCCCCAAATTTGTATGGGAAATTCAAAACCTGCAAAATGTTAAGCGCTGCAGGCTAAAAATGATCCTAGGCCTAGTGCAAGATCTCATGCCAAATTTGGGCCAGTTCGGATCACGGGAAGAAATCGCTCAACGAGCCTGAAGTTTGTATGGGATTTTTAAACATTTTGTTCTGAAGAAACATGAAAAATCAGTTTTTCATTGATAACTTTGGTTTTCTTCGGCCGATTTCTTTTGAAAACGGGTTTTCTTGAAGCCCAAATTATGACAAATATTTTATCCCAAGACTGCAAATCGATTCGAGTTAAAATAAAAAAGTTATTAAGCTTCAAAACTGGGTTAACTTTTTTAAGGGTGGTATTCATCATTCTTTATGAGTCGGTGCGTTCGACCATTTTGACATAGCATTAACCGTGATGAAAACCACCCTTAAAAAAAGTTAGCCCATTTTTGAAGCTTAATAACTTTTTTATTTTAACTCGAATCGATTTGCTTGCAGTCTTCGGTTCAAATATTTGTTATAATTTTGGCTTTATGAAAACCCGTTTTCAAAAGAAATCGACCGAAGAAAACCAAAGTTATTGATGAAAACCTGTTCAGGCTCGTTGAGCGACCCCTTCCAGTGATCCCATCTGGCCCAAATTTTGCATAAGATCTTGCACTATAAGGCCTAGGATTAATTGAGGCCTGCAGCACATAACTTTTTCACTAGCCGTATAATGTAACAATAAAAAAAATCAATCATGAATAGTATGTAAAACAAATCTCCTCGAACAGGAATCGAACTCGAGTCTACTGATTACCTCTCCGACACCTTACCAATAAGCCAAATAGACAGATGAAACCAGTCAAGCTGTAGCTCTATTATTCAGTTGACTTCATCGAGTTGAATTCGCTGCTACACAGAAAAAAAAATTGACTATTACGTGTCACTGAAACTGCAACCTTTAAAATAAATCAACCTGTAATTAACAAAACCTGTAATTTTAAATTCAGATTCATTTATTATTACAGCAAATGTCCTGTAAAATAATTCTACAATAAAAATTAAATTTCACGTAATTTGTTTTTCGACCTGTAAAATTACGATAAATGTCCTGCTCCTTTTTGTTACAGGACACTTGCGTAATTTTACAGGAAATAAATTTTGCTGTGTAGATTTTACGGCAGAAAACGCTCATCTTGCCCCGATTAAAAGTGGTGAATTGGTGATTGGTGAAAAATTAATACTATAGGTAGTACGAAACAAATGCTCATAAAAATTTGTTTAAGAAAATACGTAGGGGAGAGTGGAGTATCGTGGGCCATAGGGAAACGTGAACCACTTTTAATATCTCAGATGTGTGTTGAGATAAAAATCTCAAACCAACTGTCATCGTCGTCGCTTTGCGTGAGCATATATTCCTATATGTTGTTGACTGAAATACGTATCATATGTTTCTTTTATTTATCAAGCTAAAAAAAGTTAGAAAAATTTACTTACACAATTAAATTAAAACCCGCTAATTTCATCGATGGGGAACCTAAAGTGCATAACAAAAATATGCTCATACGCTTATGATCTAAGTTTTGTCATGATCTTTCACGTGGAAAAGGAATTTTTGATGAAACATCAATAAGTCACACAAATGCAACCAATTTGCAAATCATAGCTTGCTGGGAATCGTGGGCCACACATCTTGAATCACCTATATTTTTATGTTTTTATACACATTCAGAACTTAAAATACGTTCTCCCTATCTGTAAAGTTTTCTTATGCCAAATGAAGAGTTTTGAAAAATATTTTGTCCATCCTTTATAAGGAATTTTGCCAAAACGTTCGCGAGCCAGGTTTTGGAATCTATTCGATCATACACAGCTCTTTTTTATTTCATCATCTGAAATTGCTTTTAAATAACGAAATGAATTAGGAAATCACAGTTTTGGGTCAACTCATAAACTTTGCATGTTATTTGGTCAATTTTCATTTGGTGGCCCACGATTCCCCACCATTTTTCAAAATCCAAAAAATATTGCTTTTTTTAAAACAGTCAAAATTTGGAGAAAATAACATATTAAAAATTTTTAAAAAAATTCTTATGATACCTTGAAAATGTAGAAAACCATACCATTTTTTATTTTCATTTTATCTTTTATAATAAAGAAGTTATGGAACAACGAAAAAAAGTGGCCCATGATTCCCCACTCTCCCATACTTTTGTAGAAAAAAGGAGTGCTTATTATGCCCTGGGTGCTCGTTAAGCCCTTATTTCCCCTACTTTTGAAAATAAAATGAAAACAAAATGAATTTCAACAGAGAAATCTTTATCATATTGGGGGAATCGAAATAAAAATGTTCAAGAAGTTTTTAACACTGAGACCGGTTCAAAACCCAGCTTTTAAATATTCCTCAGCGATTCCATCATGTTACAAAACCAACTTATGTCGCTTTTTTGAGTTATTGACAAAATAATATTTTTCATTAAATGAATTTAATGAAAAATTTTCACCTGAGGTGTGTTGGGACCTAGAAAAAAATAAAATCTGTTTCTTCATGTTCAAAAATTTGATTCTGGTGAATATTTTACGGTATTTCAAAATATTGTGATGCAACTCGTTGCAAAACTCGATTTTTTCATCACTCGTCATAATTATCGAACTCCGCAAGCCTCGTTGCTTAAATGTATGCTTCGTGCTGGAAAAAATCTACTTTTTGTAACTTGTTGCGTAAATAACTAATTTTACACCTTTGGATTTCAGTGTTGGATTTGAAATTTTAAAAACTACGTGACAGAAATCGAAATTCTGAATACTTACAGATAATCAAAATAATTAGTTCTTTTATTATATTTTGTAATGTTGGAGATGTTGATCGCAGATTCGAATCTTGCCAATTGGAAATTTCAAGAAACCGTTTTTTTTTTTGTATTCTCTTTTGACGTTTTCTATCCTTGACCTTGTACAACAGTCACGAAAATTTACGGCTAACGTAATTTCGATTAAAAATTTTTAATACAAAAAATGAATTCCCTTATTTTTCATTGAAATGTACAGTAAGGTTTTTTTACACTGATATACGTACCGCGTAAAAAAACCGTGCAAAAAAACCGTGTTAATTCCCGAATGTAAAAGAACCGTGCTACTTCCTGAAAACCGTGTAAAAAAAATCGTGCTAATTGCGGAAAACCGTGTAAAAAAAAACTTTAAAGACCTGAGACTTGAGACTTTGGACTTTCGATATGACACCTGAGACCTGAGACATGAGACATGGGACATTAGACCTGAGACCTAAGACATAAAACATGAGAACTGAAACATGAGACATGAAACATGAGATATGAGACATGGGACATTAGACCTGAGACCTGAGACATAAAACATGAGACCTGAGATCTGAGACATGAGACCTGAGACATGAGACCTGAGACATAAGACCTGAGACACGAGACATGAGCCTGAGACATTAGACCTGAGACAATAGACCCGAGACATGAGACGCGAGACATGAGACATTTGACCTGAGACATGAGACCTGAAACCTGAGACATGAGACCTGAGACTTGAGACCTGAGACATGGGACCTGAAACACGAGACATGAGACATTAGACCTGAGCATGAGACATGAGACCTGATACCTTAGAACTGAGACCTGAGACATGAGATATGAGACATGAGACATTAGATGGTCTCAGATCTCATGTCTTACGTCTCATGTCTCAGGTCTCATGTCTAATGTCTTAGGTCTCATGTCTCAGGTTTCAGGTCTAATGTCTCATGTCTCATGTCTCAGGTCTCATGTCTCGTGTCTCAGATCGCGGGTCTCATATTTCAGGTCTCATGTCTCGTGTCTCAAATCTCAGGTCTCATATTTCAGTTCTCAAGTCTCAAGTCTCATGTCTCAGGTCTCAAGTCTCATGTCTTAGGTCTCAGGTCTTGGGTCTCAGGTTTCAGGTATTGGGTCTCAGGTCTCAGGATTCATGTATCACATTCTTAGTCTCAGAGTTAAGATTTTCCCAACTACAAAAAGATTCTAAGTGTTTTCCTTCGAAAAAGACTTATATATTTTCTCTCAAAAACTGTGTTTTCGCGAGATCCGTGTTAATTCCCGAAAACCGTGTAAAAAAACCCGCGTAAAAAAACCTTGGTGTAATCCACTCCACTTATTTACTGTTAAGAATACTTCAGTTTAGATTTTACTGTATATTCGTACTTACTTTTTTTCGTTGCTGAAGATGGGTAATCTAAGGGTTTATATCGCGAAAACACTTTTAATTTGCATTAAATACACTTAGCACAGTATTTTCACAAAAACCAAATTAAAATATTTTCTTCGACTTTTAAAACACCGACAACGTATTTCACGAATCTTCACCTCAGTTGTATAGTGAAAGAAAACATCCCTACTCGGTGCGTTTGTGTAGGATGATCAAATAACACGTTCGCACATACACACAAAGCAACCGCGCGGAATAATCCAGTGGAGTGAGTGAAACCAATCGATGCAGTACTATCTCCCTCTTTCTCACATTGTTTGTATAAACATGTTTTTACTCTTCGTACTAGTTTTCTTCACGTCTCGATGGCCTAGCCCAAAAAAGTGACATGGATGGATGGCAGGAGAAAAACTCCATTGGAGCGATTTCCCAAAATCGACCTATTAACTGCTACCCCATCCTAGAAAATCTCAGTCTCCCACCGTTAAGGCACTTTCGGACGCAATATTTTGCCACTTCCTGAACCGGACAGCACCGCGAAACACGAAAATTGATCTTTTAAATCAGAGACGACAAAACGAACCCGACAATTTCACACGCACGAACTGAACGCGAATGAACTTTTCTGAATGAATGACGACGATGTTCATGATGTAGTCATCTTCGCAGAACGGATGAATAAATCGGATCAAATGTTGCACGAATACTACTTCAAAAACGTTTGATTGTTAGATGCGTTCAATGCTGATGGTAAATTAAAACAAAGGTTGATATCCTGAATCCTGATTAAATTCAACATTTTACTACAGTTTTCAGAAATGGACACTAATTAAAATTGTTAGAATTACTCTCATAATGTTCAATGCGTTCAACGCGTTCAATGCTCATGCTAAATTAAACAAAAAGTAGATAAGATACCGGGGTAAGTGGGGACGGTTTTTCGTATTGTTCAACTTTAAAAAATCATTAAAAAAACAGCAGTAGGTTAATTTTGATGAAATCGCGTTCAATGTGATGCAGAACATGTTGTTCACAAATGCTGAAGAGATGAGATTGATAGACGCAAAGCGAAAAATGTTATCACGTAAATTGTTATGCACTGCTGGTGTCTTCACTCACCCCGCCTTATGGGGTAAGTGGAGACGGTAGATTTTCCCTTTGATTTCTCAGAAAATTTTCAACAAATTTGTGTTTTTTCGGTTGAATACGTTACTTTATTGCACGAACCGTCCGAAATTTTGAAAAAAGTTCATGGTACTATAAATAAGGCATCTTTCAATGATTATTGTGTAAAATCCGATATTATCGAAGATATATGTATACTTATTTTAGAAAAAAAAAACAAGCACTTTACCCAACTTTTCATGATCTGAATGCTAAATAAAGCTAAGTTGTATTGAATGAAGGAGAGAAAATTGAAAAAATGTGTAAACATCAAGTCTGTATAAAGCCGTCCCCACTTACACCAGGTAGGGTTTGGAGACAAAATTTTAGATTTTTGCCAGCTAGTTTACGAGAAATTTGCGATTGAAAATGATGCACATCAACTCCGCATCGTAGTTTAAAATAGTAAATTTACAAAAAGTCACCGTAAACATCCGTAATTGTCGGAACCGTCTCTCTTTTACAGTTATTGGATAGATTACAAGTAAATTTAACATTCTGCATTAAAAGTTTGAAAAAATAGTTCACAGTAGTGTTTTAATAGCCACCGTCCTCACTTACCCCGCGTCCCCACTTACCCCGGTGTACCTTATCTAGAATCCAGATTAAATTCAACGTTTTCAAGGGGATTGGACCTGCTAAAAGGGAAAAAGTTCTTTAGACTTTGATGAGGACTTAATTAAAAACTGTGTTTTAACACTTGTTTTCAATATGTCTAGTGTGCACCAGACGAAAAAAAAGCTATTAAAAATGCAGTGCAATTGTTTAATTTTCACTTTTAATATTCAGTTGAACATTTATGTTCTAAAATTTCAAATTCTAGGGAATCCGAATTAAAAATAAGAGTCTCTATGCTAGACTTAATACTTAGAATTTTAGAATCATTGTTCTTTATTTTGTTTTATATGTAAAACAAACCAAAGAAGAAAAATTCTCGAATTCTAAGTACTAAATCTAGCGTTGAGCCTCTTATTTTTAATTCGGATCCCCAAGTGAATATGAAATTTTTGTAACTGAACTTAAACGTAAACTGTTCATGCAGTTCGTGAATTTCAGTTATACTGTCCTTCCATGAATTTCAGTTACTGAATTTGGATTACAAAACTGGCATTAGTGGCATTGAACATCTTTAGTAGGAAAATGAATCGAAATTTCATCACATCATTTTAAAATGTTGTTCCCGTTCAGCTGGGGCTGAATTATTATATAAAACAATTCGAGTTTCTCAAGCTTTGCGTGTAAAATGAACTTTTGTTTTGATTGAGTACGCAAAAAGGTCTAGCGTAACATTTAAAAAGGGCGAAACTAGCAGTTAGCTCGAAACGAGAAAAACGCGTTTGAAAATTCGAAACACCTATTCAAATCCTATTTATAAAATCGACCACTTTTTGTTCAACAAAATCAAAAAATGTGCATTATATTCACTTATTGTTCGATGGTTATCAAGAACTTCAACTTTTTTCGCGTAATTTCAGAGATTTTCGAGTTTCGCCCTATTATTGTTTTCGATTTCAGTTACGCCTGCAAGTTTCGCCCAATTGATCGGCCGTTTTTGTTTTGGTTTTGAAGTTACGCCCATTCATCCTACACGCAAAAACTAATTAGGCCGTTTTGTCACACACGGTCAACTCAGTTACGCCTTTTGGCTCTACACGAATAGAAAAATTCACTCCATTTTGAATAGGCGTAACTTCACGTTCCAACGAAAATGCATCAACAGGAAGTTTCGCCCAATTGAATTTTATCGATGTTTTGAAAGTTTTATGTAATTTTAAGATGAAACCGCGTTTGATAGGTAAAGTGCAACCGCGTGCATCCGGAATGACCGTTAACTCGATTTGTTTACATTTGGCAGTTTCGCCCTTTTGAAATGTTACGCTAGAGGTGATTGCAAAAGTGGCGACGATAGTAGTCCGCGGTGGCTCGCGTATTCAATTTTATAATCAATTTTACAACGCATTTAGTGCAATTTTAGTGCATAAGGTTGGTGTTGGTAGGTTCTGGATTGCATATATTCAAAGCAAAAGGATTAAGATGGTTCCATAAACCACTATCTATTGATTTTTGGCTACCGTTCTTAGAAGCCTGACTCAAGGGGCTTTGATTTCCAAATTTGGTAAAAATTAAAGTTTTTTTTTCTGATGTCTTTCTAGGTAGAAGATTTAAAAAACCAAACAAACAATGACCGATTACCAGTCGAAGTACAACATAATCGACGAGAAGCCACCTCACAATGTTCCACTGAAGGCGCAGTACAAGCGGTAATTAGAAGCAAGAAAATATGCGTCAAAGATCGAAGTTGATAAGCTTATTAACCCTTTGCCATTGGCCCTGTATGCATTGTCTCATGCATTTTTGTTTCTTTTTTTTCTAGAGGATTTGCTTACTACACCATGCGGGAACGTTTACCAGTAATCCTCACACAGGTTATCGATCAGCTTTCCAAGGACAAAGAACAAATCGTGAATCATTTCGGCGAGGTTGAACTTGAAAAAAAAATTAAGAAAAAAAACAAGTTAAATTACCCGAATTTTGATTGTTACAGGAAGCGCGCGAGGAGTTGAAACATGCTATTGGAGAAATTTCCAAATTGAAGTATGAGCTGCAAACCGACAAGGAGCTGAACCCTATAGTCAGTCAGCTGGGGGACGAGAAGCTGTGGAACGATTTCATTGATTCGTTGGGCGAGCAAAATTCCTTCTACTCTGCCTGTTGGCTGTACACCGAGACCTACATGTACCGGCGGTTGAACAGCATTTTTGAGAACACGTAAAGCATTTGATGTCTTCTGTTGGAAAGGAATGATATAATGTTAGATTATTTTTTATTTGCAGCTCGGCGCTTAAAAAGCTCGATTACTTTCAGCAGCAAAAGCATAAAGCGTTGACCAACTCGTACGAAGCGATGGGCGCTGTGCTGCAGTCGATTGAGAATTTCAATCAAGACGCAGGGAACAAAGACGAAACTGAAGTTGGTGAATTTTTCCGGAAAATGTTGAAGGTGAGTTCTGTGTACATACTTCCTAAGTTAGCTGAACAAATAGACGGATAACATTCTTCTTCTCTTCAGCTAAACTTATGGGGAAACCGGTGTGATTTGTCGATTACTGCTGGCCAGGACGTGAAGCAAGACGGTGACCCGTTCAGTTTGCTGGCTGCACTAGACGAATGCATCGTGAGCGATCATACGGTCCCGGTGTGGGAATGCGTTAAGGATCTCACACATTCCGGTGGCCATATCGTAGTTGACATCATTAACGACAATTCCGGCTATGAATTGTTCACCGATCTTTGTTTGGCAGATTTCATGATCGAACATCGGCTAGCACAGCGGATCAATTTCAACGTTAAAGCCATTCCGTGGTACATTTCCGATGTCACTCCCAAGGATATGCAGTGGACGCTGGACACCTTGGGGGATCATGAAAATCCACTGTTGAGTGCATTCGGAAAGCGATTGAAAAGTCGCTTCTTATCCGGAGAACTGGTGCTTAAAGAGGTCCACAACTTTTGGACATCGCCTTACGAATTTTGTCGGATGCAGGATGTATGTCCCGCATTGTATGAAGAACTATCCCGTTCGCAATTGCTGATTTTCAAAGGTGATCTCAACTACAGGAAATTGCTGGGAGACTTCAACTTCCCTTACACAACACCATTCCGGGACGCCCTGCGAGGATTCGTTCCCACGAGTCTTTGTACCTTGCGCACTGTGAAAGCGGATCTGATCTGCGGCCTACAGGAAGGGCTTTCGGATAAACTGGACGCCAAAGACGACCAGTGGATGGTCACCGGCGAGTATGGCGTCATTCAATTCGTCCGGAAGTGAAAAGAGGTGCTTTGCTTTTAAATGTTTTCATATTTAACACAATTTTTAGTACGATTGGTCTCGTTTTTCCTTTGTTAGTTCAATTTTTGTACCACAAAAATTAACCAAATCGGCATTTTTGCTCTATTTATAAATTTTGTTTGTGAAGTAAACGATTTCGTGTGTTTCATCAAAAACATCCATGTTAGCTAGTCGTTCAAAATAAATCCAGGCGCGCTGCAAGCTTCTCTCGTGGAGAAAGCGTGAAACTGCGAGCGGAAAAGTGCTACAAGCCACGACATTTTTTTTTGTTAAGAAAAATCAAGTCAAATCTCTTGAATGTGAGATAATAAATAAATATCACGAAAGCTTTCTTTCTTTAAAACACAATCGTGTCCTGATCTTCGACCGAGTAGAAATCCAAACTTTTACCATGGTTATCCAACGGAATCCGAACGTCCCGTTTGCGATCGAGCAGCTTCAGCTGCAGCGGACCATCGAGCTCGGAATAACCGCCAGCTGGGTGCCCGAACAATTTAACAATCAAGTTTTCTAACGTTTGCAGGTTGATTCTTTTGGGAACCTTTTTTTGGCGCATCTCCCCGGTACGTTCATGTAGCAGGTACAAATTCAACATGTTTGAAACAGTGCGAGTGGATGGTAAAAATTGCTCCGGACTTCCAAGCCCTGGAAAAGATAAAATATTCAATTAAATTAGGAATGTTATTAGTAATTGAATGAGCAACTTACTCTCCATAACCCTCGGGTACATTCGGTGCGACTTGAAGAACGCTTTCAGCTGCTGGGCGTCGTTTCGAACTGCGGCCCACTGAACGGCATACAGCTTCCACATGTCGCACTCGGAATCGCGTCGCAGCTTATCCGAAACCGTGGACCGGTTGAACATTCGCAACCTTCCGATGGATCCGACCACTCGCGAAACCGTTTCCTCGTAGCTAACGCTCGGATCTGGATCGATCGTTAGATGTTGCAGCTGCGCAAGCTTATCCAGCTCGTTGAAGGTCCCACACTGATCGACGATCGGATTTTCACGTAGGTATAATGTCTGCAGCTTGGGAAACAGGGCAATCTTTTCGGTGTGGGGACAATCCGGGAATGTTATCTGACGTATTCCATTTCCATTTAGCGAAAGTTCCTGCAGTTCCGGTAACATGCCAAGGGCCAAAATCGAGGACGAGCTTGAAATTTGGTTGTTCTGAAGATCCAAACTTTTTAATTTCGTCAGTACCAGTTCGTAGCTTTCTTCCGTTATCATCGACATTTCATTATCTTCCAGGGAGAGACTTTCTATCAGGGGCCACATCCTCGCCAGTCGAACCAATTCCGACCAGGAGCTTAGCGCACATTTCTTCAGTATAAGCTTCCGTAGACTGTGGAATTTGGTTACCAATGAACAAATTTCATCATCACTTGGGCTGATCAGTCGATTGTTGGAGAGATTCACTTCCTGCAGTGTCGGTATCTGGGCCATTATGTCTCCGACAATCTTCCAATTCCAAAGCAAGGTGGCCGAAACATCCAAAGAGTGCAGACTTTTAAAGCAGGACAAATCCCCGGCAGAGTTGACCGGTGAACAGGCCACCGATACGTCCACCAGATGATTCAGATTACTCTGCTTTCCACCAATTTTCTCCATTCCAACCACCTGAAATTTCGAAAAAAAACCCTAATTATTTTTTAAAATTGATTTAGAAAGTTTGAGCATTTTTAACTCACCTCAAACAACGATGCATGCAACTGTTTCTGGACCTCTTTCAATATCTCGGCATCCATGCGGATCGAATCCTCCGTCACGATATATTTGTCATTGATGGCCTCAAGCAGGGTCCAGAACGTGGGCACCTTTTCGCTGCGGATCATTGTGCCGGCGTTTTGTTGCCTGTGGATGAAAAAATACGAATTTTTGAATGACTATAACAACTATAACATGGTAACAACAACATTAACATTACTATGAAAATCAAAACTTCCAAAACACATCAATCATTTTTAAGTAAAATCAATCATCGACAAAAACCAATTATCAATATATCTTCTTTTTTCTTCTAAAAGTGAACTAGATAATATCTAGTAGATATAAGCACCCAATCAAACAAAACGGGTTTGGTTCCTTAAAGCCTAAAGGTATGAGCCGTTTCAAATAAACAATTTACAATAAAAAGAATGTGAATCAACCGTTTTTTGCACGTAAACCCATACTTTCTTCAGTTCCTCGACTGTCTTCACTACCTTAGGTCGTTTTTTACTTCATAATTGCCCAGTACTTCTCGATGGGGCAGAGCTCCGGAGTGTTGGGGGGGTTGAACATTTTCGGCACGAAATTGACCTTATTGTCCGCATACCACTTCAGCACGTCCTTGGAGTAGTGGCTTGAGGCCAAATCTGGCCAGAAGATTGTTGGGACGTTGTGGGCCTTTAGAAGAAGAAGCAGCCGTTTTTTTTTTAGTTGATCACCCAGGTGGTAAATCCTTTTTACGGATTGCATTCCAAGGCACGGTGAGCGACCGAGTCCCCCCAGTATGCTACTCTGGGTCCATGGGTGCAATTGGACGACTCATGATACTAAGTACCCCTAAGCCATGAAGTCCACCTGGGGCCGCAAACCTTGTTCGCACCTCGAACTGTTTAGTACACTATGCTTCAATAGTGGGAGGTCTATTCGCGCTAATGCGCTCCAAGGCAATACTCATTAACGAGACCACTTTAAGCGAAACCTCTCCTCCTTTCGACTCGACACGTGAACTCTCCTCTAACGACTTGAGAACCGACATCTCCTCGCAGTGACTCGAGATTCCCACACAAACCTCTCCTCTTCGCGACTTGAGGCCTGATCTCTCCTCTAACGACTCGAGATCCGACCCTTCCTCGCATCGACTCGAGGCTACCTCTCCTCTGCACGATTCAAGGCCCGATCTCTCCTCTAACGTCTTGAAATCTGACCTCTCCTCGCAATGACTCGCGGTGACCACTTGTACCCCTCCTCTTGTTGATAAGGGGGCCTGATCCCTCCTCTTACGACTTGAGACCCGACCCTCATCATAAAGACTCGGGGTTGACCACACAAACCTCTCCACCTGAAGGTTTGAGGCCTGATCTCTCCTCTAACGACTTGAGGCCCAACCTCTTATCTTAAGGGTTCGAGGTTTGCCACCTTGCCCGTCGTGTGCCTGATCGAGAGCAGCTTATCCTAGACTCGCGCCTGTCACGGCACACGCGCGGGACTTAACGCAACGACTCGGATGATTCCCGACGAAGACGTCATCCTACTCCGACTCGAATGGCTCACCCGGCGTCGAGAGCCACTCTACCCGTGGGTATTCCCCGGACGTGGAATAACCCTTTCCCAACGATTTCCATTGCGAAGAAGGTCAAGTCTTATCCCCGCAGCTTCTGTCGTTGAGAACAGCCCTACTCAGATACTCCCCGAAGGTGGAGCATCCTACGCACGAACGCGGCGCACCCACGGCATCCGCTACGCAGAAGGTATTGTCTTATCTTTGTAGCTTCAAACCGAGGGGTCGGACGCACTCTACTCGACAGCCCCCCGTCAATGGGGTTAGTCTACTCCGACCGATGTCCGGTCTTCTTTATCCCCCTTGGCTGGCAACCCTAGGATTTTTGGCCCACGGATTTTCCTGCCCGTTGTGTGCCAGATCGAGAGCAGCTTGTCCTGGACTCGTGCCTGTCACGGCACAAGTACGGGACTTGGAACGCTACGACTCGGATGTTTCCCGATGGTGACAACATCCAACACAGACTCGAGAGGCTCGCCCGGCATCTAGAGCCTCTCTACCCATGGGTATCCCCCGACAGTGGTTAACCCTCTTCCCTCGAGATCCGCTACGAGGAAGGTGAAGTCTCATCCTCGCAGTTTCCCTCTTAGGAAGCGGCACTACTCGGATACCCCCCAACATTGGGGTATCCTACACACGTTCGCGGCGCACCCCTGACCTCCGCTACGCAGAAGATGTTGCCTTATCTTTGTAGCTTCGATCAAGGGATCGGACGCACACTGCTCAGATGCTCCCCGTCGATGGAGTCATCCTACACCAAGGACTATAAAAATCGCTCACTCATCGAAACGCACATGAGAATGCTTCGCCGCCGGCTCGCTATTCGTTTGTGCTCAATACAATCACGAATAGCAACAAAAACGATTCTACGATGGCGGTTTCTTTGTTGCTCGTATTACAAAATATTCACGAGCGAGTCTGAGCAACGGGATCACGAGAGACTCGTATTTGCTTCGTGAAAATTTAGATACCAAGCTTGCTGTCTGTTTAGGGGAGTAAGTTCGTCAGTTCAAAATAAAAAAGAATCTTTCGGCTTGTCCGTACCGTCCGGGCACCGTTTGGTTGAAGATTGGCTTGCCCTACACAAGTGTACACTGTTGCTGTTGATGTTGTTGATGTTCCTTCAAGCTTGTAGCTTCAAAAAGTGAAGCACATTCTTCCGTAGGAAGCAATAATAACACCACTAGCATGAAGCGAATGTATTCTTTTGGCTCGGCATATTTACCTGAAAAAAATAATAACATCACTAACATGGATTGGCTGTACCGGCCGTATGTACACTGTTCTTCTTTTTTCAATTCCTGTTGGCTAACGCTGTTGAAAGCCAACACGGCTTGGCGTCAGTATTGCTGTTGCTGTTAGTGTTTTTTAAGCTCAAGCTTCGCAAAGGGACGAAGATTTTTACACGGGAAAAAATAATATTACTAACACGGCTCATGAGCGAGTTGGTAAAAATTTTCACGAACCAGTTCGCTGCTACGCAATCGTCGGGTTGATGCTCGACTTTGTGTGCAAAGAGGGAAGCAAAGTAAAAAGAAATCAGGAACCTTGTTCGTGTTTTCGTTTTGGTCGGGATTGATTCGTGAGAACAGGAGATTCTCGCTCACACCTCATTCGCGTTCCACGACATTTTTATGAGCAAAAATCGGAGCGATGCAGGTTCCGTCGCTCGTTTGAATGAGTTTTTCAATCCTTGTCCTACACCGTTCGCGGACTGCCCGTTCCGTACCGCAAGATCGATGTGGTCACACTTGCCAGGATCCTCCTTTTGCTACTTGGGATGGCCGAGGAGTTCGACATCATCCGTGTGAGTGCGGCCGTGGCCTTTGCCGCTCTCTTGCACACGTAGTCGACATGGCTCGTAAAACTGAGCCTGTCGTCAATCATCACTCCTAGGTACTTGATTGCGCGTTTGGACACGATATTGCACGGTCCAACGGCAATGGTACCTGTTTGGGGTGAGATAAGATTGGTGATTAGTACCATCTCGGTTTTGTGGTGGGCTAGACGCAGGCACTTGGAGTGCATCCAGCTTTCCACTGCCTGGATAGCTACCGTAGCCAGTAGCTCAACCTCCGCTGTTGAGGAGCCTCTCCCTAAGAGGACTACATCATCCGCAAATCCTACGAGTTCAGCTCCCGAAGGGAGGCTCGTTCGTAGGAGTTCGTCGTAAGTGATATTCCACAGAACCGGGCCGAGTATTGACTCCTGTGGAACACCCGCCGAGACCTCTTGTGTTCGCAAACCCTCGCCGGTCATATACTGCAGTTGGCGATTGTGAAAGTAACTTTCCACAAGCCTATACAGATATGCCGGGATCCTCATTTGGATGAGCGACGACGCAATCGCTGTCCAACTGACACTGTTGAAGGCGTTCTTAACATCCAGAGTGACCACCGCGCAAAAGCGGAGCCCTCTCCTCTTGGTTAGCCTGGCTCTGTCCGCTACCTCAATGACCGAGCGGATGGCATCTACAGTGCTGCGACCTCGGCGGAAACCAAACTGTTTCCCCGAGAGTCCGCCCTCGCTTTCAGTGTATCTCTGAAGTCGGTTCTGAATCACCTTCTCCAGGACCTTACCCGCTGTATCCAGTAGACAGATCGGCCGATACGCCGATGGGTCTCCTGGACGCTTACCCGGTTTTGGCAGAAGGCCGAGTTTCTGCCGTTTCCACGTGTCAGGGAACACCCGTTCCGTCACGTATCGTTGTAACGATACATATCGAACATATCGGGGAACTCCCTGATCGCGGCCTTCACTGCGACGGTTGGAGAGACTTGGCGATCTCGCGAAGTTCTTTCACCGTTATCCGCTCTTCGGCGCTGGTGCCCCAGTCATACGGGACTGTTGGCCAGCGGCCTGCCCATGACTATCCGATAGGCATCACCCCATGGACAGTCGTTGGCGTCACGGCATAACTGCTTGAAACGTGCCCTCTTACTTGCGTTGATGGCCCTGCGGAGGGCCGATCTCGCGCTTGTGAAGAGTGGTCTACGCTCCGTTCGCTCTTCTTGGGTCCTTGCGTTCTGCATCCTGCGCCTTGCCCTATGGCAGTCGGCACGCAGACCCGCAATCAGCCGCTTAGGGAGGCACTCTTTCATGTACACCTGTCCGTTCATCGTGTCCTGGGTCTCGAAAGGTGCACTCCGTTTCCTGCACGTGCAGATGGCTTGCCAAACCAGGAATTTATTCGCAAATTTGGACATTTTCTGAGTGAGGACATTCTCTGGAACGCTGAACTTATCCTTGGCCGTGAAAAACTGGCTGTCGAAGATCTGTTTGAAATCGGCCTTCATATACGTTTCGTCGTCTATGATGCAGGATTCAACTTTCGTCAGCATGTTGAGGTACAACTTCCTGGTACGTGTTTTGGCGGACTTGTTCTGCTTCTCATCGCGATTTGTGGCCGTTTGTAGCTTGAACGTTTAAAGCCCAGCCTTAGTTTTGGCCTTCTGGACAAAACTTCGGCTTGATAGATTTAAGTAACGGAAGTTGAGGCTCGGAATGTCGCGATCTTTCCGTTGAAGAGTGTGTGCTACGTCAATGACATCCTGAGCGCCGGAAAAGATGTTTCAGAGGTTATCTGGATCAAGACGATCAGACCTCTCATCGTTCGAAGTTAAAATTGGAGCCCTCTGCCATGAGGTGAAGAATGGTTTGTGATTGACAAATTTTCTAAGTGAAATTGGTATGGTTAGCACAGAACCTGGAGAATGCGCGGATAAAGCATTTGGACCTGAAATATGCGTTCATCAGGGAGATCATGAGAAGCGGTCTGCTTTCTTTGGGACACATCTCTACTGAGAAAAGCCAGCTGATGCGTTCCAGGAAGGAGTTATCGCGAAAGCGTGGCATGCGAAACTGTTCAGCATGATCAATGTACGAATTGAGATGAGGAGTTGAAACGTACGTTTTCAACATCATGAAATGAAGGGGTTCGACATTTTCTACCGGAAATTGACACTTTGAGATTTTCGATTAATTTTTTTTTTTATACGGGATTTTCATCCTCTGGGATGATTCATCCCTAATATTTTCGATTAAGAAACTTACGAATTTGTAAAATTCAAAGTTCAAACACCATTAATGAAGTTCGGTGGAAAAATTTATGGTTTACCGAAAATACCTTTTTGGTAAAACAAATTACTGAACTCGTAGTCTTTCGATTAATGTGTATGTTGTAATGACTGATATTGATATTCAAATAAATTTAAGCCCTGTATACAAATTTGTCTTTGGATTTGGTCCTGTTTTGATTCAAAGTAATAAAAAAAGTCGTTTATTGTACAAGAGAACAGCATTTTTGGTGCCTAGGTTTAGTCCCTAATTCAAATTATTCGGCAGAAAAAAATATGAATTTTGTTGCCATGGTAATTGATGAACAAAAAATATAATTCAGAAATAAAAAAGGATTTTTTATCAATATGTTATCCATAATTCCAAAGCAGGTTTAAGATATGCCAAATTATCCGAATAAGTTATTAAGCGAGTTTTGTTTTAACATTTTTGTATCTAGCATTAAAATATTCCCATATTTAACCGAACGATGATTGAGAAAGTAAAAATAAAACTTGAAACTGTTTTCACAAAATACTAAGTGACTTGCTGTTTTCCTCTCCTGTCATCTTATTTTATTCGATTCAATAAATTCAATTCAAATTAATGATAATTTGAATTATCTAAAATAAAGCTCAGTTGCCAGGTACTTAATTATCTATAGTGACTTAAGAGCCAAATTCTAGAAACAGTACTTAACAGCAGAGCGATTGGCTCAAAAGTAAGTTTAATTTATACAATGAAATGAATTTACCTAATTCAAATAATTAAGCAGGAAGCTAAACAAAGGACCAACCCATTCATCGAAATAAAATGAACCCAATCAACCGAATTAAAAGTCCAATAGCTTGATGTTTTAGAAACAAAACATCATATCCGCTATGTCCGGTACGCATTTAGTTTTTGAAATGAGGAAGACATCGCTATCAACAAGGAACGTCCTCGCCCCTTTCGCTGATATAGTAGAGAAAAAGACAAATTCAAGCAACCAAAACGATTGATGATGACTCATCAACGTCATCACATCAAAACAACAATCGTCGCTCTTAGCTACTTTCCCCGGAGAGACATCACTTACCTCGTTTGGAAGTACTCGACCCCGTTGACCGTTCCGGAATGTTTGCCCCGCTGGGGATCGTCCCATTCGACGCCAACCCATTCGCCCTCGGTGTTGGCCACCTGGAACGGGGAACACAAACACACAAAAAAAAATAAGTCCCAAATAGAGCCATAACGAGAAAACAAGGCCAAATTCCGCCCACGAAAGCAGTCATCATTTTTCCTACCTCTCCAACGTAACGGATCGTTCCCGAGTGCTGTCCAATCCGGATCCTAACTCCCACCTCCAGATGGCTTTTCGGGATCATTTTTAGCGTTCTGCCCTACTGATTTCTGAACGTTTCACTGGTTGGTGCAACTGAATTTGATACGATTTTTGGAATTTTTGTCGCAGATTCTTGCGTGTGGTACGGAACTGTTTCGCGAGTTGAGTGAAAAAATTGCGTAGAAAAATAAACACGAACAAAAGCCTTTTCGCAGCAAGCGTTACGTTTTGACAAATACTGTTGTTTTCTCCACTCGTGGAGTGTTCCACCCAGAGTGCCTCAAGTAGGGTGGGTGCATACTGAGGAAAAGTAGGCAAGGGGTACCAAAAGTTTCTCATTGGTGGGGGGTGGAGACGGTGCGCTTTTTGACAGCGAATTGTTCGCCTACCATGCCTACGATTACGATTGCCTGTCACAAGATGGACGATTCCGTGCATTGGTATAAGAACACACCTAGCTTTACCCGCCTTGGTTCCACCGTACCCGATAAAAACAAACACAAATCGTCGCCAGTGTATTGCTACCTCCCTCACTCACACGCTCTCTCGCAACACTGGCAAAATTATCGGTGGGCCACCGTCCGTAAGTTTAACTCCGACAGGTCAAAACCAGTGCAACACCGTCCGAATAAACAAACAGTTTGACAGCACCTAGTGGTGCACCAGTGCAACACTAGTGCAACACTCGGCATAAACAAATACACTAAAAGAAACGTTACGTACACCGACAAAAATTGCTTTTTAAAAATTACGAGATTTTTCTTACGTTCTAGTTTCAACGGGTTGCACAGCTTTGATAAAGTTAATCGAAAGGATCGAGCTTCGGTCACTTGACGCAGAACACCCGCATGAATCGGTATTATACAATAACGATTTCCATGATCTTTCTCCCAAGACACACGAAAGATCAGCTTTATAGTTTTGGATTATTAATGTACGATTAAACTAGTCTTTTTTTCATGGAATGGAATCGTTTGGACGCACTTTACGATACAGCGAACGGGTCGTTAAGTAGAGTAACCATTCATTTTTTTTGCTTTTTTCTACTCACAATGAGCGAGTGGTATCATATGTGGAATCTTCACTTAATGGTTTTCTCATAAAAAAAAAACGATACAACATATCGTGTCCTTTAGATACAATTATTACTATGCAATAAACTATTGAAATGAAAAACAGTTTTAAGATCGTTTTTATAGCATTTTATTCACAATAACATATAGTTTATTTAAAACACAAAAAACACATTTGTTATCGACTACCGATCCTCGCACCGTTGGAACCGGTGCTGTGGCCTAGGGGACCGGCCCAACATAACAATAATCTTCCGTTAACAGCGATCCTCAAGTTAATTAAATGTGGCCCAATTCCGACGTCTGCTTTTTGATCGGGAGACATCCGGCTGGCTGCGACTGGAAAAAATAATTTTCAATTAGGAAAACTGAAAATTACAAATCAATAAATCAAGGTACTTACCCTCGCACAACTGGAAACTGGCGGCATCGCCAACCGATCCATCGCACCATCGAAACCGGTTCTGTTGCGTTCCGGATTTTATTGAAAGAGTCAAATTTTCACGAACTGTTTCGCCGCGATGAATTTTATTTTCTTAATTAAAGTTCAACCACGTGTAAAAGTGACAGCAGAAAATTTTGTGGTGCGTTGCTAAAATAATCGATTATTTTTCATGATTATTAACTGTATCTTTCAGGTATAATTTTGTATCTTATCGTCGTGTTGCCAAAATTACTCAATTTGTTTTTTGGAAGATTAATCTTATCTTTTAGGAATGGTTTTTTCTCGTTTCTAGCAAAGACACATAAGCAATGAC
Source organism: Uranotaenia lowii (assembly GCF_029784155.1). Lineage (NCBI taxonomy): Eukaryota > Metazoa > Arthropoda > Insecta > Diptera > Culicidae > Uranotaenia > Uranotaenia lowii. The sequence continues at coordinate 296,994,157 of NC_073692.1, read as the reverse complement.
CCAAAAGAAATCGTAACTATTAATGTTATCAGAACCGAATAATTCGAAAGATGCATAGTATGGTTTTTAGCTATGCGGGCAACCGAATGCTGCCGGTTTTTGTTTAAGCCTATTCATCTAGTTTTTGTTGCTACAACATTGAGGCCCCATTTGGTTCCGAAGACTTTGAGACATTCCTAAAAGTTTTCCGAAATCAAATTAATGTATACAGCTGTCGAAATATGGGCATGTGATTGACAGGCTTAGCCAAAACAGCACACAATTCGATGATTCAAATGACCAATAATTCTATAATTTCTGTTGCGGACCTTCACACATCCAGCTGATCACATGGAAACCCAAATAAAAATGATAATACATTTTAGGTTCAGGGCTATTTGCCCTATGTGTGCACCATGCATGGTTACATCATCTTGAGGAAATGTTAGAAAATTTAATCATAACTTTTTTATAACGTAAACTGAAATAATTTGAGTCTCTTGTCTGTAATCTGTGGTATGAATGTTTTATAGAAGTCTATACTGTATTTTTGTTCAGTGCATAATAATAGCAAAAATTCAAAACAAACCTTTGTATTTCACGAAATTTCCAGTGGTTTTTTTCCGTTTTCCCCCGATAATTTCAATCAGAATTTTGTAAGTATGGCATGGTTAACACGTTACTGATGAATATGTACTTTCCTAAAAGTCATGGTTTTGATATTCTTTCAAATCTTTGATAAATATAAGGAGAAATCATATTGTTTACCTTTCCTTCCGTTCCAGAGTCCATCCCACCATGAGCAGTGGATTTGTGACGGAAACGGAACTGGCCGATGCTCGCCGGAAGCGACAGGAGGAATGGGAAAAAGTACGCACAGCCGAACAACCGATGGGTAAATCCAAATCTCCCAAACTTGTAAATCGTCATAAGGCGGTTTGTTTTCATATTATTTTTTCCCCGCAGAGGCTCCGGAGGAAGAATACGATGGTCGTTCCCTGTTCGATAGGTTACAGGAACAGAAACAGAAGAAAGATATGGAGTACGAGGAAGCGCACAAGCTGAGTTAGTATTTGGAAAATTCTTGGAAAGGATTCAAATTAATAAGAAAAATGCTTCTTCATCTTTTCAGAAAATATGATCAAAGGACTGGATGACGATGAGGTTGAGTTTCTGAACTTGGTCGACAAGAACAAAATTAACGCCGAGAGGCAGGCTCAGATTGAGGAAGCCAAAGAAATGTCTGAATTCCGCCTAAAAGTTGCCTCCCTGCAGGAAAAGAAAATGGACGAGGTAATTTAAAGTCGAACATAAAAGTAATTTAAATGATAAAACTAGTAGTACGATCAGCTTATTTCAGCCAAATTTATAATTTGAAAGCTTAAAACAGAACATATTACATCTAACCGACGTTTTTTCCTTGATCTTGGACTTCTCTCTAGGAAATGATGCGTACAGTACTTTGATTTATTAGTGTTCAACTATTTGTGACCTAAGAAAATTTATCAATCGTTAAAAAACTTTTTAACAGATAAAGAATACATAGTGTATTAATTAATTATTTACAAAATTTTACACTTTCAGCAAATCCAGCAGCAAATTTCGGTCCCGAAGCCAGTCAAACCGATTGTCGGCAACAATCGGATGTCACAGAAGAAAATTATGGCTGGGGTGGTGGTGAAGAAAAGAAAACACGAGGAAGATTCGCCTTCAACCACTACAACGATCAGCGAAAGCCAGACCAAACCAGATTCATCGAAATCCGTCTCACAAAAGGAAGACGCTCAGGCAAATGGGTCAAGTGGTAATACTTTTTTTCTTATTCTCTATTACATGATATCCTATACTCATATAACCATTTCAGCAGATTCCACCTCGGCTCCAAACCAAGCAGTGCCGAAAAAGAAGCTGAAAAATGGAGCCCTGCAGGTGATCGGCATCTTGCCCGGCTTGGGGTCCTACCGGGACTCAACCGACTCGGAGGCTAGCAGCGATTCCGACGACGAAGCTGCCGGCTTCGACTGGATCGGACGAAAGTTGATCAAAGCGAAGACGGAGAGTAAGTAAAGGGTAAGGGAGATGTTGTGCGGGTGCGATTGAGTTTAGACTTATGGGAGGTAACTTTTACTGTTTTTTCATGCAACTACCTACTAGTCTGTAAGATAGATTCCTACGCTGAAACATTCGAGTTGGGTTGTTCCGTTTCGAAAACATACCGAAGGCCGTTAGGATATGAAGTTTATTTCATGGACATACTCTTCATTGATAACGCAATTGACCTCTGTTCGTTTAAAGAAGGTTTTAGAAATATCCAACGATGGTATAAGCACTGATGATTGACTGATAACACTGGCCCCCAATTCTATCGACCATCTTCGCAATAGTTTGTTGAAATAGTCTGGAAAAACGGGTGGAGGTCAATCTGGAGCAAAATGAAAAAACGTGTTGTCTCGTTGAAATGCCAAACCAAAAAGAATGTATTCCGTCCTCCAATTGTACAATTCTAATCCTCTCTCACTCTCCTATCATTTTTGACATCGAAAAACATAGAACCCTTTCGAAAGGGCATATCATTTGAAACCGATCTATTCGAACATCGCTTACACGATAAAAGTGGATACTTCAACTCCTTCACCCTATCTAAGAACATTGTTGATAACTAAAATAACTTTTTATAGAACATTCGAAAATGCAAAACTTTAAATATGAAAGCAATCTTACAAAAATTGCAAAAAGAAAAATAAATCCAGTGAACTTTTGAGGTTTCAATTAACTTTAGTAATAAACGAAATCAGACTTTCGACGTCTTTTTAAACTTCTCGATGATTTACGATGATTTTCAATCTTCTCATTCGGACTGGCTTCAAAAATTGATCCTGCTTCTTCTGGTTGGTCGACGTCCGAGTAAATGTAAGAATCTGCGGGAAACCCGTAAAAATCGGAGCTCGAATCCGAAACTGTTTGTGGGTCCTCTGCATCTTCTTCCCTCTTCCGTTTGCTGTTGTTGTAAAAATCATTCTGATGTGGTAGTTCTTGGTGGTCTTGGTGGTAGACTAGATGTATTGAAGGTTTTCGGCGAGACGTGGGTGCCAACTTCAATTGCCGTCGATGTGCCAGAACTATCCTTCCTCCAAGTAGTATCTGTGAAATGGTTGTAGAAATATTTTTTAAAAACTTTGCTTGAATCCATTTAGGTAAACCTGTTTTATGATTATTTTTATAAAATATCAGATCTCCTTTAGTCAAGTTTTTAAAACCGTTGTCAGAGGTACTAGGTTCTCCCTCCTCAGGTTGGTAGTCATGTGATGTATCATCATATGGTTCTTTTAAATTATGTTTAAAACTTTTCTTCGGATTTATTAAATCTAACAAATTCTTCGGTTTGTAGGAAAACAAAATTTCAGAAGGAAAAATTCCATCCGTTCCCAAACAGGTGTTTCTATAATTAAACAGAAAGTAAGAAATTTGCTCTTCTATATCAAGCCTTTTTATTTCAGGATCCAAAAGAAATTTTTTAAATACGTCTTTTACCAACCTCACCATCCTCTCTGCCTGGCCATTGCTCTCCGGATGGTACGGTGGACTTTTCATTACCAAAATTCCTTGTTTTTGGAAAAAAATTTACAAAATACTCTGAATTAAAAGGCGGACCTCCGTCCGTCATTAAAACATCAGGAAGACCATACCTTGCAAATAAGTTTAAAAAAATTTTAACTACTTTTTTAGCGTCAGTCCCATACTTCATGTATTCCATCTCGATCCATTTGCTATAACTATCAACAATTATTAAAAAGGTTTTTCTATCGAGATGGAAAAAATCTGCATGGATTCTGCTAAAAGGTTTTACAGTAGGGATCCACTGGGAATATTGATGAGGCTTAGTTACAGAATTCATTTCTGTACAAATTCTACAAGATTTGACAAATTCTTCAATGTCTGTATTCAAACCGAACCAATAAACGGTTCTTCTGGCAAGTTGTTTTATTTTTGTAATACCAGAGTGGTTTGCATGGAGCATTTTTAAAATTAACATTTTCATGGAATCTGGAATTATCACACGATCACAAAATAACAAACAACCATCAACTTCTTCCAAGTTTTGATGTGATGAATAAACATCCCTAAACTGCTTTTCTAAACGTTCTGGCCAACCTCTACGTAAAAATTCCAAAATTTTAGAAATGAAACTGTCAGATTTTGATTCAATTGCAATTTGTTTATAATCAAGAGGAAACTCAGAAGTGAAATTCAAATTTTTTACGTATTCCCTATCCAAATGTTTTGGAACAGAATTTTGTACCGGATACCTAGAGCAAAAATCTGCATTTCCAAGTTTTCCTGATGGACGGTAAAAAATATCAAAATCATAAATAGCTAATTCAAGAATGTATCTTTGTAACCTTGTTACGGATATTGAATTTCTCCCGTGTTTACCTAAAATACCAATTAAAGGTTTGTGATCTGTAAATATGGTAAATTTTTGGCCGTACAAAAATTTGTGAAATTTTTTAACTGTTGTTACAATAGCTAGTGCTTCTAAATGTAAAATCGGATAATTTTTCTGAGCCGCATTCAAAGAATATGAAGCAAAACTTATAGGCCTTTCTCCTCCATTTATAACATGAGAAATCACACCACCAAGACCATAAGAACAGGCATCTGTCACTAGGACTATGGGTTTTGCTGGATCGAAATAAACTAAAAGATTTGGATTAAGAAGATATTGTTTACAGTCAAAAAAAACCTTTTCACGTTCGCCATTCCAATCAAACTTAGTATCTTTCTTTAAAAGCGAATATAAAACGTGAATACGAGATGATAAATTAGGAATGAATTTAGAATAAAATGTCAATAAACCTAAAAAAGCCTTCAACTCCGAAACATTTTTCGGAGCTTTTGCTGCACGGATAGTCTCCACTTTATCAGGACAGGGTAACAACCCATCAGCTGTCAAAATATGTCCTAAATATGGTAAACGATTTACAAAAAATTTGCATTTCTTAATATTTACTTTGATGTTGGCTTTAGACAATCTCTCTAAAACCAAATAAAGCTTCCTTTTGCAGTCAATGATATCCTTTCCAGCAATCAAAACATCATCAAGATAACAACAAACATATTCTAAACCCTTTAAAATTTGATCCATTACTTTTTGAAAAATAGAAGCACTGGAAACTGTTCCCTGTGGAAGACGATTATAAGAAAACAAACCTTTGATAGTGTTAATCACCATGAAATTCTTTGATTTTTCTGATAGAAGCAATTGGGTGTAGGCACCAGCTAGGTCAAGAGAACAGAATATTTTTGCACCTGCCAATTTTGCAAAAATGTCTTGTGCCAAAGGTAAAGGATAAGTGTTTGGAACAATTAATTTGTTAATTGAAACTTTACAATCGATTACTAATCGAATTCCCTGATCCTTTTTAATCACTACAACCACTGGTGATGCCCACTCACTTACTTCAACTGGAGAAATGATATTGTCTTGTTCTAGCTGTTTTAAATGTTCTAAAACTCTGTCCCGCAATCTCAAAGGTACTTCGTAAGCTTTTTTGAAAATTGGAGTGTAATCTTTCAATACAATATCGCCTACAAAACCAATAATCGGTTTAGAAAGATCTTTATCGAAAACACTAGGGAACTTACACATTAAATTCTGAACTATTTCCTCCTGCTTCAGTGTTTTAACATAGCTCTCCGGGACCAACGGTTTAGCAAAAGCCTTTCTCCAATCCAAACAAAATACGTCAAGCCAGGTCCGGCCCATCAGAGGAACAAATTCATTGCTACACTGCAGTACTACCAGGTCAACCAGTTCTCTAATACCATTTAGCTGTACTAAAACCTTGAATTTTCCTAGAACATTTAGTTTGTTACCATCGATTACCACCAAACGCATATTACATGGGGAGAGATTGTAGTTTTTAAATTCTCTCAAATAAAAATCCTCCGAAATTACACTTTCAGCTGAACCACAATCAACCTCTAAATTCATCCTACGATTTTCTACCAACGCATCAATATAACAGGGTTTGCTAATTTTATTAACAACTGAAATCATTAAACATGATGCTTCATCAGATTCATCAGAATCAGAAATATCCAACTTCAACCGTTTAAATAAACCAGATGTGGAAGGCTCAGGCCTGGTAGCATCAATAAATTTAACAGAGGACGGATAGTTGGAACGAGAAGTAGATTGGTACGCTCTGGGACTTCGACGATTTAAACGATAGCAAAAATTCACAGTATGACCTTTCTTTTTACAGTAGGTACAAACATATAGTGGCTTCTTCGAATTTTGTTTCTCTCTACTAGAGTCACGAAATCTCACGTAACGATCTCTGCTATTGCTTCTGCTTCGATCCCGGTAATTAGGCTTGCGATAAAAAGTTTCGTCTCTACGCCCCAAACGCGCAATAATACTAGATTTCTCTTCGGCAATATTCAGTTTACGCATCTTCTCTTTTGTCAATTCGCTGTTAATAATCATCTTCTCAGCTTTACTAAGTGTTAGGTTATCTTCGTAAAACATTCTCAATTGCAAATCCTTATCAAACACCCCAATGGCTAACAAATCCCTGGTAAATCTTTCTTTAAGATCTCCGAAGTTACATTCCTCGGCTGCTTGCTTAACCGACAAAATAAAATCTATTCCTTTTTCGTCATGACGTTGACGTCGAGTCCAGAAATCGTTACTCTGCATTACCTCGGAATCAGATTTGTCATAGTACTTTTTCAAACCATCAATTATTTCCTTGTAAGTAATCTGATTAATATCCCTTCCCGGAAAAAGGGCTTTAATGCGAGAATAAACCTCGGTTCCGCAAACAGCCAGAAAAGAGGTTTTATATTTTGCCTCAGGGTAATTGTTGTGTTGAAACAAAAATTGTAAATGCTCAACGTATTGACTAAACGGTATAGCCCCTGGAATAAATTGTTCAGCAGTCGTAGAAAGTGCCATGATTTAATGAAAAAAAAAATCACTAATGAATTAAAAAAAATCAATAATTTATCACAGCAAGAAAAAAAAATATCACAGAATAAAAAAAAATCGGCAATAAATTCAAAATAGTGTAATCCCGAAAAAAAAAATTAAAAAAAAAAATACACAAAAAAAAGACAAACACAAAATAAAATAAAAAAAATGAAATAAATAAAAAGAAAAAATTAATAAATGATAAACCTAAAAAAAAAATCATTATCGTCAAGTAAATAAAAAAAAATTAAAACAGTTTAAAATCAAAAAACATACCTGATATCAGCTAGTACAAAAAAGATTCGTCTTAAAATGCCTTAAAATAAGGCCAACAAACGAACCTGCCAAAACCAAACTTCTATGGTAAAATCCTCCGGTGTATCTTCTTTTTTTTTTTAGTTGATTCTTTTCCACAAACGATGAGATTTTCTTCAGGAAAAACCACGGTTAGCACAGACCGCAGCACGTAACCTCAAAACAGGAACAACGCCGTATCGCTACCAGCATCAAATAAAAAAAAAAAAATGCAAAGCACACCGCACGGTAAAAATGCGTTTTTTTTTTTTTTATGGAACTTTAACAGAGTAGCTTCAATTTAACTGAAAAGTGAAGCGCCGGCTTCGATAGAAAAAAGTACAAAGGAACGCTTCTTTTCGGTCAAAATGGCGTCGTTTACATGTGGTACCGAACTTTCTTTTGTTTCTCAAAACTCTTCCTTTTCATGCTATTCGCTAAAAACCGTATGTACTTCGGCGTTTCGAGCACCGGAACAAAAGAAAAAAAACACTTCCGTTACCTCGGAACAATACAATGTTCGCAGCAGATGGCAAAGCACTTTGATCCGTAGAGAAAAAAAATAACACGTGGAAAAAAGAAATCTAAAGATTTCCGCACAACTAAACTGTTCTTATTTTGTTTGTTCAGTGTTTATTATAAGCACGCACCAAAAGCGATGCAAAATCGCATCAAAAAGATTTTAAAAAATTTCACTCGACGAAAAACTTTTAAGTTTTATCCTCGTCGTCACTTGAAATAGTCTGGAAAAACGGGTGGAGGTCAATCTGGAGCAAAATGAAAAAACGTGTTGTCTCGTTGAAATGCCAAACCAAAAAGAATGTATTCCGTCCTCCAATTGTACAATTCTAATCCTCTCTCACTCTCCTATCATTTTTGACATCGAAAAACATAGAACCCTTTCGAAAGGGCATATCATTTGAAACCGATCTATTCGAACATCGCTTACACGATAAAAGTGGATACTTCATTTGTGTTTTACCGTTGATAGTGTTGGCGCTTGTTCACTGAAATATGTTCTCTTGTCGCAAAAGAGCTTAAAACGCTGGCTACACGGACGAACATTCGATTTCACTTTTTTGCTAACTTCTTATGGGCGATGGGCGCGCTCGCAATCCCGGTATACGATTTTTCATGTGTTAAACTGAGAAAGCAATAGCCTTCACTCCGATTAGCTGTCATTCTTATGGACATTTGTGTAAGAGTAAAGAGCAAGCTTTATTCTTTTTAGCAGGCCCAAGCCCAATAGGGAGTAATGTCGACACCAGATAGCGTTCCTATCGTGATTTTGATATTGGCTGTCAAAGGCTACAAAATATTGTTCTGCAGAACATTTTACAATACGAATTGCAATGGGACGCCAATGTGAATTTTCTGTTCGTGTGTCAAAACAAGTAGTATTTTTGAAAAAGTTTTAACGAGCATAAATCGAGTTTTGCCCTGACTCCTAGTTGGTGTGCGTGATATCGATAGTGCCAAATGTAAGCATCTAGCTGAGAAAATCTATCACCAGCTGATATTTGTTTTCCCTTTCATACAATTTGTTTACATCGGTAGCATGGCCTATCAAGATTCCCAAGAGTATTGGCGAGGGCACAAGTGTGTACCACGTAAAACTGGGGAATGCAGGCGTCACAAGGACCTACTACAGGAATGGGAGAGAATCCATCATAGACGTCGCTTTCTGCAGTCCGGACTGGGCGAGTGACTGGTGATTGATCGAATATTTCACCGATAGCGATCACTTTGCGAACCGCTATTGTGTGAGCACAAATACGCTGACAGGTAAAAAAGAAACGACAACAGGAGCACGCCTCTGGAAGAAAACACAATTCGATCGGAACGTCTTCGTCGGAGTGTTAAAGTGGGAGCGGAACTATGAAAACCTGTCCGCGGAAATGACGAGGAGGACCAAGCGGAAAGACATTCGACAAACGACGGAAATCTCGAACCTGTGTACTCGCTGTCTACGGGCTAGGCGATATATGCAGAGAGAGAGGACCCAGTCAGCGAGAGAGGAGCGTAAAATGACCTATGCAAGTGCGAAGTCTGTCCTCCGCAGAGCAATTAAGGCGAGCAAAAAGGCACGCCGTGGGACCCATCGCTTGATCCCTAACGTTGAATTTTGGATGGATCAGAAACATGAAAAGGTGGATTACTGCATGGCGCAGTTCTTGACTGGTCACGGGTGCTTCATGCAGTACCACAATAAATACCCATATTGTGGGGTTTCATGTGATTTTAAGTCATTTACAACATTTTAAAGTTAAGCGGAAGACGCCATCTTGGATTTCAAGATGCCGTCAGACAACGAAATTCGAATTCAACTCATAGTTTCGTTCCACCGGTCATTCACAACCAATCCTTTATTTATTTCATTCAAAAAGTCTGTTCTCATTTACTGTACTATTGATTAACAACTCAGATTAGAAGGAACTCATCCTACTCGTGTAGTTTGTTGGCTAAAACCGTTATAAAACTTATCATTTTTAAGACCATAATAAAGCTATTAAGCATTGAATTGACTAACGCCATGCTTGTTGCAAAATCGAAGGGCACGAAATGACGCCATGCTATTTGTTATTTATTTCTTATCAACGGATCACATGTTGATCCAAATGATTACTTAAAATTAAAAATTAAAAATTAAAAACATAACATTAAGTCTAACTATGGGGTTCTCAAGGCCCGTATCACTTTTCTTCGGAAAACGTCCCTCGAAACGTCGAAGTCAAAATGCGCCGAGAAACGGTTGAACGATCTCATTGCGCCGATGAGGGCGCTGTTAGCTCCGTAATTGTTCATTCGAAGGGGAATGTACAACTGAAGATCCAGATTTCTAAGACCACGGGGTCGTACACTAAGCGGAATAGCCTCCAGTAGCGTGGGACAGTCGATTCGCGATGACAGGAGGTCGGCGACGAATGAGGCACGTGTTGCTTGTCTGCGAGCTTGAAGAGTATCGATATCTATGAGGCGGCATCGATTTTCGTAGCTAGGTAAGCGAAAAGGGTCTTGCCAGTTCAGGTGTCTAAGGGCGTATCGCAAGAATCGCCGCTGGATAGCCTCGAGCCGATCGACACCGTTCTGGTAGTAGGGACACCAGACAGCTGATGCGTATTCAAGGATGGAACGAACGATGCTGCAGTATAGGCTTTTCAGGCAATACACATCCTTGAAGTCCTTCGCCACTCTAAAAATGAAACCGAGACTTCTGGATGCTTTGTCAATCACGTAGTTGGTGTGTGCCTTGAATTCCAAGTGCTGATCTAAGATTACGCCAAGATCGTTAACGTGGTTCACACGTGAGATGGGTCCGTCTCCTAGGAAGTACTCCGCGATTAAAGGTTGCCGCTTACGAGAAAAGCTGATGACTGCACATTTGTTGCGGTTTAAGGGCAGACAGTTAAGGTCGCACCAATCAGCGAAGAGGTTAAATTGACATTGCAGAAAATTTATGTCGTCGTGGTCGTTTATGGTGTAAAATAGTTTTAGGTCATCGGCATAGCAGAGTTTGGGGACGTCGAGGAGTGACAACACGTCGTTGAAATAAATTAGGAAAATGATCGGTCCTAGATGGCTACCTTGGGGCACACCAGAGGTGGCTGGGAACTGCCTGGAAAAGGTGTCACCCGTTCGAACAATCAATTTACGACCGGTTAAGTAACTGCGGAACCAGCCCAGTAGCGTACCACATAATCCTAAGCGTTCGAGTTTTCCGATGGCAATCTCATGGTTCACCTTGTCGAATGCAGCGGACAGATCGGTGTAGATTGCATCAGTTTGAGATTTGGCAGCAAAACTTTCATGCACAACAGAAGTAAACGTTAGCAAGTTACTTGTTGTAGAGCGTTTGAGCATGAATCCGTGCTGATCATTGGAGATGTAATTTTTGCAGGACGTGAAAAAAGGATCCAAGATCACCAATTCAAATAATTTGGCAATAGAACATAAAGCAGAGATTCCACGGTAATTGTTAATATCTCTCCTATCTCCTTTTTTATGAACCGGGAACATGTAAGCTTCCTTCCATAGTAGAGGGAAGATGGCTCTATCAAGCGAAGCTTGAAAAATGAGCCGAATAGCGGTCAGCAAAACAGGCATGAAACATTTCAAAAAAGCAGCTGGTATCCCGTCCGGACCTGTAGAAAAGGAATTCTTGAGCTTCGCTGCTGCTTTAGAGTTGGCTGCCTCCTCGATTTCAAAACCATTTATTGAAAAGCCCACTGGCGAAACGTTCCTGACAGCACTAGCTAAATGTTCTGGGGATGTTGAAGCTGAAGTGAAGATACTGGAAAATTTTTGGGCGAAGAGATCGCAGATACCACGATCAGAGTTCGCCGTGATGTCGTCCAAAAACATGTTTGAAGGTATACCAGGTTCCTTACGCTGACTCTTTACGTGTTTCCAAAAAGATTTTGGGCAAGACTTGAGGTTACGTTGTACGCGACGTAGGTAGTTATGGTAACAACGTTCGCTGGCTTTTTTATAAACGGAGTTAAGTTTACGGTATATATCCTTAGTGTAGGATGATTTTTGCTTCTTGTAATTTCGAAGAGCACACCTTTTAGCAGTCTTCAGTTGTCGCAGTTCAGTCGTGATCCAGGGGATTCGCGTATTTCCGCTGCTAGAGCGTTTTGGAACGTGGCGATCGATGACATAATTCAGAATGTGTGAGAAGGTATCAGCAGCGGCGTTAGGATTTGACAGATCAAGCTCAGATACCCAGTCGATAGTTGCCAGAATGTGAGAGATGTCATCGAAGTTGGCGTTTTTGAAGTCGATGTAGAAGGTCGCTGGTTTTCCTACTGTAGCGATCGGCCTAGTTATTTCAAGTGATGCCAGTAGAGCAGGGTGATGTGGGACTACTTTAACTAGCGGTGCAGGAGCGAGTTCGATGAACGGTAAACGAGATCCATCATTGGCAAAGCAAAGGTCCAGCGTACGACCGTATTCGTTCACCACGCCGTTAATCTGGCGCAAGGTCGCTGTACTCAAGGAGTCCAATATGATGTTTGAAGGCGCCGAAAAAGTAGAGCTGGCAGGGTCCGGATACAGAGAGCTACCATGGTGAGAGCACCACTTCAAACCGGGCATATTGAAGTCGCCAATGACAAGTAAGTCATCTTCTGGAGCGCAGAAAGAGCTAACTTCGACGATGCAGCGAGAAAACGACTCAGCGAGGGCAACATCTCTTGAGCGATCGGGTGGCAGGTAAAATACACATACGTACAGTTTCCGGTCAGCGAGGTCAATGCGAATCCACACAAGTTCCAGATCGCACCAGGATTTGTTGTCGATGAGCTGCGCTGGGAGATTCGACTTCACGGCAAGTAGTACCCCGCCTCCACTGGACTTTTTGCTGTTTCGGGCGCTACGGTCACAGCGGAACACTGCGTAATCAGGGCAGAAGATCTGACTTGATAGTGTGCGGTCATTCAGCCATGTTTCCGTGAAGGCGATGATGTCATAGCAGGAACACGAAGTTGCGAGCAGGTAGTCGGTCAGGCAGGAATTAATACCCCCGACATTCTGGTAGTAAAGGGTTACGGAATCTAGAGGACCCGCAGCGGGTTTGAAGAAACGTGCACTGGAAGGTAGAACATCATCAGGCACAGGAAAGCGATCAGGGGTACTATACTTGCCTGAATTCACAGGCTGGAGAACCCCTTCGCCGCAGACGAACTCAGGGCCGGGACGACTGATGACGCTGGCTGGAATCAGCGCGACTGAGTCGAAGGGCTCAGGGGTCTCCAAAGTGCCTAGCTCGTTGCGTCCCGTTGCAGAAACCCCAGAGTGGTTGGCGATATTCTCGTTAGGCGGGAGGTTGCAGAAATAATACTGGTTGGAGTCAGCGCTATTGGCACGACTGGAAACCGAAAAAGTATCACGCGGTGGGAAAGTTCCAAAGGAAAACTTATGCACCGACAGGCAAGTATAAGTTTTCCTTATACTGATACTAGGCTGGAGAACCTCGTCGCCGCTATCGAACTCAGGGCCGGGACGACTGATGCCGCTGGCGGGAAACAGCGCGACTGAGTCGATGGGCTCTGAGGTCTCCGAAAAGCCTGATGCGTTGCGTCCCGGTGCAGAAAACCCAGAGGAATCGAAGATGTTCATGTTTGGCTGGTGCGTGTAGAAGTGATAAGGGCCAGAATCCGGAATGTTGAAACAGCTGGGGATCAAAATTTCGTCACGCAGTGGAAAAGTTCCGAAAAACAATTTATACTTGCCTGTCATTGCAGGCTGGAGAACCTCGTCGCCGCTATCGAACTCAGGGCCGGGACGACTGATGCCGCTGGCTGGAAACAGCGCGACTGAGTCGACGGGCTCTGAGGTCTCCGAAAGGCCTGATGCGTTGCGTCCCGGTGAAGAACCTGATAAGGTCAGTAGTCCGTACGAATCAGCCATATCCCCGTTGTCGATGCAAGAGGAAGGTGGTAGAAGGGTAGAAGTAATTGACGATGAAAATGATTGACTCGTAGATCCGATAAAATTGTAGCAAGCACATGAGGCTGAGGCCGCGAGGGACTCGTTGTCTAAAAACGATGGACTTTCAATGTCAGTAATCATTGGTGTGGTACAACCAGTGGAGTAGAACTCCCGGAAGTTAAAGATGGAGTGAGCGAGGTCGCAGGAGGAAACGGGACAACAGGTGTCGACGGGTTTTTTGATCCAAGATCCTCAAACTCTCTGAACAGAATGCCAGCGGGCCAAGTTCTAGGGGAAAGAGCGGCGTCTTTGAGCTTGGGATCAACTCCAACCTTGAATGAAATTGATCTGAGCGAGTTCACGTCGACATCCTTCGGTACCAATAAGTGAACCTCGGCTGATTCGCACTGGAGACATTCCGTGACGAGTTCTTCGATGTCCTTTGCAGTGACAGTATTTTGCAACCTTGCAAGGTAGACCCAAAATTTTTTCTCTCTCGGCGCAACAGTGGCTATCGATTTAACGGTAACTTTCTTAGTACCCACACAGGAGGTTTGAGTGGGTGGTTCGATCCGCCGTCGCTTGTTTGTAGGGGTGCCAAGGCTGGGTCAACGGGCAGACATGCGAGGGGATGGATTTAAATTGGAACGGTCGTTGATGATTTTGTCCAATTTTCGGTGTGTCACTGCTAATTCCGACTTCACTTCCGTAACCAAGGACGCTTGATTTTTCTTAAAATCCCGGATCAGAGATTCGTAACAAGCCATAGTGCGACGAAACGCTGAATTTTTTTAAAAGATTACAGCACGCATCGCAGACCCAAAGCAGATTTTTGTTGTCTGCCCTGGATTTTAGGTGTGATGTAAGAAGCCCAGCGCACTTGAAGTGATACGCCAGAGTACAAAAGCCTTGACAAGTGATGCTGTCGGAATCGCTTGTGGGCTTGGCGCATTTGTCACAGGCCATAACGATGGAAGACATTTAAGCCTATCTTGTTTCCAAAATTTTGCTGCGGGAACCGTGTACGAAAAACGCGAAAGTTTCTTTTCACAGTTCACTGTCTGTTTTTGGCGTATCTGTGCCTTATGAAAGCGGATCAAAACCAACAACAAACAGTGGAAATGTATGCAGCGCAAAAACTTTCGGCGAAAAAAAACGGTTACGAGGGCAAAGAACGAGCAGGATTCCACTGCACACGGCGGCACCGGTTGGAAACAGGTTCCAGGACACAAAAAGGACAATTAAAACGGCGATAAACACGACGGAAAACGATTTAAAAACAGCGCGCAGTAAGTACACAAATGCAAAAACAATGGCGGTTATGCTTGTTATCGGCGGTTATGCTGATGAATTCATAATGTAAAATATTTGAAAATATTTTTTTCAGGCCTATTTTCAATCGATTCCATCATGTTTGCGATGTCATTATGTCATGCATTACAATGATAATTATCGAAAAATATTTTTCGCGAAATATTTTTGATTTTTTTTCCAATATATTTTTTTTCATTTGATTTTCTGATTCTAAAGATTTGACGAGGCGCATTTATTTCAAGATACTATTTTATACACATTTCATGCATTTTACCTAAAAACTTGAGTGGGAGTAGGGCAATTGAAAAGATGCTCATAATATGGTTAAAATATAGCTTTTTTGTTATTAATTTTACCAGAGCATATCCCAATAATGCCGGAACAAATTTCAAATCCTTCTTTTGTCACTCGGAGTTGGAACATCGCGAGGGGAGGGACAATAAAAAATAATGCGAAAAACAAATAAATTGGAATAAATTGCATGGAAGCTTGTATGCAACAAAATTGCACACTATATCGTTGCACAAAACCTATAAATCAAGTAATTTTTTTATCGAATAATTCAATCAAGTTAAAAAAAATGGTAAAATAACTCCCATCTTCTTAATTTTGTTTTTGGTCTTGTAATCTTTCAGATATTGGAATTTTTAATCGAAATTTACATAAATTACTTAAAACTGAATTTATATCCCCCTTCGGGTTTTTTGGAAATTTCGAAGGGGGGGGGGGCTGTGACAAAAGAAGAAATTGATATTTGTTCCAGCATGCAAAATCATCATTCATCAACCATCATGGTTGCTGGAAAAAAATCAAAAAAAACTCGGAGAACTCACGGAATACAAAAAAAAAATTGAAAACATGTTTTATAAAAGCTTTGATGACCAAAATTTTACAGCATAATAGAAGTTTAAAAAATTGACCACGATGACGTTTCTAAGCCAGATTTTAGCTTTATTAGAGTTCTGGTGTGCTTTAGATTTTTATGAAGATTAATGCCTCCCGCTATAGTTCTAACGAAGTTGTGCTGACATTAATAAAGCGAAAATTGTTACTTGGGAGTGGTTTCAGTTCAGTTTGTTGACCTTCGTTCCCCCCGCTTTTGTATAGGCGGAACATCTGATTAAATTTTCTTATCTGTTTGAGTGGAGGGATGAGAATCTAAAGCAAACGATCCTCTTGATGTAGTTTCATCGCCTGATTATAGAATAAATGGTTTTCGGAACAGATGTTTCAATGATTCTTTGGAATTTATGATGAAATGCGCATTTAAAATGACCTCAATTCACTATATCTCATAACAAAATCTTTTCAACTTATCATCGCGATATGTTTTGTTTCTTTTCTTTAGTTGGACTTCTCGATATAGTCACCGCTATTACTGCAACAGCTGTACAACGTTCAAATTGTGAATAAATGTTAGCCGAGTTGAATTCCCCAGGGCAGTTTTGAAAGGTAAGCACAAAACTACAAAACTTCTAAAAGAAAATGCAATATTAATTTATCTGTGAAATAACTGATCTATTATTGAATTGATGCAAAGATATTCTACTACAAAATCTTGAATAGATCGTTCCAATGCTTTTTTTAAATCAACGATTCAACTGTATTTTGTGAAATCGGATATCGTGGCTCCAGAGAGAAAACATTTTTTTTAATCAAAGGTTTGTTTATTAAGGCTTTTTACTTATGAAGTTTCATTTTGCGAGTCTATCACTTTATTAATAAAGAGAGAAAACATTTGTTTTAAGTATACATAAGGCAAATGTTTTCTCTCTTCATTAATAAATCGGGTATCGTGGCTCCAGAGAGAAAAAATTTGTCTTAAGTAGCTTTCAAGGAACCCCAAACAGGGGGCAATTCTGTCATCGTTGAAAGGATTTCTTTCCGGCAAATGATAACACGCCACACGTTTCGTTTGGTTCAATTTGTTGTCACTATTATTTTACGTTTTCCCTAAAACTAATGTTTTTAAAAAATAGTGCTTTATTGTTGAGGCGCGCGCTGATAATCGCGCTTACACGTACCTTTTGGTTATTTGGTTTTGATACCGTTGTTTGTCGAGTATTTACATAAAAGTTCATAACGTTACATTGTTCGGTCTGTTGGTTTGTCATTGGGTGTAAGTGTGTGAGTATGGGTGTCTTTGTAATTATAACGGTAAAAATTATTACTATAAAAACATTCATGTCTTTGAGACTATAAATCGCACGCATACGGGCTGCTTTCACGCGATCATTTTTTTACAATTCGGGACAAAAACAACGTAAAAATCAGTTGTGAATGTATATTACCATAATACTGCGTCGATTCCGTGATGAGTCGAAGAATTTAAGCCACTGGATCCATGGTGAGTTGTTTTTTGCTGCTGATCGCCAATGTGTCCTTGATCATGATCACCAACAACGGTACGCTGCCGAGCACCATGCAAACACCCATACAGTAGAAACAGATTTCGTAACCACCGGAGAGATCCCGAAGAAGACCTGGAGATTTTGTGTAAGTATGTTTTGTTTTTTTTTTTTTTTTTTGAGTTTTTGTGTAAAAATGAATGATTAAGATATGATAGAACACAATTCAAGTTAGGAGGATAAACCACCACATGACACACACGCGGAAGTAGCGCAGCGGACGAATCGACGGGGGAAGACGTGAGGAGCAGACGCAGACCGGGGGCGGAATTGTAAACCATCACACGTGTGGCGAAGAACCGAACGGAAAATAGAAAAGAAGAAAGAGAGAAAGATACAAAACCGTTCACGCGCTGAAAGAGGAGAATGGTTCGATCTGGGAAACGAGCCACGGCAATGGACCGCGGACCGAATCCTTGGATCGAAGGTTAAACCTGCTAGTGGTGGCACCGAGATAGCACCAATACTCTGAAACATTCGCACTAGGCCGTAGCTAGAACCGATTCGATCCGTTCCAAACATGTCGGTCAGCAGCACCGGCACCAACAGATACCAACTGCCCAGACAGAGACCGTAACACCCGGCACAGCACACGATCACGCTCCAAGTTCCGAATGAGGCGATCGTCAGCACAGCCGTCCCGGCCCCTAGAATGCTGCAAGAGAAAAAGGGTCAATACCGGTCGAAGGCGAATTAGTCGTATAAGAGGGTAACTTACCACACAATGTAAGCCTTTCTCCGGTCGAAGAAATCGAGATCCGACAGCCATCCCAACGTAAGTCGTCCAATCAAATCCATCGCCGCACTAACCGCTACCAAGTAACCAGCTTCCGATTTGGTGTACCCTAGAAGGAAAGTTCATGGGAATGTTTGAAACTGTTTGGAATATTTCAACTTTAAATATTGAGAATGCTGACTCGCACAGTAAACGAAAATTACCGAATTCGGTAATTTTTTTACCGAAATTCTAACATGTGGAGATCGTTAAACTGTTCGGTAATTTTTTCATGGCCAAGAAGTGACAGCTGTCAAATATTACGGACCTCTTTCGGTAAAAAATAACCAAAACTCGGCTGATCATCTGTCAAAATATTGACAGTTGTTAACATGACAGCTCGTTATATTACCGAACAACCGGTATTGTTGAACCGAAATGTCTTTAATTATTACCGAAAGGCCGGTTATGTTTAACCGATATACTATAGTATACACAGTAAACGAAAATTACCGAGTTCGGTAATTTTTTTACCGAAATCCTAACATGTGTAAATCGTTAAACTGTTCGGTAATTTTTTCGGTAAAAAATAAACGAACATCGGTAAATCGATTCTTCATTTACCGATGTTCGTTTATTTTTTACCGAAAAAATTACCGAACAGTTTAACGATTTACACATGTTAGGATTTCGGTAAAAAAATTACCGAACTTCAGTTTTCGAAACGGCGTAATCGTATATGAAATCATGAATCTTGTGACCAATATCTCATTAAAACGAACGGCTTCAATTTATTGCTTGGTAAATGCAATTGAGTAACTTAGCACGGCAAAATTTTACTTTTTTATTTCAGAACAATATTGGAGAATAACCCCTATAAATCCCTTCCTTTTCCTTGCTTAAAGTTTTTTTTTAACTGTTGAGTCGCCGCGACTATTACGGCCCCCTTCCCTACTAACCTAGTGAAACGAATACACTCGGCACATTGAAACTTTGTAAAAGTAAAAGGCCTTTAATAAACTAGTTAAAAAAAAAAATATTTTAGAACTACTGCCGCAGAGAAAAACTGACAACTTTTGGATCAAGCTTTTGCGGCGTCCATATCAAGTAGCTCATACGACCTATTAAAAACTCATTCAAATTTTGTTATTTTTTCTCAGTTTTGTTTTGACAGTTCTCTCTGGTGTGTTTGGAGACATATGGTGGCCCAGCCAAAAAACAAAAATTGGTTCAAAAAGGGCGTTGGAATTTTTACACAAGTTTCGTAAGCTAGCTTGTTCGTCTGTTCTCTGTGCTACAGCAGTTTTCGTGAGGCATGTTTTTTCGGATTTTTTTTCTTTCATGCTGAATAACGAGAAAACTAGTAACTTTAGCTATATATAATGCTCTAAACATATTTTACTGACATTACAAGGTTTCTATTGATATAAGTTTTGTATGAAGTTCAAAATAATTCAAACGAATTAAGTAGATTTTTCTTTTGGAGTGTCAAAATGACACCATAAGTCGGAAAAGGGAGTTTTTGTTGTCCAGGCTTCCAGGGTTCGTCCATAAATAAAGTAAAGATGTAATATTGAAGAACTTTTGAATTCATTTAGGGTCCCCGAAGAAATTTTTGTATTTTGAAGCTTCTGAAAAAAGTTACAAGCCTTCAAACTTGCAATGGTGTCAAAATGACACCCTAATGCGGATGAGGGTTGAGAAACATCCGTGGGCGTGATTGAGTGCTCATTTATATCATTTTGATATAAATGGGTATACCTTGACGTATAACAACATTAAATATAGAATAGTGAGAGTATCACAATTCAGCGTTGTTATAGGCATCAACGGATCACTTCCGACCATAAGTGAAACGGAACCCCTAGATGCCGGTCCCACGGCTTTTAACTAAAGCTCAATCACATGGTCAATCTGGTCCGATCAGAAATGATTGTTTGACCTTTTATTGTCATTTTAATGTTCTTTTCTATTTTTCTTAATGTTCTTTTCTATTTTTCAGATCATCCGGAGGTGGAGTTTTTTTTTCTTCAGATATATTCAAATAGTTGGAAAGTTAGAAAGGAGTAGGTTAACATATTCAAATACCATATTCCTCCCCAATGCTCCAGTGGATGTGTATTTGCGGTTTATTAATTACGATGGCTTATTCTTAAATCTAGCTTTTTTCAATCACTGGGGGCTAATTGGATGGAAATGATATTTTGTGGTTCAAGGTTTGTGAAACGGATCTTCCTCCTGAGTTATTTTGATAGTATTATAGTTCAAAGCAAACAGTCTTGGAAATTTTTAAATCTCATTCAAACGTAGGCATTCAACTATGTGAGGCAGGTAGGGTAGGGCGATGCTCAAACGGTAAGATATGCTGTTATATCCATATTTTGGTGAATTCGCATGATTTTGTGATGTTGTGATAGGAATAAGGTAGCTTACTTCTACTATTAATTTGAGCTAGAATTTTTATTAGTTTGAAATAGGCTTGCTTCAAAAAGCAAAACAGGCTCTCACATCCATATTTTGATAAAATAGTATGGTTCTATGATATGACAGGAACAATGTAGCTTACTTCTACTATTAATTTGATCTTATAATTTATAATTTATTATAAGTTTAAGCTAGGCTTCTTCTTAGATATTGATAGATGATATGAACTAAAACTCTTTTTTTTTTCTCTCTTTTTTTCTCTTTTCTTTTTTTCTGTTTTCTTTTCATGTATCATTTGGTCCAATGATGACGTTGAGCGAACCTTCAAGCCATCCGCTAACATCATGGGACCCAGACGTTGGCTTTCGCATGACATGGTTGCCAGCCCAAGGATCTAACCATAAATCAACTGCTGAAGATGGTGTCCTGTAACTTGGTGAGATCCTTCCTGTTTATTTTTAATATTTTCAATACGCCCATAAACAATGTAGATAGATGCGTGGGGAGTATGTAGAGGCCAGTCTCGAACCCGCCCATGTCCTTCCTCCAACTGGTATCGGGAGGGGTTGGTTTATTATCTTGAACTTCATTTTATACATACTCCATGGATATAATGAAGTGCTTGATGGTCTAACCAACGTCTCAAGATCGCTTACTATTCTACGCTGCCTTCTCTAAACTTTAAATTTTCTTCTCCAAACTATTCTAATTTTCATTTCCAGCGTCAGCTCCCCGATCTATTTAAACGCAATAAAAAAAAAATATATATATATTGAAGAACTTTTATATTCATTTAGGGTCCCCGAAGAAATTTTTGTATTTTGAAGCTTCTGAAAAAAGTTACAAGCCTTCAAACTTGCAATGGTGTCAAAATGACACCCTAATGCAGATGAGGGTTAAGAAACATGAAACGAGAAATTATTACTGATAGAAGTATAATTTTTGTCATTTATCAAGTCGAGCATCGGCAGAAAGAAGCATTTACCTTCTTATTCAGTAAATGGAAAAACGGTATTATTTAGTATTTTGCTAAGTGAATGCGAAAAAGTTAAATTTTCCTTTGTGCTAAGTGCTAGGTGAAGGAAAAATGTAAAATTTGCCAGGTTGATGGGTGGAAAAAAACGACTTCAGCTTCTCGGTAAATTTTGCCTTTTTTTAAATTTTCCGTGTTGAAAGCTAATTTTGGGCTTCGTTTGCTATCAAATAAAACACATTTAAACCTTTATAAATATGTATGTTATGCCTATTTTTGCTATCGTTCGAAAATCAACACCAAATTATGCTCTCAGTTTGCTCTTGGCTCCTGATTTTGGTCTCACTATGTGTATAAAATCAATTATGTGTTGTGCAGCAAGCTAGAGGGTAGAAACAAAGTTGTTAAATTCCGGAAAAACGATCTAGAGTCGAGACGCTTTCGTCGTCGGTACTCGATACGATAAAATTCCTACGTACGAGTGCGGGCGAGATGATTAAAATCGACAGTTTAAATGGACAATGTGTGTCGTCCACCGATTTCTTTGTAAAAACAAAATACAGTAAACCCGTTGCCAGCAATCAATCTTTTACATTTTATTATCCAATAAATAAAATTGCCATGCGATTTTGTAACATAAAATCTCTCGGAACCTAAATCCGATTCAATCGGATTACACTCCTACAACAATTTGCTACCGTTGATGTTGCCGGTGTAGCTACTGGCGCTGCCTCGATTGCTCCCGCACGTTATCCGATCGACGAAGCCACAGTGCGGCACCAGCTCTCCGATCCATTCCGGTTCGATTTCGCTCACGGTGCGGAGGAAGGCCGACCCGGTCGCTACCAGTTCGGTGAAGATGATGTAGCCGGGCCGGGCCCGACCACACAGCACACTGGACGGATGAATTCGGGCCCGGGTTCGATTGGCCATCGTCAGGTAGGAGTTGTCCCGTTGTAGTTCCGCTACGTTTTGGTACAGGCCAATCAGAAGACATTTGACTACCGGCACGGGATCGTTGCCACATGATTCGATCGGCAGACCGATGGTGTGGCAGATGTCGGCTAGCTGCTGCCGCACGGACACGGCGTGGCTGAGATTGCGTTCCAGCAGGAAGTTGTCGTAGCACCAGGAACGGGGTCTTTCTTTTGCCTTGAATTCGTTGAAAACGTTGAGAAGCGTGATATGATCTCCGCATTTGGCGTAGAATTTGGAATGGGCAGCCAGTTGTTGTTCACGTTTCTGGCTGTTGGTGAGGAAGACATTTTCCCCCGAGAGCATGGCGACGATTGAGAGTATTTCGTCGAGGCATCCGAGATCTGGAGCGGCGAGAACCATACGGGCGTACTTGGGATCCAGAGGTAGTTTGGCCATTTTTCGGCCCATCGTTGTGAGGGCCGGAGTTTCGACCGATTGGATGGCGTTAAGCCGTTTCAGTTCGGTGAGTGCACTCTCGATGGCTTCCGGTGACGGTTTATCGATGAAATCGAACCGTCGACAATCGATTCCGAGGGCCAGCAATTGTAGTGTTGAGGAAGCGATATTGCATCGTAGGATTTCCGGTTTGCTGTGTGTTTCCATCGTTTTGAACTCTTCCTTGGAGTAAGTTCGATAGCATTCGCCATCTTCTATTCGGCCAGCTCGTCCGGTTCTCTGCCATGCTTGAGCCTTTGAGATCCATGCAACTTTTAGGGTGTCTATTCCGGTAACTGAATCGTAGGCTCGTACTTTCGATTTGCCACAATCGACCACGTATTTAATACCGGGAATGGTAATCGATGTTTCGGCAATGTTAGTGGCCAGAATAATTTTTCTGGTGAAGGCTGGCGTCGGAGTAAAAACGTCTATCTGGTTGTTTTGGTTCATGGCAGCGTACATCGGATAAACGATGATTCGTGGAAGCTTTTTGGGGCCATTGTTTAGATTTTTTGCCAACTTCCTAATCAGCATGGCAGTGGATTCGATTTCCTCCTGACCGGTGAGAAAGACCAGAATGTCCCCTTCAGGGTTCTTTTGCTCGTGTATTTGGAATACCGTGGTCACGCAAGCCTCGATGTAATTTATGTTCTCTGTGCACTGGAAAACGCGAACGACAAAGTTGTTTCCTTGCAGGTACAGCGTCGGACATTGGTTAAAGTATTGCGAAAAATGATCGACATCCATGGTGGCCGACATTATGATGACCCTCAGCGGGTCCAGCAGTTTGTTTCTTCTGGTTTGCTGGGCTTTTTTCACTATCCCAAAGAGGACATCCGTAGCAATGGTACGTTCGTGGGCTTCGTCCAATATTATCACATTATAATTCTTGAGCAATGGATCGGACAACGCTTCGCGGAACAGCGTTCCGTCCGTCATGAATTTGATCTGGGTCCGCTCCGAAGTGACGTTCTCGAAACGCACCGAATAGCCGACCAGTTCACCCAAAGAACATTCCTGCTCCTGGGCGACACGCTTGGCCACCGTAATAGCGGCCACTCGACGCGGTTGGGTAATGGCAATCATTTTGCCCTGATTGATACCGGCCTCGTGGAGGAATTGCGGCACCTGGGTACTTTTTCCTGTGAAGAGTAAAGGGTTTTAGATTGATTATAAATTCATGTCGTTGTGGCACCGCTAATAAATCTCGGGTGGGGCACTCACCGGAACCAGTATCGCTGAGCAGAATCAATGTCTGGTTCTTTTTGACGTGGTCCACTATCTGTTTTCGAACGTTGTAGATCGGCAGGGACATCCGCTGTTGGTAGACGAGTTTTGCGCTGGACGGTTGTTTAAATCCGCCAATTGCTGCTGGTCCGGCAGCACCATTTTCGAAGGTTGTGCGTTTCATCGTTGCCGAACAGCACAGCTTTAGGCAATATGCACTTCAATCACCGTTTCAACATAGATTTTTGTAATTGTAATTGTTGATTTATTTACACACGAAAACCTTTTAGCACAGGCCTTATTTTATCAGGTCAAGGAAATTTTCTTTTGGAAAAGTAAAAATTCAACGTCACATTTGCAGGCGGTGGGATCGATTTTTATCGCTGTTGTTGATTAATGTTGAATTTCTATCTAGCCCAGCATTTTGAAAAAGGTTTAATTTTTTTTTGTAATTTATTTTCTTAACTAATAAAAAATTAGTTTTATATGAAACGATTTTAGAATTAAAAGAATATTGGAATAAAATTTAATCACATTACTAATGATTAAAAAAAATAAATCCTTTGTAAAACTGCGGACAGAAATACCGATTGATGACAAAAAGCAGCATGGTCTTTTTGCGTCAATTGACGTTTGAGAACAGAGAAAAAAACTTCGCGCATGGGCACAAATAGCGCCATCCATTTGTCAGAACACGAATCAATACACCAAGGGGTCGCCATTTGATAGTTTTTTTTTCCCATAAATGGAATTATTAAAATCGAATTATAATTATTTTGAGGGACGAATGATATCCAGATGTTAAAATCCTAAGGACCAAATAAATTTTAACAAAAAAGAATTATACTTATTTATTCAAATTTTCAAATTCAAAATCAGAATTAAATTATTTATAATTTTTGGAATCAGCGAAAAAAAAATCAAAAACTCAGAACCGTAATTCAAAATATATGTAATCTTAGTCATGATTATTAGAAAATTTGTATTCAGAAAAAAAACATTCAAAGTCGAGGGTCAGATGTCAAAACCAGAATTCATATTCAATTCGATATCGATGCTTAAAATCCCTCGAAAAAAAAAAATAAATAAATGGGATTAAAAAAATAAACTCAGAATTTAGACCTCAATTTCAAGAATTCAGAGTAGTTAGTTCACATTCACCGGTATAAGTTCACATATTTCGAAAATCAGATTAAGATTTCACTTTCTTCGGGAACAATCTTCAGGCTGATAGCAGTTCTAAATTGTGATCGATGGAAGACGCACAGAAAAACGCCGAAGAATCGCAATTGGCTAGTATACGTTTTATTGTAATCGAATCATACAACAGTTGAAACGGTGCAATAACAATTTTGCTACATTGGCTACCAACGATAATTAAGATATAAGCGATACATATCGTTATTCAAAGAATCTCATTAACATTACAAATCGAAAACCCGGAAACAATTATAAATTGTATGTGAACATCAAGAAAAACTCAACGTTTAGGTATGAGCGTTACGATCGAGAATTAAAAAGTCAATAAATCAATAATTGAAGCCTTGCGATCGATTTCTAAAGCAACTTCGTAAACAATGAAATAAAATATTAACACCAGCGTTTATCAAAAATAATTCATCTCATGGTAAATTCGAAGCTTCAACTCTAACAATGATTAACTTTCGATATTCTTAGAAGTGATTAAAAATAAGGTCAAATTCAAATTTTCTTTTTCTCAAACTTTTCCAAAAACTCGTCAATATCGTACCGATAAACAAGACCCTTTCTGCGGTCGACATCGAAACACTGTGACGAAGAATATATCTGGGTGGTGTTCAACCAGAGCCACAAATGTCTCGACACAAGGCTCGTTTCAAAGTCCAGTTGCTCGGCCTTGGATGGATGGTGATGCGGAATAAATAGCAACCCTCGTGGGATGTAAAATCGTTTCGTTTCCTGCCGGGCGTTCGGAGGGACTGGTATTCCCAACACTTTGGTACCGTTTTTCAACTCGTTCACGGATAAATTGTTGAAAAAGTTAGTCATCTCGGTCATGGGTATCAGTGTTTTGCTGCGCACCGGAATGGGCTTCACGTCACCTGCATTACAATCGGCCGCCAATGGACGATTGTGAGCCATGGCAAACTTTGCACATAGTTCATTCCGTTTGGCCAGCGACTCGTGCCGGATGTCCGTACCTCCCAACATCATCGCATCGATTATGTGCAACGCAAGAGAGATTTTCTGTTCATCATTCTGCAATGGAAGAAATTCTGTAAATTAAAAGAGCAAAATACAATTCCAAACATTGCCAGGACCTTGAAAAAAATCTCCTCGACAATTTCCCCATAAAGCAGAGTCTTCGGCGAAAGCACCAGCTGATATTCCTTGATCTGTTTCCATCCCTTCTCAGCTCGATCAAAGACAAACGTATTTCCATTGCCTTTGCTCAGGAAGATAGTTCTAACCGTTTTACCCTGATCGCTGGTAACATCAACGGGAATAAAGCTCCACCACGCCGGGTCACCGAATATATTGGCCGGTGTTTGAGCGCCGTCCATCACAGTATCTGGAACCGTAAATTTTTCCCCCGTTGATTGTTCAATAAATTGCAAAGCGTACTCGGCAGCGAACCGAATCTTGCCATCGCCTGCAGTCAGTGATTGGTAACTGTTCTGATCCAACTTCCACGACTTCCAAAGGGTCGTTTGTAGCAACCTTTGGTCAAGTTTTTCGGCACAAAAATCATCCGAGAGCGCGGCCAGCATCGGTTTCAGCCCTTCGATCTGACGTCGGGCCAAATCTTCGTTCGAGCCCCGAATAAAATTGGTAAAATCGATATCCTGTGCGATGACGTCCTTCGAAACGATTTCCAGAATGTCGTAATTGAGATGCTTGTTGTCCCACATTACTTGATTGATCGAAATCAAATACTCAGCGAATCCTGTGTCCCGATTCAATCGGTTCTGGCAAACCAGATAACGTTCCGAGTTGGCCGGGCGCGACGAAATCGGTTTAACGATAGATATTTTACCGTAACATCGATACAAAATGTACACCAATCCGACTGAGAAAGGAGTGTACAGATCGAACACCTTAATTATTGCTCGTCCACCGGTTCGGATTACACCGACCGCCAACAGCACCAGACACAAGTACAGACGCTTGGAAAGAATCTCCTGGGAGCTGCTCTTAATATAAAATCCTCCGTCGCAAACGAGTAGATGAGCCCCCCGGTCTTTCGTTTGAGCTAGAACGTAGTCAACGAAACCGATTATGTTCTCGGGATCGAAAATGTTGCCGTTGTCGTTGCGACCATAATAAGGATCCAACGTTTCCGGAGCACCTGTGGCGTCGAATTAGTAGTAATTTAAAATTTCAAGAGATGACCGTTTATCAATGTTTTTCTTACCCGCTCGGAAGGCATCCGGCCGGAACTCGTATTCACCCTTGGTGGTAAAACCGAAACCACGCGCGTGCCATCCACCATTGCGCCACAAGATGTACTCGCTGCATCCGCCCGGTCCGCCGAAAACGTCCACAAAGTAGAACAATTCCTGGCTGTTCCGTTGCCGCTCCTGATCCGAAAGCTGACACAGGCGCCACTCGAACATGGCATCGACGTTGGCAATTTTGACGGCCGCCCGGTTCATGAACTGTCCGGACCGGATGTCGAACCGGGTGCTTCGTTGCCGGGCTCGTTCCACCAATTTCACCTTAAACTGGTCCAGGGTCGATTTTTGGTTGAGTAACTGGCGGAGCAAACTTTCGGTGCAATACTTCGTTTCGTCATCGATCGAGTTTTTGCGCAGTCCTATTTCGAGCCAGCTTTCCGTGTCGATCTCAGGCACCGGTGCCGTTGGGCTTAACTCCACCGACCGGAAGTTGCCCTCGAAATTGGCGACTTCTGCAAGAATTTCTTCAGGACTGATCATTTTGACACGTATCTAGTACAAATCGGATAACTCAGCACTTTTATATACAAAGTATTGTCACAAAATTCCTTAACTTTTAACTAATAAATAAGAGTCTGAAAATACGAGTTTTTTTTTAAAGAAATGAAGCTTGGATATCTCCGTGAAATCGGCAAAATCCGAATAATTGCTCATGCGGTTTTTTCTGGTGTGTGTGTCGTTTTCGATGAGAAAATACCAAAATACACGATTGGATTTTTTCAACATACTGGTTGAAATTCTACAATTTTGATGTTTATAGCTTTATTGAACACCAAGAAAATTGTTGTGAACAGAATTATTATTATAGTTAATTAAAGTTACAGTTGTTTTAGTTCAAATCAATAAAAATTGAAAATTTTTTGCTTACGTTGCACCCCTAAATAAGATACACAGGAATAAGTAGGAACGTTATTCAATCTTTGAAAAATCATATAAAAATCAAATGTTGATCGATTTTGATGAAACACAGCTTACTGAAAAGATCAGCTAGATAGATATGCCATGTTTTGGCACATTTTCCAAAACCGAATCGCGCCA
Organism: Uranotaenia lowii; assembly: GCF_029784155.1. Classification (NCBI taxonomy): domain Eukaryota; kingdom Metazoa; phylum Arthropoda; class Insecta; order Diptera; family Culicidae; genus Uranotaenia; species Uranotaenia lowii. The sequence goes on along the minus strand of NC_073692.1, from coordinate 296,965,521 downwards.
AAATTAAGACAATAGCGAACAAAGAAAAATAAATAAAAAATGACACAAAGTAACTACAAAATTATCTTAAATGGCAGAAAATATAATTTTTAAAAATAATAACATTTTTAGTAAAAAATATGTAAAAACAAGGTTGCGAAAAAAAGTTGCTGTTTCGGTGATTTTTTTTAAATATTATGCATTCAACTTTAAGAATACAAAAAAAACGTGGGCATATGTATCTCGAATGTGTACGTGTTCAACGTATTTGCAATTATTGCTCGAACACGAAACTATAGCGACATCGAAAATGTCATGCCAATTTTCTTATAATGTTAGGAATACAACCAAAATTTAAAGGTAGTTTTATACATTTTTTTTTTCAAAAATCAAAAGAAAAGTTAATCGATGGAGCCTTGAGTATAAAATTGAACGCATTTTCGCTTGAAGCCCTCCTTTTACAGTGTCATCCGGTACCAGATTCTCAGTTTTTTTTGCATTTCCTTAACATATCCTTCTCGTCTTTGACTTTTTTCTGCTCTCCCGAAGTTCCCGTTTCATTATTGCTCAGTACTGCTCCACCGGGCGCAGGTCCGGACAGTTTGGCGGGTTCATGTCCTTTAGAACAAAATGGACAGAATTGGCCTCATACCACTCCAGGACACTTTCAGAATAGTGGCATGATACCAAATCTGGCCAAAATAGCGGAGCTTCGTCGTGCTGTTGCAACAACGGCAAAAAGCGCTTCTCGAGTCACTCAGATTTCTAGATCTCGTTATTTACTGTGTCCTTTGTCACGAAAGGCTGTCTCCTTAGTCGATTGTTGTCGCTCATCACGGTTTGGGAAGTTCTGTACCTAATATGTATGTGGTCCAGCTCTCTTCTTTGCAATCTGGACGTAGCTCTGCGACATGTCGATCTTTTTAGCCAAATCACGGCTTGAGATGTTGGGTTTTGCTTTAATCATCCGCTTCACCTTTCCCTCCGTCTTTTTTTCTCCGGTCCCAGATTTCTTCCAGCTTTGCCGTGATCCAACGTTAATCGCTCCAGGAATCGCTTCAACACCTGGAGACGGTTGAATGGTGAATGTTCAACATTTTTCCCAACTGCCGGTGCGACAGGTAAGGAAATTCCAGGCATTTGGAAAGAATTTGTTCTCTTGACTCGCGTTGGTTCACCTCCACTCAGGCAAATTCTTATTATAATTTTCATAAGATGCGTCTTATGAACCGCTTTTTAGAGTGTAATATTGTGTTTCATAAGAGTCTTATGAAATTCCTTCAGTTTTTATATGAACATCTTATGAAAAATAGAAGAAAGGGCATTGTGAAAATATAATGAACACATTCATTCATTCTGTCAAGTTTTTCATCGTCTAGCGGTACGAAGCTTTCGATTGTTAGTTATAAGTTTTCCTTAACAGTTGAATGTCATTGTGATCTTTCTGATTGGTAAGTTTGAGTTGATGTTTTTGATGTGAATGCTTAATATATTTGTAAACTAAAATATATTATTTTTTGTTTACTTTCAGTATGCTGACCGGCTAAAAACGGAAGGTCGAAGAATCGGATGCGGCGAAAAAAATCTTTGTTGGAGCCGAGGTGTTGATGTGCTGCTGATGACACTTTGAATGATTTTATTTGAAACAAATTCGGAAAACAATAAAGTGAATCTTTTCAACGTAAAATATCATTAATTATTCTTATTAGAATTGACTTTCTGTTTCCATAAGAGCATCTTATGAAAAGCTACAAACCCTCATTGGATTAGGTGTTCATCTTCAGAATTCATTCGCGTCATAAGACAATCTTATGAGTTTCAATGATTTTTCTTATGGCGCCACTTCATAAGAGAATCTTATGGCATGCATAATAGTATTTTTCTGAGTGTCTATTTTCGTTGAATCGAAAAACACGACTTCGAGTTTGTGTGCAAAATTTGGTTGATTTTTACCCAATGGTAAAAAAAGTTATGCATTGATGAATGTGTCGCAAAAATTTCGTGTTCGCCCTTCATAACATTTTTGGCGACGAGTATTCAAGTACTGAAGACGAATTAAGCGAGAAAATGAGTCGTCGCAACGGAAATTCCGGTCGAAGTCGGAGCAGCACAGCGTGGCGCACCGGAACAAATCATCGAACCTCTGTCAACCGTTATCAAGGAGTTCCATTTCAATCGTGAGAACGAGTTAACGTTCGACCAGTACGAAGACCTTTTCTGGCAGAATGGTAGAGGAACCTGGATGATCAGGCTGAGGTACGACTATTTCTGAGGAGCCTGAGCGCCCCGGTCCATTTTCCGATATTTCCTTCGCGGTTGCATACTTGGGATGCTTTCAAAATCAACCTGGCAAAGCACACTCACAAGCGCTGAAAAAGTGGTCCGATACATGAAAGGCACGAAGAAACTCAAGCTCCAGTTCAAGCGAGACGGAAAGGCTGCAGCACTGATCGGGTACGCTGATGCGGATAGGGCGTTGGATACTGAAAATAGGAATTCCCTTGAGCGGTTATGTCTTCAACGTATTCGGAAACACAGTGTCTTGGGCCAGTACGAAGTCATTCTGTAAGGCAGTGTATGCAACCTTAAGCGTAGCTGCTTCCGAATGGTTGTGGCTACAAGGAATTCTAGAAGATTTGCAACAAATTTCCCCTGGAAAACCGTTCAAAATTTTTGAAGACAATCGTGGCTGCATTGACCAATTCAGGGTGGGTGATGTAACGGAAGTTTTCTTTCAAAAACAACTGAGAAAATTTTCTTAGTCTAACTTAAGCTCTTCACCTAATAACTTAAAATCTTATCCACTGTAAAATCTTGTTAGAGCAAGTTCACTGGTGTTGGGATGAAGTGGAAGAAATTTTGACATTTTGAAAATTGTACCATGCAAAAATGGTTTCAAGATTTTGGGGCGGTGTATTTTTTTACAACACTGTTTCTATTTCAGCCGTATGTGATAGAAATACTGCTATTTTTGCATCACAGCATGCGAAAATACAACACGTGTTGTAAAAAAAACTAGAAGTCCACAGATCTTGAAAATGTTTATGCATGGGAAAATTTTCAAAATGTACCGTAAGTGTCAAAATTTCTACCACTTTTTCCCAAAACCAGTGAACTTGCTCTTAGAGTTAGTTAGGAGTTTTAAAATTGATCATAGCAATCTGATAGTTTTTGAATTCAAAAGTCTGTAAGGAAGAGCTAGTGCAAGTTGTGCAAAAAGTTTCGGTAATATGAAAATTAGAAAATTAAATCTCAATAATTGTTTCAAATGTAGATAGAATAGCTACAGGCAGTGCCAGGAAGTCCAATCAGTTTCTATATAACTGCAAGATCAATTCGCCAGGTTAGCGAAAGAACTAGACAACAGAAAAAGAAGAAATCAAATAAATATAGTAGAACCCTTTTTATCTGAACTATGGTTACTCATGCTTCCGCGTCATCCGGGGTAAAATGGTTATCTTATAAGAACCCGGATACAAGATCTCCATATTTTACGAGCTATACGCCCGGATGACCTGCAAAACGTTAGAGAAGGATAGTGTTTTCAGCGTATCTGCTACAATGATTGGCAGGATCGCCAATGTGTTTTTGGCGGTCTGGATTGTTTATTTATAGTTTTTTCAATAGTTTTCTTTACCAAAGTCATCTGATTATGTGAGATTATCGTTTTGTTTAAAATGACCATTGTATTTCATGAATCCATCTTTCATCCATCTGATGTTAGAACATTAACACTAAACGTACCGGAGGCGGTCAAATGACGGTTTTTGAACTTTAAACGATGATTGCGCCTTATATAAATGTTTTTTCGCAAATTTAACGACAGGACTATTTTTATTTACAAAATGCAAGTATTTTTGCGTTTTTTAAATTTTTTTAAGTGTTGCGGTTTTCGAATAACGCATGTGGTATACCTATTCACCGTATACCGCGAGCAGTCAAATGACGGCAAACACTGTTTTCGCTAAAACTCCCTTGTTTCTCAACCGATTTTCACGAAATTTATAGTTTTGAAAAACTTTTAATTCGACTCAAATATGTTTCTCAGACAGTTTTCAGCTACAATCAATTATTTCTAAGTTATTTGAAGTTCAAAAAAAATTTTATGAAAAAACATGCCTCAGAATATAGGCTGTGAACTAGTTATAAAGTGCTAGAAAAAAATTTCACTTTGTGCTCCAGAAAGCTGAAGTTAGAAGCTATATGTTGCACATATGGAATTTTTTTTTAAAAAATTTCTACACTCAGAGGAAATCTTATTATGAATTTCATAAGATACATCTTATGAACCACTTTTTTGCGTCCAAACTAATTTTTCATAATAGTCTTATGAAATTCTTTCAATTTTCATACGATGTTCTTATGAAAAATAGAAGAAACGGCATTGTGAAAAAACGATGAACACATTCATTCATAGCATCAGTTTTTTTTTCATCATCTAACAGTACGAAGCTATCACCAGTTCATAGTTATTATAGTTTTCCTTCAAAGTTAAATGTTATTGTTATCTCCGGAATGGTAAGTTCGATTTGATGTTTTTGGTGTGAACGTTGAATATATTAGTAAACTAAAATACATTTTTTGTTTGCTTTTCAGGAAGCTGATCGGCAAAAAACGAAAGGTCGAAGATTGAGATGCGGCAAAAAAAAACTTTGATGGAGCCTGTTGATGCGCTGCTGATGGTGACCATAAAGGATTTAATTTTAAACAAATTTGGCAAACAATAAAGTGAATGTTTTCAGCATGAAATATCGAGGATTTTTCTTATTAGAAAGTGATTTACTGTTTCCATAAGAATCTCTTATGAAAAGCAACAACCTCTCATTGAAGTAGGCGTTCATCTTCAGAATTCATTCGCGTCATAAGACAATCTTATGAATTTCATTAATTTTTCTTATGGCGCCACTTCATAAGAGAATCTTATGGCATACATAATAGTATTTTTCTGAGTGTAAGATCATGGCTTCAAAAAATGTACAAAAGTTGTGTAAAACCCATACTTTTCAATCAATCAACCGCCAAAGCTGTTCCTGTTACAGCAGAAAATTTTTAAAAATTGAATTGGAAAGTTGACGTAACTTGTCACATTTTGGCATCTTTAGATTTTTAAAATACGAGATACATGATTTATGACGACTTTTCAAAGGTAGCTATTTTTCGAACTTTTTATCAATTGGGATTTTTTGAGGCAATCCCAATACCTAAATTCAGCTTTGCACTGGATTTTGAGTACTTTATTGTAAGGTTTAGGCTTCAAAACTATATGCAAAAGAAAGCAAATTTCATACCGGTTCTAGTGGTGTAACTGCATTGGCGGTGCAATGCTTGACAAAAATATGATAAATAAAACAGTGGAGTAGTTTCTGAATTTTGAAAAATCAGCACAAATTCTTGCTTGGCAGACGGGCGCAGTGGGTGGTAATATCTCAAAGCTATTTTGCACACGAAGACGGGAGAAAGGAAACGAAAAAACAAACAAGCATTAGTGCAAATTTGCTGGTTTTACATTCAGAAATATATTTATTATATTTTTGTCAAGCATCACACCGCCAATGTCGTTACACCACTAGAACCGGTATGAAATTTGCTTTCTTTTGCATATAGTTTTGAAGCCTAAACCTTACGATAACATACTCAAAATCCAGTGCAAAGCTGAATTTAGGTGTAGGGATTGCCTCAGAAAATCCCAATTGATAAAAAGTTCGAAAAATAGCTAGCTTTGAAAAGTCGTCATAAATTTTGTATTTCGTATTTTAAAAATCTAAAGATGCCAAAATGTGCCAAATTACGTCAACTTTCCAATTCAATTTTTAAAAATTTTCTGCTGTAACAGGAACAGCTTTGGCGGTTGATTGATTGAAAAGAACGGGGTTTTCACAACTTTTGTACATTTTTTGTAGCCATGATCTTAGAAATTTTTTAAAAAAGTATTCCATATGTGCAACATATAGCTTCTAACTTCAGCTTTCTGAAGCACAAAGTGAAATTTTTTTCGAGCACTTTATAACTGATTTACAACCTATTTTCTGAGGCATGTTTTTTCATGAAATTTTTTTTAACTTCAAATAACTTAGAAATAATTGATTGTAGCTGAAAACTGTCTGAGAAACATATTTGAGTCGAATTAAAAGTTTTTCAAAACTATAAATTTCGTGAAAATCGGTTGAGAAACAAGGGACCCAGCCAACAATTTGGTAGGTATATCGAAAGATATACGTACATCTATGTCGATAATTATCATCGTATATGACGTTAGAAAAAAGCTTATACATACCAAAAGTGGAGGCGATATACGTACATGTTTTGATTATTTTCTGATTTACGACTTCGACAACATCAAATACGATCGTATTGCGATGTGTGATAAACTTTGGTACTTTATGTTGCATTGACGGTATGTTGTACGTGATGTTGAACGAGTCGATTTTTACACATATATGATTATGCGATGTTTGACAGTTAAAATCCCGCTTTATCCGATGTGGTTTGTGATGTTGTACGACTTGAAGCAATCTGACGATCGATTGGCGGTTTAAGTCACCTTTTATGCGAGAAGCTTTGCAATGTTATACGATGCTCATAGATTTTTACATCGATTGACAACTTAAGTCACACTCTATACGAAGTGTGTTGTACTTTTGTACGATATGAAGCCATTTGACATTCAATTGATGTTCAAAGTGACACTTTATGCGAGGTGTGATGTATTCTTGTACGATTTGCAACAAACCGACAATCGATTGGCGATTTAAGTAACCCTTCATGCGAGGTGTGCTGCAGTGTTATACGATGTTCAGAGATTTGAGCACCGATTGGCAGTTTAAGTCACACTCTATAGGATGTATGTTGAACACGTATACGATATGAGGCCATTTCACATTCGACTGACTGTTTAAGCGACATTTTATGCGAGGTGGGATGCATTCTTAAACGATTTGTACCATTAAACGATTTTGTGGACCGCTTTGTGTAGCATATTATGAATATAATTGTGATTGAAATACGAGTAGAAATAAAAGTAGCTGTTGATTTTGATTTATTTTTATTCTAACAAACATTTTGATGCACTACACAATTATAACAATTATCGAACTTATACAATAACAATTCGAAATTATATCACTCAAATTATTCACGCTTCAAATATATCGCTACCGGAACCGGAACTAGACCTCGTTCCGCTCGCTGCTTTCCCGGTTGCTCCGTCAACCTTAGCCGTCTCTATTTTCGGATATAGTTATCCTGTACAGGGAGAAAGGTCGGGCCACGGCACAGATTATCCCGTGTGAAAATAATCATAATCAATCCCATGATATCAGAGGTACGCGTTTCAGTTTCGTTTTATGAAGGCGTGCGTTTTTATCAGTAAAATAAAAAGAAAACTCATTAATAATTATTGTTGGTATCACAAAATCATTGTTAATTAACTGAAGAAGGAATGAAGGTTTCTTATAATCTACTATTGAAAAAAAAACAGTTGTCATGAATTTATGTTTTCATAGAAATTAGCAAACATTTTAATCTATGTGTGCCAGTTTACATATCAGGAGAAGATTACAGATACAATTCGTTCAGAAATCTAGGTTTATTTAGAACAAGAATTCCAGTTTTAGGTAAGATTTAAATTTTAAATTATTTTAATTCGTAGCTATCAGAAGATGGAACTGTATTCGAAATTTTAATTTCTGACTCAGATGATTAATGTTTTGAATTGTTAATGAACTGTAAAACAAAAGTACCTTATTGTTGATATTATTGTGTTCCTTTGATGAAACAGTTACGCGCTCCGCGACCTTCTCGATAGCTAGGTAATCATCAACGGAGCATTTCGACAACCAGTGGTTTATTGTCATCATTTTTTCGGCGAGAGTGGGTGTAGTAATGCAGTGTAATGAAACCTGCAATAGTTAAAAAAAATCAGTTATTAATTACATAATTAAAAACGTCATTCACATTATGATTTCAAATGGTAATTACATAAAGTATTTGCTCATCCTTAAATTTCCATTCTGCTATCTGTTGAGTTTTTCCAGTTTAGTTTTCTCCAGTTCAATCGTCCAGTTTTAAAATGAGAATGGATAGAGTTTCTCAAGGTCAGCATCAGAAATTGATGGTGTTTCATCCGTAAAATATGTCATTGTGTCGGATGATACTCATTTTACTGTCGGATGAAACGTGTATGTCGGATGATGTTGTAAAATATCCGATTGTGACTCGGTTTTGTAAAAAAGGAGCTTCCTGTTTGCAACACCATCTAAAATAGAGGTATAAAAATGTTTTTTATAATCTTAGAAAACTTTTTTTTTCACCTTAAAGATCGTGTAGTGTTTCTCATTTGATAACGGCACGGCAGCCGGTTTCCGAACCGCCTTGGTACGAATTGTAGCGGTTTCCTGTGAAGATAGGCTTTTCATCATGACCGGTTTCTTGGTGACATATCGTTATAGCTTTCCTATCCGTGTGGGACAAGAAAACCTCGATCAGATTGCTCACGTTCATATGCTTCAATTCGTGAAGCGCCTGTAAAACGATAATAATAAAATTAGTGAAATTTGATTATTTGGACGAATTACAAAAAATCTACCGCTATCTGTTGACAGATGAATGTCACAGCAAAAAGATTTACAATTCTATAATATTCATCTGCTTCTTAATTGAACTCTGGACAATGAGTCAGTCTAGAATCTAAGAAGTAATTCTGATCTAAAATTCACTTTCTAATGAAAACGTAGAATGCGCACTTACCATACGAAGATAGTAGCAGGGGAACTGAACACGGATCTTGCGCTGCGTCCTGCATCGGCTAACATTCTTTTCGTACAATCTGTGCGGTTCCTATTGGTGCTGGGGTTCGAGCTTCTTGGCTTTGTCTATGTTGTCGTAGATCAGCACAGAGCCGGTCAATTTAAACAAACGGAAGTAGTACGGAAAGCGAACGAGATAATAGCGGGGGTAGTTTTGGGCATGGTGGCTAATTAGGCACGGATTTTCCTACTTGGTTCAGCAAAGCACATCCTTGCGGCGCAGCAGCCGGTTTGTCATGCACCAACGTGAATTGTAGCGGTTACCTCAACATATAACGAGAACTTATTTTTTTACGGCGGATCCACACAATTTCGCTAACGCAGCAAAAACATTTTTAACAGTTTTCGCAACAACTTTGGCGATTCCTGGTCTATATTTACGCAGCAACTGTGACGCGAAAGTAAACACGAAATGCCGATGTAAACAAAAAAATGAGAAAAGAACGAAAAGAGAAATCAATTTTTTGACAACGCACCATTCGCCATCATAGCTCTGTTCAATAAAAATAAATGTTTTTGAGCGATTGTGATATTCATAAATCTTTGTAGTAAAAAATATCTTTAAAAAAATTAAAGATCGTTAATATATAAATCATAACTAAAATGACTTAGCTTACCTTCAAAGTGATGTTATTCTTCAATTACTTCATCCGATATTCACTTATCACAATAATTCACATATACATCCGGCGGGAACTGCAGTCAGCATCACGATGCAACGTATTTTAAACATCTGCCATTTTATGACCGCTTAATACGATGCTTTATTGATAAGTATACTCTATTACGAATCTGATTTGATCGCATTACATATATTTATCTCGTGGGCTATGTGACCGGTTATACGATGATGACGTTGATTTGCCTCTTAATGTGACATTCTATAAAATATATAAATTGATACGATAAACGATGTTTACGGGGTATTCCTTACGAATCTATCTGAAGTCGTTTACGATTTAGATACAAAAGTATTTCATGTACAAATAAAATACGTCTTAAGAAATCTTATGCGATTATTATTGGATTTCATTTCGCATCGGCCGTACTAAATACGACTTCATTCAACGTATCGTAACTAAATCGTATTTCGTTTGATTTTAACACCTTCTACGATGAATATACGATATGGTCGAATGTTAAGTGTACACATTTACGAATCCGATTTGAGTTGCACCCATATAAGAGTTTGACGATGATTTCTTTTACGATTTCATGTTGGCTGGGGAGTTTTAGCGAAAACAGTGTTTGCCGTCATTTGACTGCTCGCGGTATGAATAGGTATATACAAAGTGTCGGTATGTTTAGTGTTAATAATGACGAAGCAGACAGAACTTTACTGTTTCATAATTATTTGACACGTCAGGATTAACCATTGATGAACTATCATTCCATGTGATTAGAAACGAGTCAACATCCTCAATGCATCTGGGGTGAGTGATAAAAATTAGATTGTACTTACCAGCGGAAATCGCGTAAGCCGGCAGGTAGTAGAGCATGTACGGACACCCGACCGACATCAGCGTTACAGACAGGCACATGAGGATGAACGTTATATCCTTCAACAGTAATATGTCCAGGTACCTGTTTTGGGAGCAGAGATTAAAACTCATTAATATCTCGAGTCTACTCATTCGCAAAGGGAAACCTACTGGTTAATCTTTTCCAACAAATCAGGCTCATAGTCTTCGTAATCGTCGTCGAAAATGTTCGACAGATCGCAAACCGGCGTCGGGATGATCATACTTTTGCTGAGTCCACGGTTGTTGTTCTGGGACAGCGAGTTGTTATTGTTGCTGGCCGGGTTGTTGTTCCGTTCTTCAACAAATGCGCCCAGCTCCAGAAGTCCCAGGCCGGCCTGTTGAACAGGCTGTGGTGGTTGAAGAAGTAGCGCCCCCGGTTGGTTCATGGCTGGTGGCGGTTCTTGTTGTTGCAGTTCCTTCGCTGCCAGCTTCAGCTCTGGAGGTTGCGCTAAACCCTGGTTCAGTCGGTTGTACGCATCCTCGGTGCTTACCGCAGTTGGTCGTTGCTTCAGCCGTTTGCTGTTGCGCTGCGAGTCGTACCCGGTGGCACGCTTCTTGTAAACGCACGTCGAATCCGTGCTCAAATCTTCTACCGAGTGCAGAATACTGCAACTGCGAATCGACGCAATCGGTTTCAGAAAGATCGCATTCGAGAGTATATCTTTCAGTTCGTCTTCGCTTTCTTGGAGCGTCTTCTCCGTTACGTTCACTAGAAAAGGCGTTGAGATTTGGCAGGGGGGAGGAGGGGGAAGATTGCCGATTGGCGGGTACAAAACATTCGTCAGTTCGGTTACTTAGCTGATTAAACTCTGGGTTAGGTTCTGAACACAAACTGTGTGACTGGTATGATCGCGTATCAGAGGCTTATCGACCCGTCTAAAGAGGATTAAGATTGTTCCATATTGTTTGCGCTCTCTAAGTATTTTACCATTGGGAAGTTTTTCTTAGGGTAAGAGTCTTTGATTGCACAACTTTTAGACCGGTAGAATCCAACGTATTTTTTAATAAAAAAAACTAGAGTCCTCTGTAATCTTCGAAATAAGTTCGCGTAACACTTTCTTCTATAGTCGCCGGAAGAATCGTAATTTTGGAAAACCCGAAAATCAAATTCGAATTAAGCGAATACCGGAAACCGAATTAAAACTACGCGACAACCGGCTGATCGTATATATCGTTCACTGTGGTTCGATTGGAAACCATACTTATATTTAGGTACATTATGCCTGATGGGATAACCAACTGAGAGTTTCTACAGAAGGACCACATTTTGTACCGAGCTAAACTTTTTTCGCTTTTGGTGACCGTTTTCTCGAAATATGTGGAAGAGATTCAGGGAAAACAACAATGTTTATTCAATATAGAGTTTTACATACGAATCAAATCAAACGGAAAAAGGTGCAGTATAACGGTTCAAATTTGGTTTGAATAAAGGATAATCGAATTTTGAGAACCATGTAACTCGTACTTTTGTCAAGGGTCATTACAGGGTAATTTGTGGAGAAAACGAAAAAAAAATGGTTTTTACATTTAATTAAAAATCGCTTAAAACGCGCGTCATCTAACCTTAAAAATATAATTGATACATGTGGAATACCGAGCGGCCCGTTTCAGGGTTCTCTCGAGAATTGTTGCACATTTTTTTTAAAATTTTTTTTTCAAGGGAATTTAACTGACAGGGTCATTTTTCCCTGCATGTTGCACAACTGACCTGATTGCTTCCTAATGATGCTAGGAAAGTCAGTTGAGCTAGCGATTGCTTAGCATAGTTAGTTTTGTTTACAGAGTTGCCAACATTTTTTTTCAAAAATCAGGGAACTGATGAATTAAAAATCAGGCTTAATCAGGCAACGTTAAAGTAACGGAAGTTTCGCTCAAAGTGATGACCTTCTTTTTTGGTAAACGCTCCACATTTTCACTCTAATATGTGTTGTGAGTCTGCCTTGTGAAATAATTCTACTGAATCAAAGCAATCGAAAGATTCCCTTTAGGGGAACATGCGCCACCTAAGCGAATCGCTGATTTTCTATGTATTCCACGTACAAATTGTGTTAAAAATGGGTGTAATCGTTGAAGAAAAGTGTTTTCTTCAAATGCCTATGGTTTTTTATTACTCAAATTGCTATAGTTTCTTCAAAAACTTGATTTTTTAAAACCATATTTAAAGCCACAGAACAAAACTGTGTTGCAAATACCCGCCGCTGTGTATTCAATACGCGCCTAGCAGCCGAACACATCCGAGAGCAGCCGAAGACCGAAAATACACCAATACTTACAGACACTTTGACTGAAAAGAAAATCAAATTGGACTAATAGAAATTTAAAAAAAAAATGCAGAACAAATTTTTTGGGCTCATTACCGTTCAAAATATGCTTTTAGACTTTTTGTTCATTTTCAATGAAAATTGGCCTTTTTGAAAAATTAATTCTTTTTTCAGCCTACTACGATTGGCGCGTTATAACGAGCGCATGGGCCGTGATAGAACATACCCATAAAAAGCATACCTTACCGAGTTCAGAATGTTTTTTAGCATAAAATCATAGTTAAGATTCTCCTCTATCGATGTGTCAGAAAATATTGTCTTATTCGTTTTTCTCTCTCGTTTTGATCGAAATGAAGAAAAACCTAAATTGTGAAACTATCACGACACAGGGGCATTTAAAGGAAAAATTCATACTTGCCAACTTGCCATGACCAATCACAGCATTTAAAACAAATTGGTAACATTTTTCAGGCTTAAAATGTTTCAGATTCTTCAAAACAAGGGTGGCGCGTATTAGCCACATGGGGCGTTATATGAACTTTTCCCCTAATTCTCTTTTTTTTTTTAAATAGGAATTAAAAAGAATCTTTCGAGTTTCGATTGCTTAGATTCAGCCACATTTTACTTTTACACTTCGGCAATGGCATTTAATTCAATTCCTTACTAAGGGAGATGGGGGCATAATGGCCACCTTAAGGAAAACGGTTATTTAACCATAGAAAATAGCTATAATATGGAGGTTACATTATTGTTTCGTGTTCAGACACTTGAAAAGCCTATTCCCTAACGGGCTGAAACGTGAAAAACTAGATGAAAACGTTAAAAAATGCATTTTAAAAATTTTTGCCAAAAGCTAAAAACCAGCCACTGTGGAGGCATAATAAGAACCCCCCCTGAGGCAGTATGAGCACCATTAATCAGAGCAAGATGTGCGTTTTTGCCGGGGAATCTAGCAGCGAATTCAATTCGATGAAGTCAGGTGAGTCGTAGATTCATCAAACAAAGCAATAACAAAATAATCTAGGTCTGTTTGTAGAATACAAACAATTCACGCACGCTCATACATTAAGTGCTTTGTTCGGAGGATGATGCTACTAGCCGTATAATGTAACAATAAAAAAATCGATCATGAATTGTGAATGGAAAAAAATCACCTTGAACAGAAATCTAACTCTAGTCTTTTGATTACCTCTCCGACACCTTACCAATAGGCTAAATTGTCGGATGAAAACTAGTCAAGGTGTGGCGCTATAAATCAATTTTAACTCGCTGCTAGATTCTACGGCAGAATATGCTCATTATGCCTCGATAATATGGTGCTCTATATGCCCCTAGTCAACAAATTTAAGTAAAAACGTGTTTTAAAATTGATAAAAGTGAAAAATCAAAAATTTTTTGATGGTAAAAATTGAGAAACAATGTGTACATCATGTTGCAGTGCGAACATTATAGATCAAGGTTATTTTAAGATCATAAGAGCTTATTTCGTGGTGCTCAAAAATTATAATATTTTCGTAACTTGAGAACCAAGCTAGTTTTTTTTAAATATCTCTGTAAAGATGATAAGGAGATTCCTTTTTTTGTGAAAAATAATACTATAGGAAGTACGAAACAAATCCTCATGAAAATTTATTTAAGAAAATACGCACTTTCGCAGAAAAGCGTAGTTCTCATTATGCCTCGGGTGCTCGGTGTGCCCTCATCTCTTCTACCCTGTTTTCAATCGCATTTGCTAAAATCAGGCAAATTTTCAAAAATCAGGGAAATTCTGAAAAATCAGGCAAATCCTGAAAAATTAGGCATATCCTGAAAAATCAGGCACATTGGCATCTCTGCTTTAGCCAGAAGTTGACAATATGCACATATGTATTGTGAATTTAAATAACATTTTTAGAAACGTCGCTGGTGAATTGGAAACAAAACACAGACTTCCGACAATCTAGTACTTCACTTTTCCTTGTCGGAAGTCCTTCGAAAGTCGGAAGTCCGGACCTCCGAAGTAAAATTTAGTGCTAGCGCTATTATATATTGCCTCCACTTTGGTAGATATATGCTGTTTTTTTCGAGTTTCATACGATTTTCTATAATGTATATGAAATGTATAACAAAGTTGATGAGAAATATACCTACAAAAATGTTTGCTGGGAAGCTGCATAAGAATGTTTGAATCTGAACACATACCCCCTTATTCTACGCCGCGCGTGAGGTGACGATAGTCGAATCACCCTAGTCACCCAATTCCAGTAGTCGCTTTAGGTGAGAAACGTCTTTAAGAATGACCTTTTGAAATCTTATCCTAATCTAGTAGTCAGCTTGGCATGAACCTCTGTCACATCGGCTTCGGGAATAAAGTGACAAGACTCACGTGACTCCGACTCGTCTTGACAATCGTCACCTCACGCGCGGCGCAGAATAAGGGGGATAACCCTAAAATTTTTATATTTTACTAGCAGACCCGGCTACACCTTCCAGAAATGAATGTTTTTTTTTTGAAAATTATTAAATTTAATTTTATTTGCAGGCACAATTTAAAATTAGATTTCAACTAAATTCAGAACCGCAATGACGGAAACACATGACATGTGCCGAACATGGCGGTCGAAACATCCATAATCAACTGCATCGCAGAACGAAGTGGCAGATCTATTTGGTACTTCTTCTCCGATACAGTTTATTTGGTGAGGGACAAAAATTTCAGTATGTTGTGCTTCTATTAAAAATGTGCCTCGCTTTTTTCAACACCTTAGTAACTTTCTTCCTATGGTCTATCCATCTATCATTTCAATTCTATAATACTCACCGATAAAGCCGCTCAAAAATTTCTAAAACATATTAATATTTATTTTGAAATTAAGTATGGAGTCCAAAATTCCTCTAGGTTAGTTGCATTAATATCAAAACTAATGTTTACGGTGAATTCACCTACAGGTATATCGAAGCAATCAATGCTTGATTTGCTTTGTATAAATACATAAATACTTTAAAATTTTCATTATTGAGAAAGTAGGCGATGGTGTTGATATCGCACGTGTTTTTTCGATTATCTAAGATTATTTTCTGTGGCAATATAGCAAACAAAGCTGTGCCATAATACCCCGCTGACTGAGGAAAAACAATCAGCAAAAGAAAGAAGGAGAAGAAGATTATTTTCTGCATTGACAAAAGTACGAGTTACAAATAAACCATTGAAATTGAATTATATGTTTCAGTGCAGTTTGTTTCATGTTTGTCATATTTTTAATGATAAATTAAATAAACTAAAAAAGAACTGTAATAGTATGTTTCCTAGCTTTTCTCAATATCAAGGTCAATGGGTTGAGTTGTCTTTCAAAAATACATTGAAAAAAGCTCAAACATCAAAAAAGTCTGAAACTGAATCAAGTTGGTAGGGTACCTTATATCTCTAATTATTATTTATTTAGCTCGTTTTGATAATAATAAGTGAAAATTTGTTTTTTTTTAAGATAATATTTATGAACAGGCGCAATTGATTCCAAATTTTGGAAACAAAAAAACTTGATTTTTACTTTTCTACACTGTATAAAAACTACTCCTTTTGAAAAATGTTTATCTAGGAGTTGAAAGGAACACATTGAAACTTATTGAAAAAAATGACGGTCGCCATGGAGCGCGAGATATCTAATATTTTACAGCTAGCCAGCAGCAGCGATGTAATTCGAAATTATATACGAATTGATAATATTTGGTATATTCAATATAGCAGCCGTCACTTTAATCGTAATTTTTTTCAAGTTCAGGGTATGCAACGTGACAACCTTTTTTATGCGCCCTTAGAGCAAGTTCACTGGTGTTGGGAAAAAGTGGTAGAAAGTTTGTCACTTTTTGCACATTTTGAAAATTTTGCCATGTAACAACATTTTCAAGATCTGTAGCCTTCAAGTTTTTTCATAACACGTGTTGTAGTTTCGCATGCTGTGATGCAAAAATAGCAATATTTCTATCACATACGGCTGAAATAGAAACAGTGCTGTAAAAAAATACAACGCCCAAAGATCTTGAAAACATATTTGCATGTTAAAATTTTCAAAATGTCAAAATTTCTACCACTTTTTCCCAACGGTTGAAAGAAGAAAGAACTGTTACTGAAAAGTTCTTTTTAATATAATTTGATGATGATGATAACTGCTTCTAGCTTGTACAAAGAAGTAATGCTATGTAGAAATGAAAATCATGAAACAACACCATAAAAAAACGTCTATACTGAGTCAAAAAGTTCCTACGTAGCAATATATGTAACATTAGGTAACATTTCATTATTATAAGCGCTCTGTGTATGAATACATAAAATAAAGTAGTTTCATTGTAATGAAAATTAATGTTTCTTTAAAAATTAATTCTGCGTTTTTATAGTCATGCTGTGGAACTTGATTGTTATAATTTGAATTGTCATGGTCATGGAGTCTGTGGTTGTACAAAGTTTAGTCGTATGAAATGAACAATAAAAAAATAAAAAAACCCAAGGGATGCAAAAAGAAGGAGTATACTTTTTTGGTAATTACATGGTTCAATTCACCCGCCAGCCAGGCTGACTCGCGAATACTTTGCGTTGCACTTTCGGCAGATCGTTTTCACGATTTCAAGAGTGTGAGAGAGTATGTTTTCACTGAACATAACTGAACAGCTGACATATTTCATGATCTGCAAAAAATCTAGAAAAATTATAAGCAAATTTTTATTCACTTTAGAACAGGAGGGAAAGCAGATGTGTTAACACCCTTTGTTTGTGCGAAACGGTTTGTTTGAATGGAATGCTGTAATGTTAGCTTGGCCCTCAAGATGTCCTACCTATTATGAGGAGGGATGACTGAGTAACCGAAAGCCAGACGCGGAAGATCTATCTCGAGTTAAGCTAGCACCTATGCTGGAAGCTACTGTATTTACAGACCCACGGAGTGCAGACCTCAACCCCCCTAACGGAACGCGCGGATGCTTTCGAACTTAAAAATATACAAGACTGAACAAAATAAGCTATTTTCTTAAACCGGGTACAGCACGTGCTCTAAATGGCGTTGATCCTGTTTATATCTACAGACAATTTGCTAACGCACTCTTCTAACAGCTTAACTAACGAATCAAACTTAAGGACAGTAAGCACTAGATTGTCTAATCCAAGCCACGGATCTAAGCTAAACCTGTATTTTCCAAACGCCTTTTGATGTTCTAGATACATGCCAATTAATTTTGACTTCTGAGTTTAAACCGGATGCCTAAATTCCTCATCGTTTTTTGGGTTGGTTGTCTAGAAATGGTAACACTAGATAGAACAGACATCCAAAGCTGACAGTCTTTGGTCGGAATCGAAAAGCATTCCGTCCAAGGGCCTAGCCGGTGATGAGTCTGCTCCAGAGCGGACGCTGATGGAACTTCTCAAGCTTACCAAATTTTCCGTCTAGGTTGAGACTGTTTCGGGTTTTGTCGGCTGCCCGCACCGCATCGTCCAGGAACAGATCTTCGAGACAGCGCCGGGTCAGGTGGTCCTCGGAGGAACTGAGGTGCCCTAGATTTTCCTTGAAATCGGACCTCGCGGCAGGTTCTTTGGGTAGAGCCGTCTTTTTGGCGCCGTTGCATTCGTCCACCGGACGATAGAGGGCACCAGAAACGCACACGTGCAACATGCAGCCACCTGTTGAATTTAAGAAGAGATATTTTGATTCCTCATTCAATAAACACGATAGCGTAGATAAAAAAATGTGGGCCTAACAGATTTCAACAGTTTTACATAGTAAGGCAAAAATTTAATTTAAAATTATATTTCAATCGAAGACCACTTCGCGAGTTTCGAGTTGAGTTATAATAGAAAAGTTATGACGATTTGTAGGTTGACTTAAATTATTATGTTTATTACAACTAGTTAAAAATCGCATGTGTGTTGAGCGTCAATGTGTGACTCAAAATGAATGGAATACTCAATTAAAATACTTGGTATTTCGTGATTAAACGTTCGATTGATTCATTTTGTTACATTGGATTGTAACTTCCGACTTCCGACAATCTAGTACTTCACTTTTCTTTGTAGGAAGTTGTGCGTCCTGGTTGCCTCAAGGAATATCCTACAACTGCATTTGTCACTTATCTAGGATATGCTCTAGGGCGCACATAGCTTACTTTCACGGTTAGGATTCACGTTTCCTTCTGCGTTCTATCCGCTGACGGGCGCGACACCAAGATGCACGTTCAGTTGCTGGAAGTTGACTGAGGAAGCATGGGGCGCGGACGAATGCGCGTATGAATACAACGACGAGGACACAAGATGCCGTAAGGCGTGAATTGGTATATGGGTCTTCCATGGGCGTGAGTGGGATGCATGTAATGCTTCACATACATAATGGTAGATCATCATTGAATTCTTCTTATAGAGATGATTGAAGAGCTATGTCCTGTCATCATCAATGGAAAGAGACATTCACGATTTATCGACTTCCGAGGGGCTATCAGAAGGTGCTTTCGGCAAATGCTTGTTTTTAACATAGATTCTAACTGAACGGTTAATCCGCATTCCACATCCTCCTTCCACTCTAAAAAAATTAAATATGAAATTTTGTAGTGTTCTTTCATATTTTCTCCTTTTAAAAGAAAATTCATGCATCGAAGCTTCCGGAGTCACATTCAAATTTACAGATTTCCTTGTGAAATTTTCTCAAAGATGAGTTGTTCATTCGTCAACATGATTTTTGTGTTCTTGTTTCATTCAATCGAAAGCTTAGATAATAATAAAAACATGACGGCATAACAATGTTTTAAACATTTATTTTACAACGCTTTCAAATGTGAATCATTTCACTTTTCTGTCCATGCTGATTCTCAATGCGGTACAAAAAAGGTAACGAACAAACACGCACACTATTCAAGAACTCGTTATTCAAAACGTTAAAAGATAAACAAAGCCTGCGTCACTTGCCAGGATTAAAGAGACTACATGCAACTACGCTGTAGGGCTGCCTTTAAAACCGCTTGGTTTTGCTCGATTAGAATGACACCGACAGAAAATCTAAAATTCCAATCGTGACTTTTTGTCTTTTTGTTTACTAAAGGATCGCTAGCCAGAACGTTTATGTATCCCTAGCGGGAATCGTAAACAGCAGTTAGCAATAATTTTTCTCTAGTTTTCACTGTTAATTGTTTCTTTGAAAATGCAACTGACGTCACGAATTATCATGGTTATGATGTTTAAACAAACTTTGACTAACTCTTAGCACGGGATTTACATCGCCACCTGAATTATGTATACAGGTTGGCTGATTCAGTCCCGTTGACACTTTGTGACTTTATGCCTTATAATTATCTTTACCTGATTGAATCGCTTTAAGCGTGCGCAGAAAAGTAAACAAAGAGATAAAAACAAAGGCGTCGAGTTTTTTTTCCTTGAAGTTGTCCCTGTTGTGGGACCGCTAGGGCCAGCGTTGGTCCAGCTTGCCAAGCCATCGAGTTTTAAAAATAACCGAGAAAAGAAATACTCGAATTCTATTAGGTACTCAGCGTACCACACCGTGGCCGAGGATCGCCTTTATTAATCAAACCGAGAAAAACAACCAGGTAAATGTTTAAGGTCCTTCTAAACGAAATTTTTTGTCGCGAAAACCGTTTCTTTTACAGAAGGCACAAGCAGATCGTTCTTCAGGGACCGTTCGCCGTTTGTCATTCGACACGGTGCGCCGCAGTTATACTCCCGAAAAAGGCAAACAAATTGCTGTCTCTAAGGATTGTGTTTAATGATTCATTCTGCACTTCGGAAAAGAAAACAACCGAGTGGAGCGGTATAATCGATAACAACACCGATGTTAAATACGCCGGCTAACAATAAGAACGCGATGAAATTGAAGTCTTCCTGTCAGGTTACAGCATACCATCGTCCCAGTACTAAGCTTTTTTTTACGGAGATCAAGGCACGGGCGAGGAAACGGTCGTGTTCTCCCGAAATCATTTTCGACGAAAAAGTGGCTCCCGCGATAACACATTAAAATCTGAACAACTATGATGCGGAAACCTGTTCAGGTCGGTCAAGCACTCTCAAAGAGACCTACACAAATCTACCCGATACATCCTTTGTCTTGCCGGTCTACAAATTAAAGAAGATGACCAGTGTTTTCCCTTCGTAACGATATCTGGACTTTCCAGGAGCTCGTCCAGTGTAATGCTAGGAAACATAAATCTGCGTTTCCCGGTCACAGCATTGAGTGGAAACATAAAGAAGACCCTGTCACATTCAGAATACCAAAGCGTGATTTCTGCACCACAATTTATTCTCATTTAGAGACTCCTGTGTATGTGCCATTGTTTGGATTCTTACCTCGAAAATTAGTAACTGCGCGAAGTGATTTGAAGACACATCCAAATTGATAGGATCATGATCTATTGAGAGCTGTAAGCTGCAGAAAAATACAAATATGACGAGATTGGAGTCTTCCTGCTTGGATTTGGAATTACAGAGAATTATGACATCAATAGTTCTGATTAGGAAGGGAGTGAGAGCAGTAACGAAGGATTATACGGCAGCGTTCGAGAAGATTATCAGCAAATCAAAACCATCTTTAACGATATGGGAAAAGGAAATAGCTGTAAATATAACAAAGCTTAACTTTCAAAATTCCGACCAAACAACCGTAAACGTTCATCATCACACGTGATATTTTCCTTAGCAACTTATTGCATGAAGACTATAATATAAGATTATATCCGGAACACTCGTCAATCTTGGGCGGATTGTTCACAATATTCATATGGGTTGTTAGGTAGGAATGTGTATCTGTGTTTTAATCATTCATTTAGGCAACACGGAATGTGTTTATGTCGCTTAACGGCAAGTACTGCTTATTTAACTGTTTGACTAAGAAATCTCTTTGAATTATCAAACATATTTCAAATATTCGCTGAGCGCAATTATCGTTGATTCAATTTTTTTTGTTCGACACTATGCAGTGTGCAAATATATATTTTTCACAAAAACGTAGCCAATTCAGATTCCCATCCATAAGGTATCCTTGCCAGATGCAAGTCAGGCCATGCTCGACTCCACGATGTACTTCTCAGATCAGAAGTAAGTCATTCGCTGTCATGATAAGGATGACTCATAAATGTAGCTAGTTTTTTGGCAAATAAAGACTTATTTTTTCTCCTCTAATGCGTGTTAGGTTTATCTTCTAAAGGCAAAGTACTCGCTCAAGCTTGATCATATCTTTGTTGCGAACTTCAGACAATTATGAATTCAATTACGATTACCACGACACCTCATTGCTTACATTAAACCCACTTCCCAAGATGTGTTAAACTCTCCAGTCCCATGATTCAACTGGCCTTAGGCACCGCTTCTTGTAGGAACCTATATGTTTTCAACAAAAATTAATGTACATAAGCAAGATTTGATATTGTTTGATGATCTGTTCCCAATTGCTGGAGTTGACACAAATTCATTTTTTTTCTCTGGCTTTCTATGTTTTTTGTTGATTCGATTATTATTAACTCTTTTCGAAACAAATGCAACTTTCAGTTTTTAGATCAACATCGAATGTAACACGAAAGCAGAATCCAACTGTATTCAAGCAAGATATACAGCAATCAACCAGTATTAGCTTTACAAGAAATGTAGTTATAAGCGATTAAATCATCGAGCGGAATCACTCAACATTTCCTCAGATATTGTTCAGGCCATACTCGAACAGAAGCACGTATCGTATCAAGTATCAGGCCACCAACCAAGAGCTCTTACTGACGGAAGCCTGCATGCGTCAGAAATTTTAAGCAACATTCATATCAAGACAGGCAGAGGTCTGCATCGCGCCAGATCACTGTTTATCATCCAAACTTTTGTTATCCAACTGTTTATCATCCAAAGGCCAAACTGACGGAAATCTGCATCGCGTCAGATTTTCGAAGCTACATTCAAACATGCTAGGCGGAAGTCTGCATCGCGCCAAGTCACTGTTAATCAACCAAAGGCCAACACTGACGGAAGTCTGCATCGCGTCAGATTTTTGAAGCTACTTTCAAACATGCTAGGCGGAAGTCTGCATCGCGCCAAGTTACTGTTTATCAACCAAAGGCCAACACTGACGGAAGTCTGCATCGCGTCAATTTTTTAAGCTACACTCAAACATGCTAGGCGGAAGTCTGCATCGCGCCAAGATACTGTTCATCAACCAAAGGCCAACACTGACGGAAGTCTGCATCGCGTCAGATTTTTGAAGCTACTTTCAAACATGCTAGGCGGAAGTCTGCATCGCGCCAAGTTACTGTTTATCAACCAAAGGCCAACACTGACGGAAGTCTGCATCGCGTCAGATTTTTGAAGCTACATTCAAACATGCTAGGCGGAAGTCTGCATCGCGCCAAGTTACTGTTCATCAACCAAAGGCCAACACTGACGGAAGTCTGCATCGCGTCAGAAATTTAAGTCAATACTCAAATCAAGCTAGGCGGAAGTCTGCATCGCGCCAAAGGAAAACTTACACTGACGGAAGTCTGCATCGCGTCAGAAATTTAAGCAAAATTCAGATCAAGACGGGCGGAAGTCTGCATCGCGCCAAAAAGAACTTTCACTGACGGAAGTCTGCATCGCGTCAGCTATTTGAAGCTTTATTCTTATCATGCTAGGCAAATGTCTTCTCGGCGCCTAATTGCTGATTATCAATCACGAATTCTCATAGACGGAAGTTTTCGTCGCACCGGAATACTGAGTATAATCATCAGAGGGTTAAAAAGTCAGAACAAATTAAAGTCTTTCACTCAGCGGAAGTCTGCGCCGCAACATCGATTAAAAAATGATCCTCTTAAAAATGGCAGCTGCTGAAAATTTAAACATTTAGCCGGGGGCTTACAATAGGTTCAGCTATATGTTTCCACAAAGTTACACATTTTTTTTTATTGATATAAGCTCCTGTTAACCTTTGCTAATTGAAAATGGATCAAATAACAAAAAAAACCCTTTTCGATTTCCGGCCCAGTAAGTAAACTAACGTTTTCACTAAGCGTCATCAAAATGGCGGCAATCTTAATTGAGTAAAATCCTTTGGTTCATACTTACTTTTTTTGTCCCAAATAAAAAGGAACAACCTGGGAGGATCGCCAATTGTGCGTCCTGGTTGCCTCAAGGAATATCCTACAACTGCATTTGTCACTTATCTAGGATATGCTCTAGGGCGCACATAGCTTACTTTCACGGTTAGGATTCACGTTTCCTTCTGCGTTCTATCCGCTGACGGGCGCGACACCAAGATGCACGTTCAGTTGCTGGAAGTTGACTGAGGAAGCATGGGGCGCGGACGAATGCGCGTATGAATACAACGACGAGGACACAAGATGCCGTAAGGCGTGAATTGGTATATGGGTCTTCCATGGGCGTGAGTGGGATGCATGTAATGCTTCACATACATAATGGTAGATCATCATTGAATTCTTCTTATAGAGATGATTGAAGAGCTATGTCCTGTCATCATCAATGGAAAGAGACATTCACGATTTATCGACTTCCGAGGGGCTATCAGAAGGTGCTTTCGGCAAATGCTTGTTTTTAACATAGATTCTAACTGAACGGTTAATCCGCATTCCACAGAAGTATTTCGGAAATCGGAAATCCGAATTTCCGAAGTAAAATTAAGTGCTCGAGTTACTATATTGTTGAAATGCGATAATAGAATGGGTCGATTTGGGGTAATTTTTGAATTTTTCGAACCCTGGGTTCTAAACAGCTTGGTTTTGGTTCAAAACTCATCAATTATTTTTTGCAGGATTTTTAAGTAACGTTTACAAGAGCATTGCGACAAAGCGCTGAGAATCATTTGTTCTGAAGTAAATAAAATAGCATCGTTTGTGAAAATAGTTTTATTACACAATCGCATAACTCCTATGAATCATTCTACAGTTGCGTTCAAAAAAGAATGAAATCGCTTGAAGCTGCGCACCCACTTCCAACTTTGACAAGCTGCCATTTCTCTCTCGGTTGATATTTTTTTATGAAAATTTCACACAATGAAGTTCCTATCAATTTATAACATTCTTTGTGATAAATTTTTATTTTGATGAAGAAAAAAACAGGAACACATGGATTAAGATGTTATCCATACAAACATCCGTCCAAAAAAGAATGAAATCGTCTGCTGGGCGATTATGAACCTCATATTTTTCTCCGCACCATTTTTGATCACGTTCATCGATTTTGACGAAACTTGGCCTGGCATTAGATCAAACATTTTTACATCTTTGTACTAAATTTCAAGATTTTTCAATGAAAATTGTCAAAGATACAGCAAATTTAGTGAAAGAATTCCAAATTTCCCTTTTTTACGGGAACAGCTGTATCTTTGTTTCTCGTCATTGTAAAGACTTCAAATTTTGTAGAGCGTTAGTTGGATAGTTGAACTAGATTGTGTGAAATTTTCATAAAAAAATATCAACCGAGAGAGAAATGGCAGCTTGTCTAAGTTGGAAGTGGGTGCGCAGCTTCAAGCGATTTCATTCTTTTTTGAACGCAACTGTATATTGTTAACAAAATTGACACAGCCATACATCCCTGAGGTTCACTAACAGAGTTTTACAATAGATTTGATATGAAATTTCGTATTTATTATTTTTTTTTTTTGTAGAGAAATGAATCCAACTTTGATGAAATTTCAGGGACTAGATAAGAGAAAATCGATGTTGAAAAACATGCGAAAAAAATTCGCCTTGTCTCCCGGTGAGACTTGAACCCACATCTTGCGCCTCTCCGGGGCCCATGTATTAACATTCTACTACAGGAGACCAACCTGGCGTATGAATATTATACTGGTTGAGTGTCGATGTCTATCGGAATGAAGGGAATAGTTCTCCCATGTGATCATAATCATTTTTCTTGGTCTATTTCTATTCCCATCATTTCATCTTACGGGAGTTGGAATCAAGTTTGGACATTTTTAGGCACGGCAAGATTTGCATTGCCTTCTCATATCCTGCACGGGTTGTCAGTTATGATGAGAAATTATGCGTTTGCCGTATTTGCATATCCAGCCAATTTCGGTGTTTGGCACCGCCTTATTTCTATTTTTAAATTGCGACCCAGAGATGGATCTTGACTCAAACATTCAGATATGAGAAGGCAATGCAAATCTTGCCGTGCTTAAAAATGTCCATACTTGATTCCAACTACCGTAAGATGAAATGATGGGAATAGAAATAGACCAAGAAAAATGATTATGATCACATGGGAGAACTATTCCCTTCATTCCGATAGACATCGACACTCAACCAGTATAATATTCATACGCCAGGTTGGTCTCCTGTAGTAGAATGTTAATACATGGGCCCCGGAGAGGCGCAAGATGTGGGTTCAAGTCTCACCGGGAGACAAGGCGAATTTTTTTCGCATGTTTTTCAACATCGATTTTCTCTTATCTAGTCCCTGAAATTTCATCAAAGTTGGATTCATTTCTCTACAAAAAAAGTTTCGCTGACTGAATGTTTGAGTCAAGACCCATCTCTGGGTCGCAATTTAAAAATTTCGTATTTATGTTATCTGAATGCTGCCGCATAAGTAAGTGTCAAACCATTTGAACACGTTATTGCAAGCTTCAAAATTTTGTAAATAGCTTTAATGCACATCTCATACCTAAAAGTACGGCCAACAATTGTTCTTTTTTTTTTTTTTAATATTCTTTCCATTTCCAACCAAGACAAGATTAAATGCAGTTTTAGGCAAATGTTTTTCGATTATTTATTTTTTTAACGATTGAAATAACTAGCTTTTACTTTTATTGTAATCAATATTAGGCCCGTTCAATAGCCAATTGAAATTGGTTTCAATCGATTTCGATTGGTAAATGGTTGTTCACTCAGCCAATGTTTTGGTCGAAACTAATCCAATTGACGTTCATTGAAGCCAATCGAAATCGATCGAAACCAATCGAAAACGATCAAGCTCGGAGGCAGGATTCGTTTCTATCGATTTCTATTACACTAACACAAAGGCAGTTGTTTTCTGTCAAAAACAGCTGATTTGGTTTGTTGTGAAAAAAATATTAGAAGAAATTAAAGCAGTGTCACTCGGTGCGGTGTTTTCTGTCGTGTGCTGAGTCGGTGGTGTAGTGCTAGTCGTGCGGAGTCAGTGGTGCTATGTCAGCCATGCTGGATCGGTGGTGTTGTGCCAGTCATTCTGAGTCGGTATGGCTGTGCCAGGTATTCTGGATTGGTGGTGCTGTGCTAGACGCGCTGGTCTGGTGGTGTCAGACATGCTGGGTCTGTGGTGCTGTGCCAGTCATGCTGAGTCGGTATTGTTGTGCCAGGTATCCTGAGTCGGTGGTGCTGTGCTAGTCGTGCTGGTCCGTGGTGCTGAAAGAGTTGTCGGTCGATGTGGCGTCGCTGTTCTGTGCTTTTCTGTTAGGACTTAATTTTCACAATAAATCTGTCAATCGGTCTTGGATTATTATAATAATCAAATAGGAAGTGACCAACTATACTATGTAAATAAACAGGAAGTGAAATTTGGTCTATGTTGTGAAATACGATAAAATGTCAAATAAAATATAAAATTTATCGATCCACTGTATTTTATTTCATAATATCATGATTGTATGTTTTAAAAATAATAATTATTTTCCTGTAGCAACAATTTTTCGCTTTTATGCTTTTCTTTTCCCTAAAAATTGCTCATTATTCTAAACAAATTCCTTTTATGTATTCTAATATAGTTCGAGTCGAACAACAAATTTTCTAATCTGAAATTTTTCGGACAGCTTGTATACGGGAAAGAATTGCCATTTTGCCTTGAGTATAAACCGCCTTTTTGAATTCTGAACGAAGCTGATAAAGAAAATAACATCTGAAAACACTGCGCCAGTGCGTTAGTATTAGTGAATGGCTGTTCAATCAACAGCCTAATAGAAGTCGATCGAAGTCAATTGGAAAAACAGCTGATCAACTGTCAATCCATTTCAATTGATTTCGTTGAACGATGGGTTTCGTTGAACACACCTATTATTCTAATTAGTTAATCATCTAGTACTTCCTATGTTTCTTGCGATTGTGTGATGGTTCCATGGGAATTGGCAATTTTATTTTCAAATCCTTTGGTAAAGTCTGCTTTTTGCGTTCAAGATGTCAAAGTTTATGCTGCATCATTGCAATGTAGGATAATTTGAGCC
This sequence comes from Uranotaenia lowii, assembly GCF_029784155.1. Classification (NCBI taxonomy): domain Eukaryota; kingdom Metazoa; phylum Arthropoda; class Insecta; order Diptera; family Culicidae; genus Uranotaenia; species Uranotaenia lowii. The sequence goes on along the minus strand of NC_073692.1, from coordinate 296,937,826 downwards.
TGATATTTCCAAAAATCAAATTCGAAGGTATTAGGATGAATCTTGATAGACCAGATAGCTAGCAGTACTATTGACATGATTTGCTTTCGACTCGGATGAGATGAGCTGAAACTTCGAAAATGGTATAAACATTCTTGTTGGTCTATCCTGCATGATGTCCAACGTGGCGCTAGAAGGTGTTATCCGACGAGCGGTGGGCGAAATGCGGGGCACGATTTTCAACAGATCCAGTCAACTTATCTGCTTTGCCGATGACATTGATATAGTTGGCAGATCATCTGCGGCGGTGGAGGAGATCTACCGCAAACTGAAACGCGAAGCAGGAAGGATTGGGTTGATGATTAATACGTCCAAGACGAAGTACATGCTGGCCTGCGGATCCGAGACCGACCGAACCCGCTTGTCCAGTAATAACAAGGTCATGATCGACGGCGACGAGCTGGAGATAGTCGAAGACTTTGTCTATCTCGGCTCACTGGTGACCGCAGACAATGACACCAGCCGTGAGATCCGGAGGCGAATTATCAGCGGAAGTCGTGCCTACTATGGACTCCACAAGCAACTGCGGTCGAGAAGACTTTGCCCTCGTACGAAGTGTAACCTGTATATGACGCTTATTAGACCGGTTGTTCTCTACGGGCACGAGACATGGATATTGCTCGAGGAGGACCTGCGTACACTCGGAGTATTCGAGCGACGAGTGTTAAGAACCATCTTTGGCGGCGTACAGGAGAACGGAGTGTGGAGGCGAAGGATGAACCACGAGCTCGCGCGACTCTACGGCGAACCCAGTATCCAGAAGGTGGTGAAAGCTGGCCGGATACGCTGGGCTGGACATGTTGCGAGAATGCCGGACGACTGTCCTGCAAAACAGGTGTTCGCTACGAATCCGGTAGGAACAAGACGAGCGGGGGCGCAACGAGCGAGGTGGTTAGACCAAGTGGAGCGTGATCTGGCGAACGTGGGGTGCCCGAGAAATTGGAGAACGGTTGCTATGAACCGAGTGAATTTTAGGAATTATGTTCGTCAAGTTATGTCTTGAGACGGAATACTATGTAAATAAAATAAATAATCTTGTTCTGTTCAGTTTTTAAAAATCCAGGAAAACTTACTTCAGCTTGAACTATAACAAAACTATTTTGGAAAACTATTCCGAAATGCTGGAAGTCACTTATTTATAGAAGTTTTTGAATGGGCAGCTTCTTTTTTAGATTATAATTCATTCATTTTACGTCATATTTATGATAAAGTAAGATAGCTACACACGGTGTCTCTTATAGAACAATTTTATTTATCGAAAATTTGCATCGCTTATATTGGCACCATTCTAAAGCTGGTACTTTCCCCTTTCATTTGAGCCCAAATTTGAAATAATCCATCGGAGGGTCTAACACATTTTATTTTTTTTGTAGATTTTTTTATCATTTTAAATTTTTTTACAAAGACAAAATCATACTACTGTTAAAAGACTTACCTTTTATATTGTATGAGCAAATCCACTGCGACCAATTTATTTGATCTATTGTAGAATAACCCAATTTAATATTTGTCTGATCACGTCGTACTGTCATCATTAATTGAGATGTCAGTTGTAGACAAAATCGAAACATAATTCCAGTTTGGGATGGCGTTTCTTATGAATCTCATCACCTTACTGGCCCTTCATCTTCCAAATATGATCGGACGTTAGGATTCGCTTACCAAGAACTTTTTGTCGACGTGTCATAAGATATAAAGTACTCTGCAGTTTTTACTTCAGTTTTATAGAATCTGTAGATTTAATTGATCGGCCTAGCGGTGAAAAGTGATGTCCTTTTTAGTAGGGACATCTAAAGATTATGATTTTTTATTTTATTTTATTTTTTTTTATATAGGTGGATAGAAGGTTAGATGAAATGAAAGAGGTTGAAAATGAGCGGGTAGAATTTATTTAGAAGCATATCATCACATATCAAATTTTTGTTCCTCACGGGCCTACTACTATGAAGCGGTAGATACAGATAAAGTTGCATCTACCACCACACATTAGTAGGCCAAGCGTGGTCCGCCCCACAAGCTTGCTATGTTTCTAAATAAATTCTACCCGCTCATTTTCAACCTCTTTCATTTCATCTAACCTTCAATCCACCTATATATAAAAAAAAAATTCATAATCTTTAGAAGTCCCTACTAAAAAGGACATCACTTTTCACCGCTAGGCCGATCAATTAAATCTACAAATATAAATTACGGTGATTAATCTTATATATAAAAATGGAGGCGTTTTCTTTGTGATAACATCACGTATGAATGGTCGGTCGGAATGAAGTGAAATTTGGTATCCGAGGGTTTTTTGGGTCAGAGATGGTTTGTATAATACTTTCAAGAATCTCACTTTTTATGAAAGGGGGGTCCCCATACAAAGTTATCTCTTCTTCACATCTTCTTATATATAAAAATGGAGGCGTTTTCTTTGTCATAACATCACGTATGAATGGTCGGTCGGAATGAAGTGAAATTTGGTATCCGAGGGTTTTTTGGGTCAGAGATGGTTTGTATAATAGTTTCAAGGATCTCACTTTTGATGATAGGGGGTCCCAATACAAATTAAACTTTATTTGTTACGATTTCCATAAGAATCTATTGGCGAGAACAATGCAGTTAAGGACGTGTAGATGAAATTTAACATTTATTACGATTTATGCTTTAGAAGGTAAAACGAAGTTTACCGGGTCAGCTAGTCCTTAATAAAATAGTTTTATAGAATCGGCACAAATCATTACTGAGTTTGTCAATTTTTTTGAGGTAATAATTGAATGGACAATGTCCTGTTAAAAGGTCTGTGACTGTTTTCAGATCACTTTTCGACAGGCTCAAAAGGTCGCGAATTTTCTTTGTATCAGGAATGTAAGACTTGTCTTGCCTTCAGCGATCTAATTCTATATGTCAAAACCATGATCTTATGGGAAGGTTATTTCCTGGATACAACCTGATGTAAGCCATCAAAGTGATACGAGTTGAGAGGAAAGAGTTGTATTTAATGTCGCAAACAGAGTAACTATTATTTCATTTGAAAAAATCTGATTAAACTTCTCATGACTGATTGTACCAAGACCAGAAATAGCACCCTGCCCTGACGACTTACATAGTTATTAATTGTAGAGTGTTTAAAGGTTAAGGATATTTTATTTACATTAAAAATCAATCTTTTACATAAATTCAATCAGGAAAATCTGAAATGAGATTATATATGGCTCTTTATTTACTTGAAAATTTTGCATCTTATTTCATGCTTTGAACAAAGTAACATCTCGAATATGTGCAAAATCTAGGCGAATGAATGTAGACAAACTATTTTAAGCTTTTCAAGACACGGCAACAAATTCTGTTAGTTACATGATGTTATTTTTTGTTTGCATGAAAATAGGAAAAAAAACTTTCCAGAGATGTTAAAAAAAATCAAATACAAATGTAGAATACTTTCAGATGCAAACCCGTGTTTTTTCAATTTCATCTAGGAACAACAACAAAACAAATATATTCATTAATTTGAACAACAAATGATGAATTTTCGCCCACACCCAAAATAATTTGAAAATTAATTCTACGGTGTTTTTCGTGTAGACTAAGCTTTTGATACATCCCATCGATTCTACTTGAATCCGGAGTAACTTATTTTTAACCTCATGAATTTCACGTAAAGTCTAAGGCAGGCACGTCAAACTGGGGGTTTGCGGGCCGCATGCGGCCCTCGGCCTTAGTCAATGCGGCCCGCGTAGCCCCGTCTTAAATTTTCACAAAATTCCCTACTACACAGAAGAACGCTGGGTTTCCTGCCACAAAATATTAAAAAGATTGTTTTTGCTACGAGAGGAAATAATATTATTTTTGGAAATGAAAGATGAACCTGTTGAACATTTTCAAGCAGACGACTAGGTTCAGGATTTGGCATTTGACGTTTATCTCACTGGCCACCAACAAGATTTGAACTTTAAGCTTCAAAGAAAAAAATATCATAACTGCTTGTGATGATGTAAAAAACTTTCAAGTGAAGTTACGGGTCAGGATCAACCAAATTTCCAAACAAAACCTTGTGCACTTCTCTACGTGTCAAGAACTGAAAAGATCAAATGAGTATGCATCACTTGGTAAATACGTACTTCACCTAGAATCGTTACTAGATGCATTCAAAAGCCGTTTTCGTGACTTTAACATACGAGCGAGAATTTTCGTTGTTTGTATCTACATTTTCGTTTGCTCCTAAAAATGCTGCTAGTAATTTGCAACTAGAGTTGATAGAGCTGCAGTGCGATTCTTTATTAAAAGCGAAACACATTGAAGTGCCTTTACCAAAATTTAACAGCTATTTGCCTGAACGCTACGTTGAGTTACGGAAATTTGTTGCCAGAATTCTTGCTATGTTCGCAAGAAGCTATCTATGTGAGCAGTTTTTTTCCATAATGAAAGCTACAAAAACTCCTCATCGTTCGAGATTATCTGATAAAAATTTATCATCAATAATGAAAGTGTCAGTGACAAATAAACTTTAAACATTAAAAGCTTACATAAAAATTGAACGCAAAATTTCATTCCAATTTTACTTATAACTAAATTCCATTTTATTGTATCTAATCTTCGCGAAACTAATATGTTATGTTTTCTAACTGATTTTGGCTGCGGCCCTCTACGTCATAATTTTTTTTTGAAGCGGCCCGCACACTTAAACGAGTTTGACATGCCTGGTCTAAGGGAATACCTCCTAAAATCCATTGAGGAATTTTCTCAACCGTTTGGTTGTAAATTCTTTTATATTCGGAGCCTTATCAACGTTATTGATGCTGAAATTTTCACGCCCTTGTATTTAGATTTATAGAAAAGGTTAAGTCAAAGCAATACAAATTGGATTTCCGCAGAAAAAAAGAGGTATATTCTTCCGGAGGTCCAAAAGTGGTTCGATAAGAGAATTTCCGGCACATCGAGAAGAAGAAGCTTCGTGCGTGCTGGAACTAATGGCAGAGGGTATAGTGCACGTATCGTAAATGGTGAGTTATTTATCATTTATAGATATTTTAGTTATTGATGATACATATATTTTTTTTTCAGGATTCTGGAAACCAAAGTAAAGCGTAAATCGAATGTATTTTTATCATCTAATAAAATTTTCATTTCATTAATTACAACCAATAGAAAAAAAATCCATTAACTAAATCAACACTTATTTCGTTACCTAACTAAAATTATTTTACGTGTACATACTTCATGTTCGCATCACATCGAACTCAATTGAAATTCACGTAAGTTTTGGTGCGTCCACATGTTATGTTAGTCAAAGCTACGTGAAAATCAATTGGACAAAAATTGAGTAGTTTTTCACGTAGCTCCGACGTGTGGATTATTTTGCGTGCAGTCAACCAACTAAAAGTGAATTGAGAAAATATTTTCAAAAAATTGTATTATCCAAACAACCACTTAAAATTGTTGAAAACAAAGTTGATGTTAAGATTATGTACCTAATCTTTTTTTTCCTTTTGGTGAAAAAAAATCAATGACAGACATTTGGTTCAATTCGTTTACTTTTGACAAAAATGAACAATCTTGAATTTTCACCTGAAAAAAGAGGGTAAACTGTAAATTCGACCAGATTTCTACACACACGAATGCCTCAAAAAAACGCTAACTTATGCATGAACAAAAGCTTGAATTTTGGTTTCATATATGACACTTTATCATTCTTGTAGTACCGGTGTCTAAGGTTGAACAATCGATTAGGGGAGAGGCGGCACATGAGCGGACATCTGTTTCATATACGTTAGAGCAATTTTTCTGTTAAAATCTTCTACAGTTTTTGTGAAAATAATTGTATAATAAAAGAAGTCAAAATCGCCGATTTTCGAAACCGGGGGGCTAAATGCTTATATTTATGTTTTAGTTATATTTCATTTACACTTGCAATATTTTGATATTGTTTAATTGAAAATGGTAGAAACGGATGTTAAGCATACGTCAAGGCTGAAATTTTGGTGAAATTCTATACATCACTAGTTCTTTTGCATGAAACATAGTTAGGTATGCCATATGGCTATATTTCATGGTAATATTTTGTTTATATCGTATTTCTATCGGATCAGTATGAAGTTCTTCTTTTTTCGCTGTAAGATCGTGATTTGAGCGTAGATTTATTGTTTCAATGATAAAAAGTAAAAAAATTATAAGACTAATCTGTTTTTTCTCGATATAGATAGGCATTTAACCTGCCTGATATGGGCATTCAGAACCTGTCTTTCATTCCATTATCTTATCATTTACAATTTTGCCAAAAGCTTAAATTTGTTGATTTTCCTATTTCCAGTTGAATAAGAAAGAAAAACCATTAACATTTTTGTTCACAGAATTTGTACGCACGATAATTAAAGTTCAATATATTTTGACCAAAATCTTGTTCGAATTTTTAATTTTTTTTGGCTTTATATAACAATTAAATTTTTTCATGCCATGTATCAAAAGCGTATTACCCTCAAACCGTATTCATTAGATACGTTAAATCTCCTGCCATATCGTCAATCGGCTGTATGCGCTGCGCATATTACCCAATATGCGCATTTAGGAACACTTCCCCCAAACAGTGAACAGTCAAAAATCGTCAAAAAGGATGAAAGGTTGTCAAAAAAGATATTTCGTATTGATATCCAGGTGGAATGATATGGGCTCAAATGTAACAAGAAAGTCCAATTTGTTTCCTAGTCCTAAATAAATATTTGTTCATAAAAGTTCTCACACCAACTAAGCTCAAAATATGAGTTACTAAATTTTCGAGACAAGCAGAAGACATTTTTTTTCGTAATAAAACCTCATGAATTCTCTTTACTTCAGATTATCCTGGTTAAATTTATGTGAAAGATTGATTGTGTATGTAAATAAACCATCTTGAACATTTAAACACTCTACAATCAATAACTAAGGATTTCTGGTCTTGTTGCAATCAGCGATGAGAAGTTCAATTAGATTTTTTAAATTAAAAAATTATCACTCTGTTAGCAACATTTCCTCTCAATTTGTATCACTTTGATGTCTTCGACAAAGTTGAAGCTAGGGAATTTTCCATTAGATCATGTTAGTGACATATGGAGTTAGAATAACATTAAAAGTAAGACAAGTGTTTTAACAGGTATAAGTATGATTTTGTCTTCCAAAAAAAAGCCATTAAAAAGGTTTAAAAATCCTTACGAGGAAAACCTCGAAAATTATTAATAGAAATCGCTTAAAACTGTTGTTATCTATTCAAGTAGCTTTTAAAGTAGCATTATTATTCACTCATATATCGTAAAAAATGTTGATTTTGTGGGAAAGTGGTACTATTTTTGTTTCGCACCCATTTTTCACATTTTTGGTCCTCGACGCAAATTGCCTAATACAAAATTGAACTCTGATCTCCACTGCACAAAACCAGACTTTACAAGAAGATCTTGAAATACAAATTTTGTTTTCAAGTTACTTCAGAAGTGGCTCCAGAGAGTCACTTACTTCTTCCATAAATGTAATAAAAAAATTGTTTTTTTTTGCAGAATTCATTCAGTGACCTTCTTTAAAACAAAAGTCAGGTCTTTTAGTGATAAAACAGGTTTTAATGAAAAATAGAGTAGGGCGCTGAATTCAACAAAAACAAATAACTGTTTTGGATAGGTGGAAAACCTCTATAAGTGAGAGTTTTTTTTTGGCATTACTAAAAATCATAGAGATGAACATATCCTAATTGAAGCTTTGATGCATAACAGACTTCTGATGCTAAAATGACAAAATGATATCAAAAGTAACAGACGTCGTGGTACCAAAATTGGTGTTGTACATTTACTCATGATTTGGCAACAGTCATGGTTTCAGACACTAACTCTTTTACAACCTTATGAGCTGAGAGTAAGAATCATTTTTACTGCTTTTCTATTCCATTGTTTCATAGATAAATTTTTCTAAAAAAAACAATAATCTACGAAAAGTCGTTTTGTTTAACTTTTTGGACTCTCGCATATCCAGGTTCGACTGTAATTGTTTTCAAGGGAGAAGTGAGTGTATCTCTGGCAGTGTTCAAAACTGTTGATATGCTACACAGAAAAAAAATCTTAATCCTTAACAACACTGAAATTGAAAACCTTTATCATTACATGACGTGGAACGCGATTTATTAATGTAAATTTACAAAATAAAAAAAGTTGAATCCTTAACAGCACTGAATTCTAATGACACAAACATTATTTGACACGGAACGCGATTATTTGATGTAAATTTACATCACATATGATGTAAATAAAAAGAAGCATCACATATGACGGAATTTTCAGTGCGAATTAAATATTACACGTCTTAAATATTTTACGTGTCTTTCATATTTTACACGTCTGTTGAAGTTTATAGACGTGTAATATTCAACTTGCACTGAAAATTCCACCATATGTGATGTTTTTTTCCGTTACATCATATGTGATGTAATTTTACAACATTTTTCGTGTTACACAAAATTTTTAACAGCACTGAAATAGAAATTTCTTAAAATTACACGACATGGAATGTTATAGATCATTGAATTTGAATTCAATTAATATTACAATACACTGAACGCGATGATGTCATGTAATAATACAGACTGCCGAAAACAGGCAAACACAAATGTCAACAAAGTGTTAGCGTCAAGTCGTGCCCAATAGTATTTTATTGAAGCAGTTTTCCCGCGATTTAGTAAATCGATCTTGCTGGTTCCTGGAGATCTTCGAGAAGCAGGAATGGAGTTCGCGACGTTACTCAATTTTGGATCCGGTACTTCGGGGAAGAAAATAAAAGTAAGAATGCAACTCCTAACAAAAAATATTTGTCCGATAGAAAAATTTGCCACTAATAAAATGATTAATTATAGAAAGATTTTATTTTTTATTATAAAATGAGAAAATTCCATTATTAAATCATAATAACAAAAAATGAAACAAAACAAATTCCTATTGGATTTTTTTCTTCCAATATTTAGTGATTTTATAATTCACATCATTTTTATTTTACACGTTTTTAAATTTTACATCATTTTTTATTTTACATGTAGCAAAATTTTACTGACATGTAATTTCCAACTAGGACTGAAAATTCCGTCATATATGATGCTTCTTTTTATTTACATCACATGTGATGTGATTTTACAGATTTTTTTCGTAGTGTGTAGTATGAATGTGAAATAATTTTTCAATCACAGTATACATTTTACTTTGAACCTGATTTTCTTTGATCATTCACAAAGCAATCTCTGACTGATAGTCGATAAAAAGTCACTTCATTTCCAATTCGTGACCGTGATCCTCCAAAATATCTCAGTCACAAAAATACGGAAATCAGTGAAGTCGGTTAGTTTGTTGTTGTTGGAATAAAAGTTGTTCCAGGAAGAAAACAGAATTCGAACTCAGAAATACTAGGAGTTGTTTATATTCTGCTTTTCTGTTGGGATTATTAAAAAATCTCCTAAGAGCATGTATTAAGACAAGGACATTCCAGAACGTTTTATACCTTTTTAAAAAGTTGAGAAGAAATTTAAAGAATTTTCAAGTGTTATTGTTCTAATCTTATTTCTTCATGATGGTGATCCACTTAATAATTAACTTAAAAACTGAGCATTTGAAATCCATTCACACTTCTCATACTGTCACGATATCGTGAAATGACTGACTGCCGAGTGAATGATGGAATAAAACAAAAATATTCAAAATCATCATAAAGTTAGTCTAGGCCAACCTGATATTTTTTCGCTGTCTGTCCAAAAAGATGGGGAAGAAAGCATTTTTATCTCATTCAGTGTGTATTGTGATAGATGAATTTGACTTTCTTGAGCACTGATCTCTGGAGCCACAATTGAAATAAATTGTTGTCTGAAATTTGCTTTTAAACAGAAAAAGTTTCAAATTTCTTTGAAAAACTCTACTTACCCAAAATGAGAATCGTGCCATGGAATCCAAACGAATGGATCAAGCGCTCGATAAGCGTTGGGAAGATGAAGCTTCCAGCCGCCGTACCGGAAATCGTAATCCCATTGGCCAACGCCCGCCTTTTATCGAAGTACTGTGACACGATCACTATACCCGGTGTTGTGGACAAGCCGCCTCCAATTCCGGTCAGTATCCCGAAGGTGAACAACAAATGAATCAAACTGGTCGCGAAGTAACTTAGCGTAAGTCCCATAGCGCAGAACACCCCTCCTATGATGACCACTATCCGGGGAGAGAATCGTTGACACAGGGCACTGGAAACCGGTGCCAGCACCAAACAGAGCGCCGAGAGGATCGCCGGAATCCACGAGGCGGTGGTGGCCGAGGCGTTCGGGAAATTTTCCATAATTTCTACAAACAGCACCCCGTAGGATTTCACCAGCCCGGCAACCCAAAATTGAACGCAAAATGCTCCGAACACGATGAACCATCCGTAGCCTCCGTCCGGAGGGCTGTCTTCGCCGTCGTCGCTACTCGATTCGGTGGAAACCTTCGGTTTGCGTTTAAGCTGAAGCCTTTCTCTGTTGAAATAGTGTTAAAAAATGTTAATTTTATATTTTCTCAGCCCGTATTTATTGACATAGTAGCTTACTTTTTGCTTCGAATTTCGCGTGATTTAGCGATGAGCGGCCTTGCAGTTAAGCTTGACACAGTCAGAAGATTTTCGTTGTCGTCTTCGTCCAATTCCGCGGATAGTGTTGCGTCAACTGTAAGACATTTCGAGAGAGGGGATAAGAATACCGCGAGACGATCATCGATCAATCAAAAACTTACCATTCGGTGGCTTGCTGGTGTGATAGTAGGTATCGAATGCCAACGAGGACGGCCGAAGCAGCGTGTCACAGGTTCGGGCGTCCTTTGTTGCTGCACCCATGTTCGTCGTGTGCAGCGGACTGATGAGGGGTCCTGGTCCATTGCTTCCGGCGCCCGGGTAGGAATCTCGCTGCTGGCGCTGATCGAAGAACGCATCCAGTGGCAGATGTTCCGAGGCCAACATCCCGCCGAACCCCGTCGAACCGATTCCACTGTCGGATGCGGTACTAACCGTAGCGACAACTGGCGCCGATTGGATCGAGAATAGCGATCCACTGTTGTCGCACTCGGCGAGCATGGCCGCATTGAGCGGGGCTGGACCGTGGTTCGGAATCGACGGGTGGAAAACCGCATGCAGGAACTTATTCTCGTACTTTGGCTGGATCTCGATGTCGTCCGACAGGAGACTTTGAGGTCTGCTTGGTTGATCGAGACAGACCTGCGATGCCTGTGAAGATAAAAAAAAGAGCCGTATGGTAATTAAAAAAGTGATTTTCAAATAAAAGACACAGTATAAGGTTTCAGTGTGTGAAAAGGTTCATTGTGTGTTTCGAACGTATTATCTTCTTAAATATAAATAAATTGAGGCATTTTCTTTGTAACACCATTTTATTTTATTTACATAGTATTCCGTCTCACGACATAACTTGACGAACATAATTCCTAAAATTCACTCGGTTCATAGCAACCGTTCTCCAATTCCTCGGGCACCCCACGTTCGCCAGATCACGCTCCACTTGGTCTAACCACCTCGCTCGTTGCGCCCCCGCTCGTCTTGTTCCTACCGGATTCGTAGCGAACACCTGTTTTGCAGGACAGTCGTCCGGCATTCTCGCAACATGTCCCGCCCAGCGTATCCGGCCAGCCTTAACCACCTTCTGGATACTGGGTTCGCCGTAGAGTCGCGCGAGCTCGTGGTTCATCCTTCGCCTCCACACTCCGTTCTCCTGTACGCCGCCAAAGATGGTTCTTAACACTCGTCGCTCGAATACTCCGAGTGTACGCAGGTCCTCCTCGAGCAATATCCATGTCTCGTGCCCGTAGAGAACAACCGGTCTAATAAGCGTCGTATACAGGTTACACTTCGTGCGAGGGCTAAGTCTTCTCGACCGCAGTTGCTTGTGGAGTCCATAGTAGGCACGACTTCCGCTGATAATTCGCCTCCGGATCTCACGGCTGGTGTCATTGTCTGCGGTCACCAGTGAGCCGAGATAGACAAAGTCTTCGACTATCTCCAGCTCGTCGCCGTCGATCGTGACCTTGTTATTACTGGACAAGCGGGTTCGGTCGGTCTCGGATCCGCAGGCCAGCATGTACTTCGTCTTGGACGTATTAATCATCAACCCAATCCTTCCTGCTTCGTGTTTCAGTTTGCGGTAGATCTCCTCCACCGCCGCAGATGATCTGCCGACTATATCAATGTCATCGGCAAAGCAAATAAGTTGACTGGATCTGTTGAAAATCGTGCCCCGCATTTCGCCCACAGCTCGTCGAATAACACCTTCTAGCGCCACGTTGAACATCATGCAGGATAGACTATCACCTTGTCAAAGCCCCCTGCGCTATTCGAATGAACACCAATTGTGTTCAAATGGGCTGTCAAAATGACGTAAATTTTTTTATCCAAGAGTTTTCCTGGCCAGAGATTGTTGTTGTTGTTGTTGTTGGGTTTTAATTTTATTGGCTTGAGTGTCCATCTCATATCGCCACGGGCCAGAGATGATTTTCATAAAATTTGGTTTACAAGCAAGTTTTGACACAAGATGATTTATCATACCGTATGGCTACTACCACATTTGAAACGGAGGAGGGAGTCTCCATACAATATTTAAGAAAAAAAAACTCATACAGTTTTTATGTTATATTCATGAAATATTAGACACGAATGCCATAATACTGGTAAAGTGTCAAAAATAAAACCTAACAAAAATAAATTCATGAAATTTGGGAGATTAGCAGGCTTTTACTTGGTAAGATGATTTATTGTAATGAGGGACCATTGCCACTTTTACAACGGTGTGGTACCATACAAAATAAGCGTAGAATCTTGCCTAAATTTCCAAGACATTTTTATAAAAAAAAAATTTCAATCTACTACAATCACGGTGTGCAGATATTCGCACACAATTTGCGTTAAAATGCTGTGCAACCATTGCATTGGATGAGTCTTCCCAGCGCAACCGCATTGCGCATTAGACTGAGTCGATTCGGGATCATTTTTGAATTTCTCAAGCCCTGGGGTTTTTAAAGCCTAGTTTTGGTTCAAAACTCATCCAGTAACGTTTACAGTAAATTTTAATTTTTAGGGTTGTATGAAAAAATTGAATATTTTGTACTAAAAAATCAACATCATTTTTTTCTTCTGTGGTACCGAGCCTGCTAATGGTTTTTGTGCCAATTTATAAATTTTCTTAAGGCATTTTCCGCTGATCAACTTTGTTGAAGATCGTAACTTCGTATCTTATTAGACTAAAAAGTTATTAGGTGTTGAATGGGGCGTTTGTTTTGGTATTGAAAAACAATTAAATCGATTCACATCATTACTGGGTGCCTAGCGAGGTATTGCATGACTTCTTTCCGTGCAAAAAACGGGAAGGAGGGGGCTGTTTAAAGGCGAGATATTTTTGTAAAAAATCGCATTTCTCAATATCGGTAATTGTTTTATGTCCGTCTTGTGGTTCATGACTGATTGATTTTAATCAAAACTGATGAATTTTAAAAATTCAAACATCATACCACCAAAACAGGTTGTGATAGACATAATCTGACGAAAGTTTCGTGTTAAGAATGCCATAAATCTCACAATATCAATTATTGAAACATAAGTAACAAAAATGCTTTTCCCTTGTGTTATTAAGTGATTTCCATAAATTTTGAATCACAAATAAGCATTGATATGATTCATTCTACAGACTTTACAATGTGTTTGTGGGAAGGTCCCATATAAAATCAATACTAAGAATAACAAAACTCGAACAATTTTCAGTGCAAAAGAGATTTGACAGAAAGAGATGTCCTATCTCATTGTAAGAACTTCCTCGCAGAGCTCAAGCTATTGCAAGTGATTTTCATCAAATTTGGAACCCAAATAAGTTTTCACGTGACTATCACACCAAATTTCATTTTTGCTGAATTTTGTCCCTCCAACTTTCAAGCAAAATTTCCACCTTCTTCCTTAGCTTCATTTAGGTCCAGAAATTATAAGAGCAAGTTCACTGGTGTTGGGTGAAAGTGGTAGAAATTTTGAAACTTTTAGCACATTTTGAAAACTTTACCATGCGAAAAAATTTCTAGATCTGTGGTTTTCAAGAGTTTTTACAACAAGTGTTGTATTCTCGCATGCTGTTATCCAAAAATAGCAATATTTCTATCACATACGGCTGGAATAGAAACAGTGCAGTAAAAAAATACAACGTCCAAAGATCTTGAAAACATTTTTGCATGGTAAAATTTTCAAAATGAGCTACAAGTGTCAACACTTCTACTACTTTCCCCCAACACGAGTGAACTTGCTCTGAGCACACCTGATGTTGACGATCATTTTGAATCGAATATTTTTTTCGAATTCTACTGGCTTCGTCCTTTTGTTTACACATCTCTGGACGTGATTTGATTTGTGATTACATTTCAAAATGCGTGGTCTTACTCCGGAGAAGAGAAAACGTATCGTGCATAAGTGGTCTACTGTGAGTGAATCTTATTGAGAAAATTGGCCAAAGGAGAGGTCGGTACGGAAAATATGGTGAACATTGTACATTTGAAGATGAATCGAGGAGTGGTCGAAAATCTTGTCCTGTAAGTCCGACAAAAAGTCAGGGATGCCTACACACAGAAACCATCGGCTTCCGTTTGGGATGTAGCGAGAAAAGTCGAAAAAAAACCTAAAAGGAACCCAAATCAAGCCGCTTCTGTCAAACCAAGAGTCAAGAAACTGTATGATCCAATATTTTGCAAAAGTTCTGAATGCATTATCATGGAAGATGAAAGGTATGTAAAATTGGACTATAAAACAGGACAAGGATATCCCCGAAACGGAGAAGGCCATTTTCACCGAAAAATTTGGCAAGAAAAATTTGTACGTCACATCGGAAACAATGAACACCCATAACTATATCAAGGAATGCCTTCAGAATCGTTTATTTCCGATGATCAAGCAGTATGATTGATCCGTCATATTTTGGCCCGATTTGGCATCATGTCATTACGCCAAAGCACACTAGGTTGATACAAAAGCCAAAACGTCTGTTTTGTGCCAAAAAACATGAATTTGCCGAAATTGCCCCGAGGCACGGTAAATCGAGACTTTTTGGGCTTTTACCAAAGCAATGCTACGAAAATACATAAAACCATTTTTCGGAATTATTTTTTTTTTCATCCAACGGCATTGGGATTTAAGAGTCGAAATCTGATCCTCAGTGTTTTTTCAAAGTCTCGACAATGTACTGATGAGTGTAACCATGTGAAAGTTACTGTTCAAGATTACTAAGATTCGTCGCGGTAACGTCACATGTCGAGGAAGTGCTAGTGATTCAGTGGAGAGTGAAACGGACCAGGCTTTAGACCTCGAATATCCCGGACTCAGCCCAGCAGCATAAAAGTGACAGGCAGGGGCTAGCATGCAACAGAGGGCAGCATGAGCGTGCTATAATGGAGCAGGGCCGCAGTAAGGAAGAAAGGATCACGGAGCAAGAGGGAAGAGAAAGGGTCAGCAACGAAGGGAGGGGCGGTCATCGGTCGGGTATGAGCGGCATTGTTCTGGTTCAAAATGACCATTTCATGGTGCAACGCTGAGAACGAAAGGTTGAATGCTAGTCGTTTTATCTTAGCTAATAATACTATCGCTTACGCTGTTCCAAAAAGTCCATAGTTAAGGCGCAGTAAGCCAAACAGCAGTTCGCACCGTGAAAACCTATTTCAAGTGTGCGTGAAAAACCGGCCAGGTAACCTTATAACCCCGTGGATACCTATATACCCGACCTGACTCCATTTTGCTTCCTCTACTGTTCACCAGGACCCCGAGGTTTTAGATCGAGACTTCTACCGCGCGCTCGTGTTCCTCCAAAATCCTAGAAAGGCCTACCAGAAGTGCCTCCGAGGAACCCTAGCAGTCAGCCGTAGCCACTTGGTAAGCTCCACCCCCCGTGCCGGAGTCCGGCACCACGAACCAACATAAGCCACCCGTGTACCTCCGTCGACAACTACGAGGAGACACGGGACATCCGACGGTGTATGAAGGGGTAAACCGAAGAAGAAGGCCCGAAGCAGTAGAGTAAGCTATTTTCGGAACTACTGCGGCCATTCTTCTTTTTACCGGTAGCACAGTCTGGGCCGATGAATATCACTATCCTATGCCAGAATCGAATGGTGTGATCAATGAGCCCGAGCATTGGACAGTGTGATAATGGGAGGCGTCAGTCGCCCATTGATCTGACGTACCGGGCAGCTGTGCGGGGAGATTTTTCACCCTTTCTCTTCAGCAACTACAACCCGATCCGGAATGCACGGCTGACCAATACCGGGCACTCGGTTCAAATCGACAACAACGACACCTCGGTAACGATGCTGGGAGGCGGCCTTCCGGTCAAGTTCATCCTGGACCAGATGCACTTCCACTGGGGATCTGAACACACGATAGCCGGCGTTCGTTACGCATTGGAGCTGCACTTTGTCCACTACGATGCTCGCTACGATTCTTTGGCAGAAGCTGCCGCTGTCAAAAATGCAGTTGCCGTCATCGGGGTCCTATTTCACGTGTCCAACCAGGACAACACCCACCTGGATGTAGTTTTGGAAAGGCAAACTTTCCCCTCACAATCTTCTGCCGCGGAATCGAACTTCCTTCTTCCGCTACGAATTATCCCTGACTACGCCCACCTGTGCCGAATCCGTCATCTGGATCGTGTTCACCGAAAGCTTACCCGTTTCGCTGGATAAGGTTGAACTGTTCAAATCGATTCACGACGCTTCCGGTCACGAGCAGGTCAACATGTGAACAATTGAACTTTTTGGCGTCATCCCGTTCGTTCAGTGAATCTTTGTTGTTGAAGGCACGATAAAAAGAACGAAGGCCTTTGCGTCCATAATTTTCGCTGGTCTGCCACTACTTTACTTGCGAGTTGTTGTTGGGGATTTTAGGATATTGTAAACAGTGGAAGCCGCCGTATTCTTATTTTTAGATGTTGTACTTGTACTGTATACCTTTTGCCGAGATTTTTGTGCCGTTCGTAAAGCTGTACAGTGCACTCGCGAAAAGCTTCTTGTTTCGACGGTATTTTGAGCAAAACTGGGCAAACATAAATAAAACAAAAAAATACAAATGCACACTCTATTTTTTTTCTGAACTCGTTTATGTTTGAGTATAAGGGCCACGAAAAAAATTCAAAATTTTAGTTGCCATTCGATATATTTTTTTGTAAATAACTAATTTATTTTAGGAGCACTTGCAGACAGCGATGTACGGTTGTGCGAAAGCGGGAAATGTTCCGTTTTTTTCGAAAATGTCCCACTGTCCCGCTTTTTACTCGAAAGGTCTAGCTTTTTTCATCAAAGTTTTCAAATTGAAAAAAAGTTTTCCTAATTTAATTTTATTTAATTTTTTTATGAAATATTTATTCTTAAAGAATGCACATAAGACCGCTGCAAGCTTTGTTTGGAAATTTCAAATTCCTAAATTTTTCCATCTCCCATAACTCTTTTTGGTCGTTTTTCCTGCGAGAAATAGCAATCGAAATTTGGGAAGCGATCCATCCAGTCCTGAATTAGCGCAACGATTTTTAATTTTGTATAATGTACACCGAGGTAAGTGGGGACGATGGCTATTAAAACAATACTGTGAACTATTTTGTCAAACTTTTAATGCAGAATGTTAATTTTCCTTGTAATCTATCCAATAACTGTAAAAGAGAAACGGTTCCGACAATAGCGGATGTTTACGGTGATTTTTTGTTAATTTTCTATTTTCCCCTACGATGTGGAATTGATGTGCATATTTTTCAATCGCACATTTCTCGTAAACTAGCTGGCTCTTGACGAAAAACTCTACATTGGAACAATCCTTACATTCGAAACAACCAGTTAGGAAAAAAAGACGGTTAAAAATTAAGAAAAAAAGTTTATTTGCAAAAATCTAAAATTTTGTCTCCAAACCCTACCTGGGGTAAGTGGGGACGGCTTTATACATACTTGATATTTACACATTTTTTCAATTTTCTCTCCTTCACTCATACAATTTAGCTTTATTTAGCATTCGAATCATGAAAAGTTGGGAAAAGTACTTGTTTTTTTTTCTTGACAAAGTATATATTTTTGATAAAATAGGATATCGTGTGTTGCAACATAAATTACACACAACAATCATTGAAAGATGCCTTACTAATAGTACCATGATTTTTTTTCAAAATTTTGGACGGTTCAAGCAATGAAGTAACGTATTCAACCAAGAAAACACAAATTTGGCGAAAATTTAATGAGAAATCAAAGAGAAAATCTACCGTCCCACTTAGGCGGAGTTAGTGAAGACACCAGCAGTCCATAACAGTTTACGTGATAACTTTTTTCGCTTTGCGTCTATCAAGCTCATCTCTTCAGCATTTGTAAACAACATGTTCTGCATCACATTGAATGCGATTTTATCCAAATTGTCTACTGCTGTTTTTTTAATGATTTTTTAAACTTTAAGTATAAGAAAAACCGTCCCCACTTACCCCGGTGTAGCTTAAAAATTTGTATGTGAAAACAAAATTTTTCATTCAAAAATTGCCAGAGATGTAACTGAAAATTTCAAAAAATATAACTTTGGATGAAAAATATTCCTCAATTCTTGCAGAATATTTAATGTGAACAAAGCACAAACCTAAATTGTACCCCAAAAAAGTTATTCCATGTTATACAAATTTTTTTTTATCATTTTAGCGTTGTTGACTGCTTCATAAAAGCTGTGTAATCCTAGGATGAAACTAAAAAGTCTCAAAAAACTGCTTTGCATAGCCAGGGTATGTATTGATTCATATAACCTTTGCAAAAACATTTCAGAAAATTATTATAAACTATAGCAAGCGAAGTCTGCCATTTTTAAATACTTTGCAATGGATTCAGATTTGTTATTTAAAAATGGTTATAATTTTTTCATAAAATGCTTAGTTGCTTGTCGTGTCAGCAAATAATGAAGCCTAAGAATAGTCAAAAATCAAAAATCAAAGACCAACTTCATTTCAAGCTTATTTGAATTTTCTGGGTGATTTAATGAGCAAAAATTTCTTCATCCGTACAAATTTCCAAACAAAATTGAAACGCGTTGCGCAGACTCAGGAATCAATCAAATCATCTCAAGTTTTACACTGATTCTTGCTGACTCAAAAAGAATCGAAAATCATATGGGAGCAAAAAGTCATTTTTGCAGCGGTCTAATGAACATTCATATGTAAGTATGTATTTTATTTTATTTTATTTTATTTTATTTTATTTTATTTTATTTTATTTTATTTTATTTTATTTTATTTTATTCTATTGTATTTTATTTTATTTCATTTTATTTTATTTTATTTTATTTTATTTTATTTTATTTTATTTTATTTTATTTTATTTTATTTTATTTTATTTTATTTTATTTTATTTTATTTTATTTTATTTTATTTTATTTTATTTTATTTTATTTTATTTTATTTTATTTTATTTTATTTTATTTTATTTTATTTTATTTTATTTTATTTTATTTTATTTTATTTTATTTTATTTTATTTTATTTTATTTTATTTTATTTTATTTTATTTTATTTTGTTTTATTTTATTTTATTTTATTTTATTTTATTTTATTTTATTTTATTTTATTTTATTTTATTTTGTTTTATTTTATTTTATTTTATTTTATTTTA
Organism: Uranotaenia lowii; assembly: GCF_029784155.1. Classification (NCBI taxonomy): domain Eukaryota; kingdom Metazoa; phylum Arthropoda; class Insecta; order Diptera; family Culicidae; genus Uranotaenia; species Uranotaenia lowii. The sequence goes on along the minus strand of NC_073692.1, from coordinate 296,918,151 downwards.
TTTTATTTTATTTTATTTTATTTTGTTTTGTTTTATTTTATTTTATTTTATTTCATTTTATTTTATTTTATTTTATTTTATTTTATTTTATTTTATTTTATTTTATTTTATTTTATTTTATTTTATTTTATTTTACTTTATTTTATTTTATCTTTATTTGAGAGGTTTTCAGCCTCAGGCTGGTTCGCTTCTAAGTATGTATTTTAGAAGTAGTCATTTTTCCTTCTGACAGGGTGTGAATTCGAACGTTACGAATTGCTACTATCTAGCATAGGGGTGGAGGAAGGTGTGCAAACCATTTCAATCAACTTGCAGCTATTTTATTGATGCGGTCACAATTTTTGCCAGCACTGCTTCCAATAAGTGGGGGAAACTGGGAGAAAATTCCATACAAAAATGGTACAAAGGCGGTGGCTCTCCTTTCCTGAAGTGGGAGGGACTTGAAACTATTATGTGATCAATCATAGAATTCAAAAATAATGGGGTATAAAATTTCACGTCACTCAGATCAACCATTTTCAAATGATGGAACAAAAATTTCTAGTGGCTTCAGAGAGCTGGACGAGCCACTAGAGTCGGTACTTTTGGAAATGTACATTCGTAAATTTTTTGTAAGTTATGAAAAAATTCAGTTCAGTAAGTTCGAATCATTATCACTTGAAATAGATTGTTGTCTTATTCCTTTTTAAAGCGAAATTTCCAGTGGCTCCAGAGAGTTACATGAGTTACATATGCAGAATCAGTCAAACAACAAGACTTCAAAAAAATTCTGATAATTTGTACTGATATATTTTTTTGTCGACAGGTTAAAAGATAACATTTCTAACCTAACACAGTCTTATAAGCGAGGAATTATCTGTCTATTGTTTGTACCATTAAAGACTGTAACTCCAATCAAATTGTCACCCATATGTGAGCGGCGGCGTTAAACTGTCAACCACCATCATCCCTGGGGCCATCATTACAGTACTTTGTCGGGAGGGAGGCGAACATTACATTAACTTTTCAATGCCACGTGCCAAGGTCTCTTTCCAATCACTGACTGGCTGGACTACCTACTAGTTGCTCGACAGGGGGTGTCGCAAATCGATAAAAGCTTTCCCCCGGTGCATTCAGATGCAACTTGGGATCGGGGGAGTTTGTGGATTCACTCCGATGACGATGTAGAAACCAAACCGGCAGCCTTGGTTAGTTTACAATGATCGGCTGATTTCCCTCTGGGGTATAGATGTCACTTTTGGTGCACTTTTCAGGACGGTAAATTAGTACAGCTGACGGTGCAAGCAATAAAAATGTGATTTTAAAACAAATGAAAGTTGGTTTTTCTTATGGAAATAATCAAATTTGACAAAGTACCTACTGTTTATTTCAAAACAAATTTAAAGCTACTGTTTCCGTGCCAGTGGAAAATAAACAAAAACGCCTATAAGTGTGTACCTATACACATATCTTGTTATACTCCTTTTTTAAAGATGTCTTTCTTTTCTTTCAATTCAAAAATTAAATATTTGTTTTAATTCTCTTTGTATCCACTTTTTTGGGTGTATTGATGAAAGATCTATTTGACAATTATCTACGGGTTTAAGTGTTGCCAGCTTGCCCGGTTTTATCCCGGGTTGCCGGGATATTCAAAATAAAATTTAGGAAAAGCCCGGTTGCCCTTATTTCATTGGAAAATTTCGGATTTGCCCTGGTTTATTCTCATTCTCAATTTAAACTTAAAAGAAAACAAATTTTGTTGTAAAAAAATTAATTTATGCGTCCAAGACGAAATTTTTTGTGCCAGTTTCATAAAAATAATCATAAAAGCTTTTTTGAAAGCATAAAATACAATTTGAAATCTGCTGATAAATTTTGATGAAATTTTTTTTAAGTCTTTTTTCTTGATTTTTGATGTGTTGTTCCTAGGTTTAAGTTAAAATATGCCCGGATTTTGGTCAACAATTTCGAAATCAAATGTCCGGATTTTTCCAATTTTTTATGTAAAATAAACCGGATTTGTCCGGTCCGGATACGTGCTGGAAAAATTCTAGCAAGCTCGTTAAGGTGGAATACCACCTTTCGAACTTCTTATTACAAACTGCAATTAATTGAAAAAAAAATTGTCACATCAATTTGTGCTCCATAAAAGAAAGTTTTCTCGAAAACTATTTGTCCCACGTTATTGTCTCCGAGGAGAGGGATCAACTGTTTATTGCGACATGTCTAGCTTGACATTTACGTCGGTTCAGTTTTCAAGGTCCTATTTTATCTGCGCTGTCAAAGGCTCAAGACATTAAATCATCTTTAATGACAGCATAGTTAGTAATGTGGCAAGGCGATGCCGTTAATAAAGTTTTCCATCAAGAAAATTTGCCTCGAAACCACACTACTGTCCCTTTCCATTCAAATGGTTCTCGGTTGTGGTGGAAAGTAGTAACTGAATAAATTATCAAGATCAATAATGTCTGGTGGAAAAAGCCGGCTCGAAATGAATAAGAAGACAAGGTTTGCTACCTTTGCCAAAAGTTGTTCCAAAGTTTGTTGATAGATTTTTTTTTTATTATTTTTGTTTTAGGAGGTTTCAAGTTTGTTTTGCATCGTCGTAACCTTGTTTGATCGATGCCGGAGTGTGCAGGACCATTGCAAATTTCACTGCACGTGTAGGCTTTTTCTTCTAAACTGTATCGTGGGTGTGCATTTTGAAATCATTTTTTTCCTAAGATTTGGATGCACATTGCCAAATTGATTGAATATTTGCTTCAAGGTCAAAGATATCGCTCTCGGATCAATGGTTTCATACTTTTCCCATAACGTCGACCGCATTTCTCTTCGACAGACTCAATTACGTAGTTGGTACTGCAATAACATTTCCTAGCTGGCACGCAACATAAATCAAACAAATTCTATCCGAATGTCAGGGTGCCAAACATTTCTAACAAAAACAAGCTTCTGTGAAGGCAGACCAGCAAGCCAAAACCAAAACAAAAAAAAAAAAACTAGAATATCACAACGATTCCGATGTGACATGAAATCCAATTAGTAGGGCGCTACCTTTAGTTTCAATCTAGCCCAAAAAAGAAGAAATATTATACAACAACATTATCAGAGCCCAACCAGAACTAGATTAGCACGAATTTGTCACAGAGAAGTTGACAAAACAAAAAAAAACTTTCTCCACCAAGCAAGGCATGCAAAAGCTATGGGATTGTTTAATAATGACTATTACGTGTCAACTGCCGGAGAACAAGTAATAGAACTTGGCAACTTTTCTCGACACAAAAAATGACCCATCGGTTGGTGAAAGAGGAACAATTTCTTAGGAACGAAACGATTACTGCTACTCGGCACATTGCATCATGAAATTGGAATCTATTAATCTATATTTAAATGAAGTACCTACACAAATGAGGTGCTTTCAGGGATCTACGTTGTTGAGTCACCATAATGCAACAGCAGCACATGGAAGTTTGGGTAAAAACCGATGACAGTTTCCATTGTTGGTCCCGACTGAACATTCAAAATAAGCGTACTTATTATTTTTTTTAAAGCATAATATAGAATGTACAGATCCCATAAACAATTAAAGCTATTCGAGGTTATGTGAGCAAATAAATGTGTTTTATAGAAGATTTGTCAAATATTAAATATCGATGATTTTTTGGTAAAAATTTTATTCAAATTTAAGACTGAGAAAACTCCGATTTAATTTTTATTTCACTTTTTACAAGCCTTTTTCTATTTTAAAACTACTTTATTTATTTTCTTATTATTCAAGTTGATGGTGTTTCCGTTGTCCCACCAGCATGCGTGAGGGACAGTTTCGACATTAAAAAAAAAGAACACAAACACATACATGATCTCAATGAAACTTAATGTTTCCTCGAAGAGATGCCTTTTTCTTAACTCTAAGCGTACCTACATCTTTCGAGGATATGATGGCTAGCATCTTACAAATGCTAATACAGACCCCGTTCGTTTTTGGCAACATTCGATTTTGGCAACATTCGATTTTGGCAACATCCGATTTTGGCACATGTGCCAAAATCGAACGGTTTTTAGAAACAACATTACCTTTAAGTTTTCGTTATAACAGGACCAATTTAATTCAGACAAACACCATAAATACGTTTTTATGTTCTGAAGTGGTAATAAAATGCAACAATAAAAACAAAAGATTTTCAAAACAAATTATTAAGTACTCCAAAATGACAAAAAGATGTAAAATTCAAAAAGGTAAAAAACAAATTAAAACAAATGACTGAAAATGACAAAAAAACAACTAAAAAATGATGAAGAACGACAAAAACTGCAAATATGACAAATGAAAACAAACATTATAAACAAAACAAGAAAAGTGAAAAATGCATCAAAAACATGATAAAAAAATTTAAAATAATTACATATGGTCGGAAATTGACAAAAAATATTGTGTTTGCTAATAAAAATAATTATTTTGTAAAAATAACTGATAAAAAAGTTGAAAAAAAAAACCGTTCGATTTTGGCAACATTCGATTTAGGCAACATAAAATGTACGGGCGTGTTGCCAAAATCGAACGGGGTCTGTACCACCAACCCACTATGGGGCAGTTCCATACAATGAGGCGGCAAAAAGTATGGTTAGGTGTTTTAGACTATTTTGTCAATTTTGAAAATTTTGTATGAAAATTACTATTTCAACTAACTTAAAATAAATTCTAACAAAAATTTTGTTAAAATAACTTTTAAAGTACGGTGCTTGGTGTTATTTTAGACCCTACTTTTTATTTTTTGTTGAAAACCGGGTTTTGGACTAATTGATCATTAAATGATAAATAACATCAACTTTGAATTTACACTCATTAATGGGTAAAAATTACCCATTTGCATATTTTCAGCTTTATTTAACTATAACTCAAAAAACGGTGCTTTAAGGTGCCTGGAATCTCTTTCATTGTATATTTAGGACTTCAAACTAGATCTTGATGGTGAAAAGAGTATGGGGAAATGCGGGGATTTTTTTTGGCAAGGCTTTAAAGTTTTTGATTTTTGAAAAAAACTAATTATTTACTCATTTTTATTATAGGTCAATTAGGCCGGAACAAATTTCTAATTCTTCTTTTGTCACTCGGAGTTGGAACATCGCGAGGGGGGGGGACATTAAAAAATAATGCGAAAAACAAATAAATTGGAATAAATTGCACGAAAGCTTGTATGCAAAAAAAATGCATACTATATCATTGCATAAAACCCTTTAAATTAAGAAATTTTTTATCGAAAAATTCAATCAAATCAAAAATACAAAAGGTGAAATAACTCCAATCTTCCAAAATTTGTTTTTTGGTCTTGTAATCTTTCGGATATTGGATTTTTTTCTCGAAATTTACATAAAATACTTCGAACTTTATTTATTTCCCCCTTCGGATTTTTAGAAATTTCGAAGGGGGGGGTGACAAAAGAAGAAATTGATATTTGTTCCAGCCTTAAATGTGTAAAAATTATGCACGGTTCAAATGATAGTTTTTAATATAAGCTTTCATATGGTGTACTTTAAATTTAAGAAAAAAATGTTTTCCATATAAATATATGTGATTTAAATTATTTTCTGCATCATATAAATTTTTCAATTTTCCAAAGTCTGATGTCTGTGGTGCGTTCAGTATTCAAGATAATGAGTTGAAAAACTGGGAATATCTTAGTTGAATATAAAGTTATTAACTGGTTAAAATTAAAAAGCGATCCGATGAAGTTCAGTTTTTGACTTTTTGCCGCTTCAAACCCCATAGTGCAACCCACAGAAAGTGTACTATACAGTTAGAAAAATTCACATAACATTGCATGCAAGAGCATGGGTAGAAAGGAATTGGGTATTTTCATGTACCTATCAATACTGTTCATTACATTTAAATTTTCATTAGCATTCATTGCTGTTGTTTACTGTGGGTTTAAATTATTTTGATATCGTTTTCGACAGGGAATGTGTTACTTATTTGATAAACAAACTGGTTTTGTGCAAAAGTTTTATTTCACGTTATTCAAACTCACTTGAACACTGAAACCGAACACTTTGAAGTATCGTATGATTATAATTTTCGATACTTAATTTTTTTTTTGCGATTCTCCCGAACGCGACGATGGGAATGAAGGCTGAGATGATGATTTCATATTTAGATCCATCGCATCATACATAATCAATTCCATGCAAAGAAAAGTCATTAGTTGAGACATATTGTATTGCTCAAATATATGTAATTCTTACCTCTAATTGTCTGAAATAAGCGCACATGACCAGATCGAACTGGAAATTTATGAAATCCGTCGTGCCCTAAGTCCCTAAAAATCTAACAGGAACGAAATCAAAACAGAATTGACAAACTAACACTGAAACCGAATTTCGCATGCGGTGACACGTAAAGATCCTTGGAAAGGCTAAGATGCTATATGTATCTACTCTTTTTCATATTTTGGTGGCGATGATGCAAAAACGTGTCATGTAACATCAGATTATTCTTTCTGTGTATGTATGCCGTGACCGGGATTCGATCTCATACCCACTGGCTTAGAAGAGTTAAAGGCTATCCTCTACGCCACGGGCTGCGGCTTATAGCAAGATAATTTATTGTTCTCGAAGACCACCAAAAATACCTAAACATTATTTTATGTCTCGACTTTATCGGTAAGAATTATGTTCTTGTAGTAAGAACATTTCATTTTTATCAATTTGTTCCTCATGGATGTAGGTACTACAGTGAGCGAAATAAGAATAGCACCACTATGTGTTTTGCTTGTTAAAATATGAATGTTTGAAAATCACCAAAATTCTCTTCTATAAATTGTTTTGAATTGTTTAACGGATAAATCAAGCATAAGTTTACTTTTTTTGGACGTTGCAATTGGCGTTGAGGACCGAAACTATGGAAAAAGGGTGCGAAATAAGAATAGAACCACTTGAGTTTTTTCAACAAAAACAAGATTATTTCTAAAAATTTACTGTGTAAAAGTAAATAATAATGCTTCTACGAATTATCTGAATAGATAACTGTATTTTAAGGAGTTTTCTAGAATTTCAAATATTTTCAAAAGCTTTAAAAGGGGGTTTCAAGAGATGCTCCTCTAGCGTTTAGGAATTTGATACTTGAGCTATAATTCTTTATCAAACTGCTTTATTTCTTCATTATCATTCATAAGTATGATGCAAATTGACGAAACATAGATTTGATGCTGATTTGAATAAAAAAACAGGCTTCAAATTCAAAAATACTAATGTTTTTAAATAATCAAACGCTGTTTCTCTAGTTTCAAGTCATAGATGGCAGCACTATCTTGCAATTAAACCGAATTGATGCCCATTTTCGAATATCTGGGTCTAATTCAGGTGTGCTGGAGGATTTTGGTCAAGAAATAAGTACTTGGTACCGTGTGACCGCTTTGGAAATTCTAAGATCACAATATCAAAAAATAAGAATTTCATCATATTCACCCATAAAAGTGAATTTCTTGGACCGATAATCAGAATAATTTTGTACTTTCCGATGGAGCTTGATGAACCAGATAACTAGCAGTATTATTGGTATGATTTGAAATTGAATCGGAAGTTGAGATGTGCAGGAATTTTGGCGGTGTTATATTCTTGTGCTGGTGTTTTTTCGCAAATCCGGAAAAGATTTCTGCAGCGTGAACTCCAACAAAACTGTGTTGGAAAATTACATCGAAATGATGAATATGGGCCTAAATAAACCTGAAAAGTCAGTATTGAGACATAATTCGGTATTAAAGGCGAGATAGTGCTGCCATCTATGACTTGAAACTGGAAAAAGTGATGTTTATTGAAAAAAATCTAAGTTTATAAATACCAACCTGTTTTTTTCTGATTTAAAATAAACCGAAAATGATTGATTCATCATTTCACGTCATTTTAATGAAGAAAGTAAGTAGTTTGGTAAAGAGTTACAGCTCAAATATCAAATTCCTTAGTTCTAGAAGAGCATCTCTTAAAACACCATTCTAAAACCTTCGAAAATATTTGTAATTCTAGAAAACTCCTTCAAATGCAGTAAACTATTCAAATAATTTGTAGAAGTATTATTAATCACTTTTACACAGTAAATTTTTAGAAATAATCTTGTTTTTGTTGAAAAAACTCAAGTGGTTCTATTCTTATTTCGCACCCTTTTTCCATAGTTTTGGTCCTCAACGCCAATTGCAACGTACAAAAAAGTAAACTTATGCTTGATTTATCCGTTAAACAATTCAAAACAGTTTATAGAAGAAAATTTTGGTGATTTTCAAACATTCATATTTTAACAAGCAAAACACATAGTGGTGCTATTCTTATTTCGCTCACTGTATTTTGAAGTGGTGCAGTCTAGGATTGGTCGATCTTGGATCGATCCTTGGTAGATCGATCTTTTCAACTCCGATTTTCGATTTTTTGGATCGATTCTTCGGCCAGGAAAAAATCGATTAGATCGGTTTATTTTCGATTCGATCTTTCGATCTTTTTTTTTCTTATTTAGGGTAAATAAGAGCATAATGGCCACCTTAAGGATGACGCTTATTTAACCATAAAAAACAGCTATAACATGTGAGTTACATCATTTTTGTTCAAACACTAAAAAGTCAATTTCCTAACTGGATGAAACTTGAAAATAGAAGATATAAACGTTTAAAATTGCATTTTAATTTTTTGTGCCGAAATCTGAAAATCAGTCTTTGTAGGGGCAGTATAAGCATCATCAATCAGGGCACGATGTGCGTTTTCTGCCGTAGAATCTAGCAGCGAATTTAATATGATGAAGTCAACTTATTTCCAAATCTAGTGAATTAGGTGCAGCATGGTGTTTGTGATTGATTAGAATAAAAAAAAAATTGCTAGATTTAACATCTTAAGAAATAATAGCGATTTTCCAAAAATTACTTTTTTTCAAAAATATAAATAAATGTGATTCTTGTTTTTCCTGCATATTTTGTTAGATACCTCACATTAACATTAAAAAATCTCAATAAAAATTCCTTGAAATAATTTCTATTAAACTCTAAAATATTTATTGCCATTACATTACTTAGAAATATCAAAGCGTTTCCGAGATATTCGGATTTTTACTATTGTTGTTTTAAAACACTAACTCCGGTTCGCCTTACATAAAAGCGCTTGAAATTTTTTCCTTTCCATATGTAGAAAGATTATACGAATTTTGCGCCATTTTTGCATATTTTTTTATAAAAAGCAGTTCCATCTTGTTACAAATGGAAAAGATCGATTAATCGGAGATCGATCTTCAAGCTCCGATTTTTTAGATGGATCGATCCCAGAACCGTTCATCTGAATCGATCTTGGAGATCGATCTTTTCCCGAACATCGAACAATCCTAGTGCAGTCAGATAAAGTTGACACCATCATCTCAAATCCGTTGGTCCGCATGGTCCTTCTCGCAAGTGTAATTTGCAATGATAACGAACAAAAAAGATGGCATGTGATCGCTCTAAATAGGGAGCTTTATAACCATATAGATAAAAAAAAACTTGAAGATTTATATAACTGCAAATAATTGGAACAAGACTTTAATACCATTATAGTGATCCTCCATGTAAGAGAAGCGGCGTCACAAAATTCCAATCGATACTAAAGAACTGTCAAAATCGATTCCAATCGATCCGAGCTGTAGTCGTGGAGCTTTTAGTTTTCTAATTGAAAACTCAACCAAGGAGAGTATTGTGATTCCTGTTGTAGTTCAAGAAAATAATTTTTAAAGCTCGTCATATGAATTTATGATTAAGGGCAATTTTTATCACTGCTTTTTAGTTGGAAAACTATGTGTTTGTTAACAAAATTCAAGTCATTCATACCGTTTATCGCGATCCTTGATGGCCGATGGATTCAATATTGTTTTGTTGGATTTACTGAGCGTCCACAGTAGAGTTTCAACATTGAACAAAACAGTGGTGAAGATTTTTTTGTCTAAACTTTCGGTGATGTGGCCAGATATTTTATTTTTAGAGGGATCAGATGTCGCTTCTCTTATATGCAAGTTCACTACCTATCACCTAATTCCCGAAAATAAAAAATGATTCAAATTATTATGGCATGCTCGATGGGATGAACTTTGCAAAGAGATAAATTTTTACAGTTATGAAAAAAGGTGGATACACACTAATACACAGGCATTAGTGCGCCAATAGAAGAAAGCTTGATAGGTGTTACAATTTTAGGCTAGAGAGCATGTTGATGAAAGCTCTCATGAATTGTAACGCCTTTGCTCTGCCCACTTGCTGCATATGCATAAGAAACTGAGAACACTGAGAAATGTGCTTTGGGCATATAAAGCCTCCTGCTCCCCTCTTAATCAAGTACGATTGAGCTGAAATTTCGCACAGGTAAGTTTTCTGGGCCAATCTGCAAAATGTATATGGTTGGCTTTCGAAATTCGACATGATACAAAAGACTGCCCCCTGATGTCCATATCTATCACAAAAATTAGAACAATATAAGAATTGAGGATAACTTAACTTAGCCGATTTACTTAGTTTTTTTTAGAAAACAATAAAGCGGCTTTTCCAAACTCGAAAAGTATGAAAAATTGTATGTTTTGGCTCTTCTGACTTAAAAGGTTGCCGATCACTGGTTTAGGTTATCTTTGTAGTACTGCATCACACGCATCAAATGGTGAGATTGACGAGTATTGTATTTTTTTGGTTTATTTATGACACTTTACTACCTTGTGGCATTCGTGTCTAGTTTTGACCAGTATTATAATATTGCAAACCCGCATTGAATCTTTAGTTTTGATCATTGTACGAAGAGTGTAAGTTATCAAAAACAGTTTCTAGGTCACAAAGTTTGGAGAGAGGTAATATATTGTGACAACGAGTTGAATAAATTAAATTGGTTGGGTAGAGATAAGGAAAATAGAATATGGTTTTCAGACAAAGATTTTTAAGGCTTTGTAGACGAGAAACAAGGGACAATGATGCCCTGTCTCAAACAGCTATTAAATAGTATAAACGGGAGTGTACAAAAGCAAAATAAAATTCAAATATGTACATGTACAATATGACATGGAACAAAACCTTTCACCCTCCATAAAACTCTGCTCAGGGATGTCTTTTTTGTAGTTGATCAGGCGGAACCTAGACAGAGTTTCGGCTAGAATTATTCCTAGATGCTTGAAGTTGGTAACCTTCTCTATAGTATTATTGGATAGTTTGAGATCGCAATTAAGTTAGATTTTTTTCCTGGGAGAGTGAAAAATCATGTATGTACTTCGTTTTAGCAAGATTTAGGGGCCAGAGATCAGCTGAAAAATATTTATGAAGGAGTATTAAATCTTCTTCCATATTGGTTATAACAGCATTAGGACAGTTTTCAGGATAAAATAAGGCTGTATCATCAGCAAATAGACGAAGTATACCATGCAGTGGTAATTTGCTGAAATCATTGATGTATAGAAAAACAGTAAACGTCCTGTATTGCTGCCTTGTGGGACACCAACTTCCAAGCTTTATAGAGAACTCATTGCCTCACCTAAGATGACATTTTTTTCTGTTAGCCAAGTTGCTGCGTAGAAGATCGTTGGTTAGGCCTTTTATGCCATAACACTTCAATTTTTTCAGTAATGAACCATGTTTAAGAGTGTCGAAGACCTTATTAAGGTCTAGGAACAGTCCACCAACGATTTTTTTTGCATCTGTTTTTCCAATTACAGAATTCAGCAATTCGCATATGACTATAAGCGTACTTGATCCAGATTTAAACCCATATTGGAAATGTATAAAATGATATTTTCATTGAGAAGCTGTTCATTCAGGTTATTAGAAGCTTTTCTAAAACCTTACAAAAGTGCTTAAAGTTGATATGGGACGGTATTTCGAGTGTATCTCTAGACTCAAATATCGGAATGACCCTAGCTGTCTTGAGACATTCAGGGAAGATTCCTGTCTCCGAAATCTTGTAAAAGCATTCCGGGAGAATTTTTGCGAAATATATACTATGACGTTTAAGCACCTGCGATGAAACATTGTCAGGGCCACTGCCTTTTTTGTTATTCAACGATTCGATGACTATAGTGACCTCATTAAGTGACGCAGGCCGCAAAAACAAAGTGTTAGAAATCCGGTCAATATATCTGTAGTTGTTGAAACTTGAGTCTACGCCCAGTAATGTTGTTTGCAAGAGATTTTCCGATACTGATAAAATAACTGTTAAAGGTCTGACATACTTCATGTTGGCTTTTTTAGAATGGAGTTACCAAATCTTAGGTTAATTAAAGATTTTTTACATAATTTTCATTCTGGCGTGTTGTTCATAATATTTTCGTAGATTTTCTTTTGCAAAGGTCTTTGCAAAATAGTCAGGTCATTTTGGAAATGTGGTTTAGCATTTCTTTTAAATGTAATTTTTTTGGATTTTTTTTATCTTCTAAGAAAATTTGGTTTTATTCCGATAAGGGTCCAAATATCAAAGGTTATCCACGGACAATATTTTCCTTTATTTTTTACAGTTTTTGCATTTTTTTCAATAAGATGAGAGCAAAAAGTTATACCTAGGTAGAAATTCTGTTACGATTACAGCAGTCTGCGAGTTTAATTCCTCTTAAGAAGTTTCCAAATCTCTCATTCAGTTGGGAGTAATTGATGATAGTTTTTTGAAAGTTATATTTTGTTTTTCGGACTGGAGATCAAAGTTCATCTGTGATTAAAGGTAGTTACTATTTGAAAATGACTGCTAGTTTCGGTGAAAATAGTATCGTTTCTTATATGTGTTATGTTGATTTACTTGGTAGGATTCGAGGAGAGATTTGTACTTTATCACAGAGTTGTTGTTTTCTAAATTAACAGGAACATTAAGGTCGCTTACAATAAATCAAGAATGGTTCTCAGGAACGGAAGACAACATTGACTCTAGGTTATCATGTAAAAATTTAATGGATGGTCTGTGAATTCAACGGTGTTTTTCGTTCCAAGAAAGTAATAAAAAGTTATTTATTTTTTGTTTACTGATTTCAAGAGAATTTCATGATTTTTCTTAAATTCGGCAAGCAATAGGACACACCTTGTACACAATCGTGTAAAATAAAGCCAACTAACCCGAATGAGGAAACGCATGATAATTTTCAGCGCTGCGTTGTGATTAAGCAACTTATACAATATGAAATCAAATTTTACGTGAATTTTTTTTTCTGTGATAGTTAAACATATTTGTAAAGGTTCAAGTAGGCGTTGACAAGCGCGGATGTTAAAAATTTCCGATTCGTGAAAAAGTCGTTGTAACTAAGGATGAAACAAGTTTAAATAAGGGAAAACCAGTATCGAATTCAGTTGAAAACAATCGCAAAGGTGTACAAAATTGTGACGTGTGATGTAGAGAAAAAAAAACTTCAGGGTGAGGAAAGAAACGAATCAGAAACTTCGGTTTCGATACCATACAGCATCAGCCTGGCTCCTGCCTACTGTAGATGTACAATACCGATTCAGTGAAAAATGTGCCTTGTAGACTTTGACCTTTTTAGTGAGATTAAACCTTTTTACGATTTAAGACGTGCATTCTATGATTTTCATTAAATTGTACATAAAGCATATGAAGCGTTTAGTAGGAAGGGAATTCCACGCTTTTTTCCTCGCCTCGTCCAGTATCTTTTGCGGTATTTACCACATGGCCATAGTTTCTCTGCAATGCATGTTAAAATGTAACAGAGAGTACGTTTAAATGAAAAATGAAGCACGTAGGGCTAAGTGGGGTAATTATGAACAAGGGGTTATTCCGAACAAACGCCGTAAGCGCCGTTAGGGTCATAGTAGGGTTTCAAAACTGATCAAATGTGTTAGTCTGTCATTCTATTGATAAGTTACAGTAATAACTTGCAAACCTAACTATTTAAATTTTGTAGTTACAGTTATTAACAAAATTCATGTCTCTGAGAAACGAAAATCGTTTTGAGACGGGTCTTATCAATTGACTCCCTCGTCAATGTACATGGAGATGAAATGTTGTTTTTGAAAGTTTTAAGTTTAGTTATTGATGCTTGATGTGGTGTGATAAGATTTAATGTTGAAAAAAAATTCCACCCACGCACAAAGAAGTGTTCATATTTACCCCATATTTTTCAAGATACGGGGTAATTATGAACACGATTTTTATGAGCATTGGTTGATGATTAAAATTAACTTTTTACCGTCAAAATCACGATAACTATTCTAAACTTGAAAATAAGCCCAAGACATTAATTTATAAGTTTTTTAGAATTGTGGGTCTGTGATAATATGGAAAGATGCCTCCCACCTAGGTAAAACTGAAAATAGCCCATAACTTTTCAATTGCAAATTTTAAAAAAAACTACAATGCACTGTTTAGATGTGGTTTCAATCTAGGAATATAGCCAATATCAAAAGTCATCACGTAACAAAAATCGTAACAGTGTTCATAATTACCCCATAGACAAGGATGTAATTATGAACAAACGTTTTACGCCTACAAGCTGCAACTTGAAAATATGAAAAAAATCCTACAATGGAGAAGGTAACCAGTCATTCATTTTTGGTTACTTTACAAAATTTTAACATTAAAGAGCTACTTGTTTGAGCTGATAGTATAAAAAACTGGGTAATTTGGTTCATAACTACCCCACCTAACCCTAAGTCTTTTATTTTTCAGGATCTTTACATGTGTTAGATATGTTGGTGAAATAAGAAGAAGAAAAAGAAGATAGTTGAAAATATTTGTACATAAATCTCAAGTGATTCGAAAAAAATGCTGATGGCGTTCAGTTCGATCTGGTCGAATCCCGATCAAATATTTTCTACTTTTAACTCAATATTTTTAATTTATGCAATCTCACAACATGTAAGTAGAAAAGCTTTACGTATATACCAGAACATATGCAGATTAATGTTATGAAATAGTGTGAAATCGAAAAATTCTCCACTTAAGGAGGTCTTATGTAACGCTACTAACCTTCACTTATTTCTTAAACCATAATCTTTCTCTAAATTCCGATTAGGGGTGCTGAACCATACTTTTCTAACCATTGTATTAAAGTCGAAACGACATGAAACTAGTCAATCATCAACGACACCTTTAACAGGTCTGATTTCAAATGCGGTGAAATACATTTCATTGCTAATCGTTTAAGTCACGATGCTTCTAAATCAAATGTTATTTATCATAAAAGCTGTCATTTCTAGCTCTCCGAACACGAGTATTCACTTACTACTTATAGTATAGCGTGTTATCAGTCTCTGGAGCCACCATCGAAACTGACACGTGGCTATGATCATTGTGCCCAGAACAACAAAACGCACATCATCATCATTGAGTTATTTTCAACATTTGAGAGACGATTCAATAGAACTTTAATGCGGTTTTAATAATATCAAACTTGGATTTTAATGTGTGTTCATGTGGGTCATAAATAAATTTTATTAATGAATAGGTTTGATATTTTTCTCAATTTTGATTCTAGGAGCTGGTTAAAGTCTAAGACCTAAGTGACTTTCAAGGCTGAAGGATATAAACATTATTAAAAAGAAATTATGAGAAGATTAGCCTGTTCACATTAAGCAATCAGCTTCGGACAAGATTTTTCGCAAAAGAAAAATAACAGATTATGTTAAACTTTTCAAATCTGCTTTGATTATGTTAGAACGAGTCCATGCAAGCTGCACAATCATAGAGCAGAAGCAAACTAAATACCCAATTGCATGACAAACGCTCCCAGTAACAAATCCGCAAATCTGACTATCTCATTAGTGGAATTGGCCCCGCGCCTCGCAGGAAGGACGAACGATTGTTAGTGATAGGACACTTTGTATTCCCAATGGAGACCCCCGCGGGAACGGGGGAGAGATTGATGGAAGAAAATCCTTGATAGAGCAAATAATTTTTGCAGTTTTCTCATCCCCCTGCTTCCGGGCACGTTTAAGCTTGGGACTCGGGACGACGAGGAATGTAGCAGCGTTGGTTCTAATAATAGAAAATCCATATTTTATTCGAATCCCAAGTTTATTGTCATCAAATATCGCCACTGAATGGGTGATAAGCGGGTTTTTTTTCAGTTTGCTCGAGAAGCATATGATTTGATTCCGATGAGGGAAACGAATTCCCACTCACTTTCATATTTGGAGTTAATAGACAAATTTGTATACGAGCATCATGGAGCTTTCCTTTTAAATATTTCACCAAGGACACCATTCAAAGTCCCATCGTATTTGTTATGCTATGAATGTTTTTTTTTCTGTTCAGAGAGTCCTCCACTCCATCAGCCGTAGGTTATTTTTCTAAAGGATTTTTCTTGGCTCTCACGCTAATTACTATCCTGTCATTGTGGACATTTCGCGTCATGGGACAGAAAAAAAACAAATTCATTTGGATGACTTCTTCCATTGAAAGAGTGCTCTATTGCGTAATTAAAATTTAATGCAATATTTGCTGAAGACTTTTAACGTCAATCATCATACACATTGTTCTTTTACCTCCACATCACGAAATGCTTAGCTCGAGATGAACGCGTAATTACAAATATTTATTTATGTTAGTTTTCTTTCGTTCAAGGTGAATTTCAACTTTGTACCTTTGTTTTTTTCATCTGCTTGTAACCAAATTGTTATCGAGCTTGTGTAACGAAGGGACATTATGGGGTGTCAGAATAATTATCCGAAAAACAACAAATTGTAGTAGAGTATGTTGAAGGACTACTACATTTTGAAGATTACTTTTGTTATTCATTTGAATCGTATCATTAAAAAAAAAATTATGACTGTTGTACTTAAACTTATCCATGAAGTCATAGTATCAGAAAAACATTAAATTAATTTCGAAATTGGAAAATGTTGTATCAATTTTTGCAGTTTACTTTTAAAAAAATTAGGAAGATTAATTTGCAGCCCGAGGCTGAAAGTCTCTATAATAAAGAAAAAAAAAAGTTAGATTAATAGGAATAATTATTCACTCATTTTAAGCGGATTTGTTATAAAGTAAGAGCTTCACTACACAATTAACCCTAATCCGCTCTTGAGTGTCAGTATGACACTATTGAAAGTTCGGCGGCTTGTAAGTTGTCACATAATTCGAGTGCATCCAAATAAAAAAAATCGGGGACCTGCAATGAATTCTTGGAATCTTTAATTTTGCATCATTACTTCTTTATGGTCGCACCCCGAAAGCCCAGGGAAAAAAACTTCCTAATAAGACCTTTGAGTGTCAATTGGACACTCCTCGCTTTAGAACCACTATATGTCTCTTATTTTCCAACCTATTTTTACAAGTTTTTTATAGTTTTTGAAACCTCGTAATGTAGCTCAAATATTTTTTTTTAGACATTATTCATCTAAACATTTCAGTTTTCCGTCATTCAAAATTTAAAATCAGAAAAAAACATGCATCAGAAAAAAATCATGCTGTCAAGTTGAAACTCCAGGGACTGTAACGAGGAAAACAAATCTCGGACGGATGGGGGTTGAAAAAATCCTTTAGGCGGGGTTTTTGAACGGGTTGCACAACGAATTTGTCCTCAAAATACTTAAAAAAAAATGTCCGGAAAAAGTACCTAAGTGATGCAACCACTTTCAGATCAGAGAAGGAAGAGCCCTACAGAGTTAGCCTGCCGTTCTACCCTAATCTAACTAATAGATAACTACAATTCTTTCTCAACCCGGTCTGAAAACAGCGTACAAGAGCGGAAACACTCTTAACATATTGCGGGGTTCAACCTTATAATACAATCCCTTTAATCGGACTTTAATTTTTAGAAGGGATGAATCATCCTTAAGGATGAAAATCCCGGAAAAAATATGGCGGACCAAATACGAAATATTTAGTATTTCGCTTGTAAATGTGCTATATTTAGAAACAAAACTCAAATGTTATTAGTTCAGTTATGAAAATATTTTCTTCCCTTTTTTTGATTTTGATCACGCATCTACTTATGATCTTTTTTCGATTGATGTTTCTCGGTGATTTTATAGAGGGAAATTAGGCTGACTCGACGTCGATTTCAAACATCGAGCGACGGCCGTTTCACCAATGTTTGTAACATTCAATAATTTGATTGTGAACCTTTTTCTCGAAGTACAGTTTCTTCTGATGATGGTCGAATACAAGTAGGTCGAAAACGTTAAAAAACAGCCTATTTTTTCTCTACAAAATCACCGAGAAACATCAATTGAAAAAGATCAGAAAATATATTCTACAAAATTAAACACATAACTTTCAGTGAAGGAGATAAGGGCATAAAGAGCGCCCGGGGCATAATAAGCACTCCACTTTTCAGGTATTGGGAACAAGCAATATAATCTCACAGTACAATTTTGTGAATCTCAATCTTTAATATGAACCAATAACGATGCCGACCAAGTCCGTGTAGTCGATTGAGGGAAAGGAAGTCCAGCGCATGTGATGATTTGTTTTGCGGAGACCGGCTGTACACCATCCGTCCACAAATCTTACGCTGAATATTAGTGGGTAAGGGTAATGTGGCAGGGAATATCACCTTGGTAAGTAATTGGCCACTTGAAGGCTATATACTTCTAAGCTTTTAAACTTTCTAAGTTTCTTTATGAAACTTCTGATCAATCTTAAAAAGGCCTGATAATAAAAATGTAAGCTCTGCAGTTTTTGAAAAAGTTCGAACTAAATCATATTATTTTCAAATTTTTAACGTCCAGAGTATTCATTATCATCGATAACTTAATTACGACAACCTTTCGTTCCTACGCTTAAACAAAATGGCATAGCTAACTCGAGTCAAATACAAAAGCATTGGTCATTTGATAACTTAAAAAAAAAACAGATAATTTCTCTAAATTCAAATTTAAAATGCAACTTTTTAAGCATATTTTTAATCTTTTATTTTTCTGTACGTAACTTGGTCAAACTTAGTTCCTCAAACAATTTTCTTCTGCGCCTGGAATTAACATCATTCCTTTATCAATAATTTTAATATGATTTAATCAGTATTTGTTTTTATATTTTTCAACAAGCGGTAAGAAAAATCATCAAAACAAAGTCAAGCGATTCTTCTACCTCCCCATCATTAGATGTAAAAAAGTTAGGCAGCAAAATTTTCCAGCAACTGATCGCGAAGTGAACGAATTATTGTTTTCTTTGTTTGAAATAACACAAAACTGAACTGAACTAGGAAAAACAAACGTTATCCAAAATCATTTGAAGGCAAAAACAGCTCTTAATTGCTGAAACAAATTAAACAAAAACGTACCGTCAACTGGGGGAACATTGATCACTTTTTTAATTAATTTTCGAATATTTGGAAGGGGTTGCTTTTTTGTAGCACTAAAAAGTTTAAAATACTTACTGTGGTAAGGAGTATAAAGAATGATCATTGACAGTAGAATATTCAAACGACATTAGTGGCTGTAACTAAATGTTTGTTACAAAACTAGATTTCATGTGTCGGGGTAACTTTGATCACTATCGTTTTAACGCATCTCAACATCTTCAAAATTATTGTTTTGATATAAGCACAGAAGGCTTAAAACATCACTAACAGTAATTTTTTTTTTGGACTGAATTGAATTTTTCAACATTTTCTTTCAAAAACAAATATACTCAAAAGATGGTCAATGTTGCTGTATACATTTAGGGCCAAAGTTATTAACATTTCTCAAAATTTTTTGGTCTCAAACACAAATGAAATTTTACCTTCATGCAATTCCCTAGGTCCTCCCACTGTTCCTATGTTCTTTTTCTATTCAAACTTAACCATTTGATAGAGTTTTCAGCCATTTATTCTATACAGGTTTTCTCATTGAAAATATCCGTTTTTTAATATCCAAAAATTATCATAGAATGACCATAAAAATAACTCTAAAACTATGCCTACCCAAAGGAAAAAAAAATTAACTTTCATATAACACAATCCATTTGCTTCTAAATGCTATCATGTTATCAGGAGACGTGTTTGTTTATGAGTTTTCGAAAAAACAGATATTTTAAAACTTAAAAACTAGATTTTAATTTATAGACTTTCAAACGAAGAAAACAGTTTTCAGATATTTTTAGTTCAGACTTAGTTAATGATGATTATTTGCAAAAAATTAATATTGATCAAAGTTACCCCGATGAGCAAAGTTCCCCCAGTTTACGGTATTAAAAATAATGATTTTTCCGCTTAATTCAGTAATCGAATATAATTGAGAACAAGAAAATAGCGAGATATCCTTAATATAAGGACGTGGATTATCCTTTCAATTCATCTGTTCAGGATCGCCCCTGATGGCATGAATCGATAGCATCAGACCTTTCTTCGATGGAACTAATACAACCGCACTCATTCCAAATCATTAACAAAACTAAAGTGGACGGTATTCTTTACAACTTTTTTTTTCTAAATTACAATACCTACACAAACCGAGAATCAAAATATCTCATCTTGATATAATTTTGTTTTTCTCTCCTGGTGGGGTAACCAGATTCTCCAATCCTCTTGTAAGAGTTAAATTCAATTTCTGTTCACTGTACACAGCATTCAAAACCTATTGAGCGAATGTCAAACTGTATATAGTTTCACTTCCGCTCTTTTAACGTTTGGAATTTTTTAAAATTTATCAAATTTTTCAATTAAATGCCTTAAACTTTATTTATTTGCCCCATTGGTATCTTCGAAAAAAAATTTAAGGGAAAAAGTGTATCACCTTTTGGATTCGAGATTATTTTAAATTATCGATCTAAAAAAACTCGATTTTTTGATTTTGTGCAATTCAGATTTTTTGCAATTTTGTTGCATCCAAGCTTTCATGCTTGTCCAACACCTCACAAACAGAACAGAGCAGAGAACGAATTACACTTTTATCATTTCGGTTTCCGAGTGCACTGCTCAGCCGATCAACGTTCACTTATCTTTTTGCCGAGTGCGCCCGATTGCGGTTGCTCTGACGGTCGGGTGGACGTCGCTCGCTCTAAAGAAAAGAGAAAGAGCTGGCTAGAAAATTGTGCTCTACCGACGCTGCTGTGTCGCTCAGTGTATCAAGCCAGAAAGATTTCAATGCAGGAATGTTTTCTACAAAAAAGCCGCTATGCAGTGCGGAACAGTGCATCAGTTGAAGAGGTCCAATGTAGCTTTATGTATGAACTATTTTTGTAATTATTTGAAAAACATGGTGAAAACCGGGTAAATAATCTGAAATTCTCCATTCCATAAACCGAGCAATATCCGGCCAGATCTGAGGAAATTAAGGAAATTAAGGAAAAACGACTTACATTTTTTTTGTCGCAACACATCAGCAGTGTCAAATTTATGTTTAAAGCATACGAAGGAAAGTTTGGTTTGATATTTGATGAAATAAACTTTCACAAATCCAATTTTTGACAAACAATTTTAAACTGAATTCGATTTTCTTGTTTCATTTTCCAAATAATGTGGATAAAACTGGGCAAAATCCAAGTAGTTTTTTCACAATATCCGGGCATCCGCAAATTGCTGTATACTTAGGTTTATGTCCTTTTAATATCGTACGTGGGAAGCATTATTTTACAAAAGCAGCAATTCGAAAAGTAACATTCACTAAAATTGTCCAAAAATCTTTGCCTTTTAAACAAACTGTGAACATTACGCAAGAATCTGGGACAAATTTAAGTAATAAAACTTCAAAACTTTCACAAATAGTCAAATTTAGGATTTATCTTCCTTAACCGCTACGCTTTTGATATTTTTCGACCGAAGAAAGCTATCGTAGCTAATCATTTGTCCTGGTGCAGAACATCAATCTAGAGGAACTCGGTCAGGAATGAAAAGATAGGTGTTTTGAGCAAAGTTGTTAATTCGCATATTTTTATATAAAATTTAAAGGCGAGAGATTTAAAAATAGCGCGATAATAACAATAACTTTTTTTGGAGCATTTTTTAAGTATTTTTTTTTAAATTCAACCGTATCTCCTTGGGTTAAGATTGTAGAACTTTGATATGTTAAGCAAAGTTGTGTATTTTGTTGAGATAAATAACTTTGTAGGAGAAACTTAAGCTCTAAAATACTAAACAAGAAAGTTATGATTTATATCTCGCTATTGGTGGACTTCTAAACTTTATATTTCATATCAAAATATGCGCTTTATTATACAGAGCAATGTTGTCGAAAACACCAGCATTCTATCTTAACTACCTTTGGCGTTATTAATTTAGTTCCGTTAGATTTATGTTCTGCATTGTAAAATCTGACGCACTTCCAAACATCGATCCAGACGCAACCGATGAAAACAAACCGAGTTTTCTGTAAAGCTTCTCTTTCGCCCGAGTGCGAACGAATTTATCTGCACCGAGAACGCACTTCATCAGTTTGCTTGCTTCTCTTGCCCACACTCGGCTGGACGCTTGGTCGCTCTGGAGGTAACGGAGCATTTTTTAAAGATTCTCCGTTTGGGGAGAGCACAGCGAAAAAAATACACGCTCTTACTCTGAACGGGCAAATCTGAGGAGCGATGCCAAGCATGCAAGCTTTTATCCAATTTGCTAAAATTTATTGGAAACATGCAATTATTTTATCGGCTATATCGGTGAAATGTTATATTCTTTTAGAAAGAATATTTAAGAATTGAAAGATTATAGACGAATAGAAGATTAGAATAAGGTGAAAGATGTTGAAAATGAGCGGAAGGGTATCTCATCATCATCTTTTTGTTCGTTCGTACTGAAAGTTTTCCGCTTGTGGGCAGCGTTGCCAGATTGAAAACCGCTGAAGATTTTATGAAAATCGAAAAATGTACTGATTTCGGCAAAATAAAACTTGATGATCTTTTTTTTTGGTCGTCAGGTAGAATTTTCATTTATCCGCAGAATCCCTTGAATTTTTTCGATTATCCGTAGAAAATCCGTAGGAAATGATGAAAATCCGTAGATTTCGAGCATCGATCCGTAGCTCCGTAGAAATGCTGAAAATCCGTAGAACTACGGAAAAATCCGTAGATCTGGCAAGGCTGCTTGTGCACAATAAATTGCCAATTGTGGGACGAACCATGCTAGGCCTACTATTGTGTGGTGGTAGCTACAAATCTATCCGTATCTACCACTGCACAGTGGTGCAGAACATCAATCTAGCTGTACGAAATTAATAGCGCCCAGGGATGAAGAGAAAGACATTTGATGTCTTCAGCAACATTGTTCAGTTTTACATGCAGCACATTCTAGTATCAAAATTTTTGCCGAGGGGTCCACCGATAGCGAGATAAAAATGCTAACTTTTAACACTAAATGCTTTCTATAGGGCTTCTGCAACTTCTAAACCCATCATAAAGTATGAGACAATTGTAGATCGTGGCTTGTTACAACTTTGTTTCGAAGACAGCGAACCATTTTATCCAACCTACAACGTTTCAGGTTCAAAAAACTGTTTTTTCAAGTGATTTTTTTCACTTTGACTGTAACTCCAGAAGGTGATGTGATAGGACTTTGACATATTCAACAAAGTTATGTATTTTGATTAGGTAAACAACTTTGTCCAAGACATCAAAGCTCTAACTTGAAAAACAAAAAAGTTAGCATTTTTATCTCGCTATCGGTAGACCCCTCGGCAAAAATTTTGATACTAGAATGTGCTCCATGTAAAACTGAACAATGTTGCTGAAGACATCAAATGTCTATCTACACAGAGAACAGACATACAAGCTAGCCCACGAAACTTGTGTAACATTTCCAACGATAGTTTTGAACAATTTTTTTGTTTTTTGGCTGGGACTTTTCGATAGTGTTCCGAAAATCACTCGCGAAACGCTCAAGATAGGTTTCTAGTTGAATAAATTCAAAACCGAATGCTGCTGCCTGTAGTTCCCTAGAGAGTCGGCAGAGCGACAATGCGAAGTCAATGTAAACAAGATTCAAAAGCGAGAGCGGATTCGCATCAAAGTCGATCTCTCAAGCTCACTACCTGGAGTATCAGAGGTGATTGAGACACTTGCTGATACAAGATCCAATTCGAAAATCCACTCACTCACTCACTCAAACTCAATCAATGCGGCCTTGCATCGGTTCATACTGCCTGCGTACTTTCTGCCAAAGCAGCAGATGTAGGTACATATGAACATACATACTGCCTGCGTGTTTGAATGGCTATTTTGGTCTTCCCCAACAACAGCAACAACAAAGCAAGATGTATCAGGCAGACAGCATTCGATCATCGATCAGTAAACGAGTGAGTGAGTGAGTGATTGAGCAAGAATTAATATCTTAATTCAGAGTTAACCCTAAGAATTCAAAAAATCAATGGCTTTTGGATACCTCAAGCTGTTTTTTCTTCAAACTATCGCCAATAGAAATACTTTGACCATAGTGGAAGATCTTCACGAGACAAGAAAAAGTTATAATGAGGTTAAAAAATCTACCGTGGGAGAAACAAATATGGATAGAACAGCAGAAATGTTCATCTAGGTATTTGCAACTCTTTTCTTGGTAATAATAAAACCACAGATAAGCTGATATAATTCCTCCTGCATAGGAGAAGAATTGCTTTTCATATGTTGGCACGTTTCAAATTTTGTTCCTCAAATTCAAAGCTCAATGAATCTAGTACATTTCAACCATCGGGACCTTTTTCACTGGGAGCAAAACATAACAAAAATTGAACACCATAGCAACTTATACTTTTGCACGCAAAAAAATTGATGCAGGCCAAAAATGCTTGGTAGATAATAAAATATCTATATATTTTTCTACGTGTCATTAGAACACGTGGAGTATTTTTTGAATGCTAGCGCCCCATCACAACCAGTGTATTAATCGCTTACTAAACAGTTAAGACACGAACCTTTGGTTGATGGGAATGTGGTTCAGAGTTATATCAGTTTATCAGTGATAAAACTCCAATCCATAACTTTTTTCTCTCACGGTAGATTTTCTTGAACCCATAATAGCTATCTCTTGTCTTGTCAAGGCTTTCGAACCGTTTATTACTCATCCGTGTACACGAGGAAACCAAGTTTCATACATTTTTGCACAGTCTCCTGTAACATTCGAAGGGCCAGACAAACAGTGTGCACGATTACATCAAATAAAAGAAGATAATTGGATCTTATTCAATTTGCTTATGATGTGGCCGTTTTTGCATCTGATGATTCCATAAGGGGCCCATAAGAAATTCCAGGAATACCTCAATAAATTTTCATTTAAATTAATATCTTAATTCAGAGTTAACCCTAAGAATTAAAAAAATCAATGGCTTTCGGATACCTCAAGCTGTTTTATCTTTAAACTATCGCCAATAGAAATACTTTGACCATAGTCTTAAACCGGGAAGCGTTTGTGGGAAATTTTGTTTATAATCAAAACACATTAAGGAGAATCAATCGTTCGTAAGAAAATTGAATATAATCGACTGGGGCTCATTTTATTACCCAGTGTTGTGAAACTTTCATGGTTATCGAAACTTGGCGAACTGCCCACAACTGTATGTAGGTACTTATGTAGGTAGCCTTCTCTTGGTGGTCCACTTGACTTTCCCCGCAGTCTCATCTCGAGAGCCAAGCCTCATCCTTTTCCCGAACATTTTCCCACACGATGAAATACGATGGTACAAAGAGAGGAAACAGGCATTGTCTTCCTCTTTGAAAGCCGAATGGCGCCTTTTGTTATCGAGAGCGCTGCTATTGAAAAACTTTTCTGGCTACAGATTACGCGGGAGGAAAGAAATTGGATTTTCATCTGATGTTGACATCGGTTACATATCGTACGGTGTTATTGAAAATGATCCAGCCTGGGATTGTATAGATTTGTTAGATGACTATTTTCGACCTTGGGTGCGTTATTGATCCTAGAAAGTCTTGAAGTGAAACTTTCTGACAATATACCATTTTAGGTTTTGGAAATCAACTAATATTTTTCTAAATTTAAATCCAATTACAATTAGTTTGATGACTTACAAAATTATTAACGTAAACACTCAGTACGGCTCATGCAAAAGTTTCTTCAATTCAAATTGTTTGCCACCGAACATATGTTGTAGTCAGCTTCGAGAGAGAACTTTCATCGTCGTCTCTTGTAGACAGATAAATACGAGGGAACTAAATTTTGGCATTGTTCCAATCAAATCTAGGTCAAACTACCTACCAAGTACCTACATCGAATCGAATGTGAATGTCACGATAGCCCAGGTACATTGGAACATAGTAGCAACAACACACAGTTATTTTGGCGAAAAGCAATATTTCAGTCTTGTTTTCTGCATAGAAATTCGTCCGAAATAACATAACAACAACGGATGGAGAAGCTGTAGCAGAACTAGTTTTACTTGATTCAATAAGATGAATGTTTTAATTGACATTTTTTTCTAGCTTGTCCGCAACCTTCACCAGCAGCTGATTTCAGGTTCATGTTTTTTGTGGTTTGCCAAGTTAGTTAGTTTGTTAAACTCTGACTCATCGATTCGAGTCAAGTTTTTATACTTGCATGAATTGTTCAATGATCATTGTTTATTGATGGAGTTTGGCTTGGAAACAAATTAATATTTAGAAGTCATATTGAGATTTAGAATTTGAACTTAAATTCGAAATCAAATTCAGATTCAAAAACTAACTATGGAAAAATCTTTTAAGTTTTGATTTTCTAAAAACCGTTAATTTATGATAAAAGTTGTTAATAGAAGAAAAAATATGTAGGATGAAGCAAGAATTAAAATTTTTTAAAAAAGGCGTTCAACCCTTTTATCGCTTAAAAAGAATAGAAAACTAAATAAAACAAAAAATTAACAGCATTTTCAAATTAATACAAAATGGAACAGGATAAAACAAGAAAAAAAAACACGATATAAAATAAAACGAGAAACTAGACAAAACTAGATGTTACAAAATAAAATTTAATAAAATAATATCAAACTAGACGAAACAAGTTTAATTCAAAAAAGATAAAATAAGATAAAAATAATACAATACAAGATTATACAAGATCAACAAGACTTTTCTAGGAAAAACAAAAATTTAATGATAGTAAAAGTTAAATAAAATCAAATCAGATAAAAATTAAAAAAAAAAAACAAGGTAAAATTTGGTGAAAATGGCAAAAAAAAACAGTTCAATCCAAAATGGAAGCTTCCGTTAATTTTATGATGCTAATTTTTTCAATAATATTTGTCATAGTGTCCTTTAATGTTGTATTATATCTTGTTTTAAAGTTTGTTTTCTATTTTTTAGTTTGATTTATTTTGGGTTGTTTTATCCTGATTTGAAATGTCGTGTCTTGTTTTAGCATGACTCACCTTATCTTAATTTGTTTATTTATTTATTATAATTATTCTACCTCGTTTTACCTTTTTATCTTATTTTGTTATTATTTTATGTTGCTTAATCTCGTTCAATATTGGATTATTTGGTTTAGTCTAGTTTATCGTGTTTTTTTCTGTTTAAACTATGTTTCATCTTGTTTAATAAGGTTTTATCTTATTACGTCTACTGATTTTCTTGTTTGCTCTTGTTCTGTCCAGTTTTTTGCAATCATCTTATTCAGATTGCGAAATTCGACTTCTACTCGTTTAGCCCTTTCACTCAATACCCATATCTATAGAGGATGTTTCATGAGATTTTCAGTAATTTACAGCTTGGAAATAAAAAGCGGAAGCCGCCATCTTGGATTAATGATGGCATCAAGCAAGAAATTTTTTCACTACCAGTTGAGCCCTTTTACTCAATACTCATAATGTAGAGATATAAATACCTCTTCCGGTGATTTGAAGTATTTGAAGTTTTTGAAGTACCGTAAAACGGGGTAACTTTGGTCACCGGGGTAAATTTGACCAACAATAAACTTTTCCACATTATCATCAATAACTCAGTCTATAGTTTGAATTTTTGAAAACTGTTTTCTACGTTTGAAAGCCTACAAATTGAGTAACAAATAAGCAAAATTTGGTTTTTATTTGAAATTTTTTTCTGTCAGTAAAAAATCTAATTTCAAAATCTTAAAATATCTATTTTTCCAAGGCTCGCAAACAAACAGGTCTCCTGATGATACCAAAAAGCATTTAGAAGCAAACGGGTTGTTTGATGTGAAAGAACAACTTTTTTCTTTGAATATGAACAGTTATAGTGCTTTTTTAATAGTCATTTAATGATAAATTTTTGATATTTATAAAATAAGGACATTTCCAAGAGTAAACCCGTATTGGACAAATTTATGGGAAACCTATCAAATCGTTAACTTTAAAGAAAAAATGAAAATGGAAATAATGGGAGGGCCTAGGGGAATGTGTGGAGGTAAAATTTCATGTGTATTTTAAAACTCAAACTATTTAGCAATTATAATTATTTTTGCCCCTAAATGTAGGCAGCATCGTAGTTCTTCTTTTTTCGATTATAAATATTTTTAAAATAAAACGTTAAAAATCAAGGTTTAATTGATAAACTAGCATATGTAATTATTATGAAGGTGTTTTGTATTCTTTATGATCAAGAAAACTCGTTAAAACCGTCAGAATAGAGACTGATCAATGTCACCCCAAAGCATCAAATACTGAACAGAGACGAAAACGATTTTTAAATCAAATTTAAAGAGGTCTAATAATTTTCTGCATCCATGTTTTACGTTTATAGGAGTCCAGTACTGGTTTTATAAATATAAAACATGCCACATTCCGCTTATTAGAAGAAATAATCGAAATATATTGAAAAAAGTGATCAATATTACCCCGGATTACGGTATCAACACACACGACTTATCAAGAATGTGTAAAAAAGGGAATTCCAATTCGATTATGTGCAATCTAAAGCCTGAGCGTGTCCTGTTTTGACATCTTAATCGAGAACTTGGTGACTTTAACACGGTTTTAAAATCAAGCACTGTGTGCTTTTATAAAATATGCAAAAAAAAATTTTGCAACAATCTTTTTAGTTTATATCTTATTGAAGTTTTAACAGAGCATTCAAAACTCTTTCTAAACAACTTAAACAGTATATTTAGTAAAAGTATGTAAAGCTTCTTAGCGTTTTCAGAACTACCTGAAAACCATTGTTTGAATCAAGATTCCAAGCATTTTTTCGTGATCATAATAAAACATTTATAAAACTAGCTGTATGTAAAATGCTATGATAAAACCATAAAAAATGCTAAGTTGGCTTAATCTGTGTTAGTTGGGTTGTTTTATTTTATTATATGTTAGTTTAGTGGCATTGCGGTGAACGTTACGACGAAAATTTTTGATAGAGGAATTAAAGACTGAAATTAAATGACGGATAGATAAAGCAGATGCTCAATAGAAAAAAATTTATAGATGTTGAAAATTGAGTCAAGAGCATATTTTATGAAAAGCTTCAAAGGTGCATTCTAAGGCTATGATCATTTAGTATCCGGGCAGTTACAAACGTGTGTATTTTAAAAACTATTCATTTGATCGAAAAACTTTCTATGAAGGAAATGATGGTGTTAATATGACATTTAATGTAAAAATATAAAAAAAATATATTTATCAATAATTTCAAGAAATACTCTAACTTTTTCAGAAAATCTCTTTTTTATCTTTGCACACTTTTTTCAGTCATGTATTAATTTATTTTTTTTTACCACAGAAGCAAAACTTTTGCAAAATCATGATATTTTACACAAACTCACCTGGAAAAAGCAATTGGAATCTGGTTGAAACCTTTTCATGAGTAGGCATCTCGAAGAATTTGATCTCTTAAACCCGCTTTTAACATAAATTTTTTTGTCCATCAGAACACATCTGTCATATTGCGTAAAAACCGGATGCACAGATTGCTATCTTTGGAATTGATCATTATTAGTTACTAGCTGATCCCATACGAACTCCGTTTCGCTGAAATGAGGAATCAATTGACCGTGCCAAAAAACCACGTGTATAAATTTCGACTAAATCATTACATAACAACGCAATTATTTCCAAAAAGTTAAACTCCTTTCGGGAGCTCTTATACAATCTTAATACCTGAAATCGATTGCCCTTCCCTCAAAATCCCGTGTGCAAATTTTCAAAGCAAACCACTGTACAATAACGTCAATGTTGCTAAAAACAGTGAAAAAATAATTAATATGGACGACCCCTTTCGTCGACCCCTGGCAAAACATTTGACATCTGAAATCGATTGCCTGTCCCTGAAAACTACCGTGTGCAAATTTTCATCCCAATCCGATGTATAATAACGACGATGCCGGCCCCGTACTTGAATTTAATACCAGAAATCCTTTGTTCAGCTCTTAAAACTCTCGTGTATCAATGTTCGTCTGAATCCGATGTATAATAACGACAATATCGTATCAACAGTAATATGGACGACCCCTTTGGCCGAACCCAGATTTTAGTTTGGATAAGTGAAATCAGTTGATTGTCCCTAATAACTCCTATGTGCAAATTTTCATCCCAATCCGATGTATAAAAACGTCAATACCACTAAGTTACTGAAAATTTAATATGGACGATCCCTTTTGCCGGCCCCTTACTCTGAATTTGATACCTCAAATCGATTGCACGTCACTCAAAACTGTCGTGTATCAATTTTCATCTGAATACAATGTATAATAACGTCAATATCACAAAAACAGTGAACAGTTTATATGAACGACCCCTTTGGCTGACCCCTTACACAAAATTTGACACCTGAAATCGATTGCTCGTCTTTCAAAACACTCCTGTGCAAATTTTCAACACCATCCGACGAAAATTAACGTCAATATCGCGAAAACAATATTTGTGTTCTATGGACGCCCCCCTTCAGAAGGGGTCATCCGAAAATCTAAAAACATTTTTCATCCTTCCTGGTCCTAATGAGCATCCATGCCAAATTTCAGCTTTCTAGCCCTTAAGACGGCTGAGTCTATAGAGGACAAACAAACAAACAAACAAACAAACAAACAAACAAACAAACAAACATACAGAAATTGCTTTTTATATATATACCTATAGATGTACTTGGTGTGTTCTAGTCAGGCCATACTTTTTGCCTGCCGGAAATGGATTTTTTGCATTATTTAAGGAGTCTGCATTCAGTTATCCACAATAACCATAGACTATTTACCAGATTTAAGATCAAGGGTTGCACTCCGATGGTTGGTTTGAACCTCGTTTGGATCCTAGAGTGACTCCTTATACTTCTTAACCATTTGGTCCGAAAAAAATCAGATAAAATCAACAGTTCATGAGCTTTCAAGTCAGAATGAAAAATTTTCGAGGCGCAAAATGCGTAAAAGTTGCAATTTGTGCGAAATTATTTTTACCATGTCATTTTGCATCGTAAATATCTCAAACATACGTTAACTTAAAAATCTATCGAAAATAGGCAAGATAGTCCTTTTCATAACCAACACAACGCTACTAAAGTTTTGCATATCCGAGCTCTAGTAACGTAGTTATTACCGAAATAAAGTGCCCGGATACTAAATGATCATAGCCTTAGACCCTTTGTCCCGCATCAGTTGAAAGGCTGAGAGGAGTAATAGCGAGAGGCGCAATTACGTTCACCCATTTTCAACATCTATAAATGTTCTTCTATTGAGCATCTGCTTTATCTATCCGTCATTTAATTTCAATCTTTAATTCTCCTATCAAGAATTTTTGTCGTACCGTTCAACACAATGCCACTAAACTAGCGTGTAATAATGAACCAACGGTGACTATTCATTAAAAAGTTGTTTTATTTTGTGCAAAACTGATTGGGCTAGCTTCAAACATGCCTTGATTTTTTTTTATTTTAAAGTAAGTTTATTAGTAAGTAGTTAGTAAGTAATTAGTTTTGTTCAACATTTGATTAGCATGTAAATATGCCAATCAAATGTTGAACAAACCCAATCACGTACTTAAAAACTGAATGTTCGATAATCCCATCCCAAACTTCACTTAATATAGGAGCGTTGTAAAACACAAATGTTTCCAGTGTTTTACAACGCTCCTATATTAAGTGAAGTTTGGGATGGGATTATCGAACATTCAGTTTTTAAGTACGTGATTGGGTTTGTTCAACATTTGATTGGCATATTTACATGCTAATCAAATGTTGAACAAAACTAATTAAGTACTTAAAAAAAAAATGAATGTTCTGATAATCTCATCCCAAACTTAACTTTATATAGAATACCTAATACAAACTTTTAAGAACCCTGTAGAACGAGGCTGGGTCATTCGGCCGCATGTCATGAGACCGAAAGCCATTCGGCCGAAGGTCATTCAGCCGATGGACGTTAGGCCGAATGGGCCAAACAGGACACTAGGCCAAATGGGTTATTCGGCGACGGTTATCCAGCCGAATGCTGTTAGGCCGAAAGGATGTTCGGCCGAATGATCACTAGGCCGAATGATCACTAGGCCGAATGATCACTAGGCCGAATGATCACTAGGCCGAATGATCACTAGGCAGAAAGGTCATAAGGCCGAATGGTCATTAGGCTGAATGGTCATTTGGCCGAATTGTCATTATGCCGAATCGTCGTAAGGCCGAATAGTCATAACGCCGAATGGTCGCAAGACCGAATGGTCATAAGGCCGAATGGTCAAAAGGCCGAATGGTCGCAAGGCCAAATGGTCGTAAGGCCGAAGGGTCGTAAGGCCGAATGGTCATAAGGCCAAATG
This sequence comes from Uranotaenia lowii, assembly GCF_029784155.1. Classification (NCBI taxonomy): domain Eukaryota; kingdom Metazoa; phylum Arthropoda; class Insecta; order Diptera; family Culicidae; genus Uranotaenia; species Uranotaenia lowii. The sequence continues at coordinate 296,885,698 of NC_073692.1, read as the reverse complement.
GTCCCAAGGCCGAATTGTCATAAGGCCGAATGGTCATAAGGCCGAATGGTCTCAAGGCCGAATGGTCATAAGGCCGAATGGTCGCAAGGCCGAATGGTCGTAAGGCCGAATGTTCGTAAGGCCGAATGGTCATAAGGCCGTATGGTCGCAAATCCGAATGGTCACTAGGCCGAATGGTCGTCATGAATGGTTGCTAGGTCAATAAGAAATCATTTACACTTGTCTGTATGCTAGGCTGAATGGTCGTTAGGCCGAATGGCTGTTAGGCCAAATGGACGATAGGCCGAGATTCCATAACGCCGTATGGTCATTAGGCCGAATGGTCACAAGGCCAAATGGTTATTAGACTGAGTGGTCGTAAAGCCAAATGGACAGTAGGCCGAATGGTCGCAAAGCCGAATGATCAAATCCTGCCTTGCATTCATTCGGCCTGATGACTATTCGGCCTAACTACTGATCGGCCTAACATGTAAGAAAGCGATAATATGTCTTATAGGCCTAGCATAAATTCGGTCCAATGACCATTCAGTCTAATAATCATTCGGCCTAGTGGCTAATCGGCCTAACGACCTTCTAGTATCCATTCAGCCTTACGACCATTCAACCTATCGTCCATTTTGACGTACGACCATTCGGCCTAACGACCTTTCGGTCTAGCATCCATTCGCCCTTACGACCATTTGGCCCGACGACCATTCGGCCTAATGACCATTCGACCTAACAATCTTTCGGCCTAGCATCCATTGGGCCTTACGACCTTTCGGCCTTACGACCATTAGGCCTGATGATCGTTCGGCCAAATGACCATTCGGCCTAGTGACTATTCTGCCTAATGACCATTTGGCCTAACATCCATTCGGCCAAATAACCTTCAGCCTAATAACCTTCGGCCAAATAACCGTCGGCTTAAAGTCCCATCCGGCCTATTGTCCTATTCGGGCGAACATCCATCGGCCTTTTAACCCATTCGACCTGGCGACCTTCGACCTAACATCTTTCGGCCGATCGGCCTTCGGCCGAATGTTCGGCTCCCTTGTAGAACAGCAGGGTTGGATGCAACATTTGTATACCACAACTCTTATTAAATTTGTTTTTAAATGTGATGCAATAAAGTTATTATTCAATGATAACGAAAAAATGATGACATAGACATCGTGAGATAGTTTTTTTTATAGATTTTAACTCTCATAGAAAATTTAAAAAATCGGCAACAGATGTACAAATTTTAACATTTTTCAATGCCGTAAAAAACTTCACCGAGTATGACGGATTGGCTTAATGATATTACATACAAACTTTTTATTGTTAAAAAAAAACTTTGTTCGAGCCAAACTCGAAGAATTGGCAACGTCGCATTTGCGCCACCAACGGAAAAAATCATCACCGATCACCGCCTGCTACTTTTGTGTGTTGTTCGTCCATTCAAGGCCATGCATTCATACGTGTGCATAAAAAACGCCGGTAAACGCCGGCCGGCGTACAACAACAATTGCATGCTGTTGCTTCAGCCAGCGGACAATGGAAATTTCCGTTGCGCACACAGATTTGTGTGTGCGTGGGAATGAATCGATCAGCCAAGTAACCGGCCTGTTCGTCATTCAATTCAGATCCATTCCATCCGTCGACAAGTTAAGACGTCGATTTGAGTTAAGCCAAGTGTTCCTCCATTCTAGAAGTTTTTCCTCCATCCATTGAGATTCCTTCCTACGAGTTTAAGTTGTTCCTTCGAGTTAAGTTTTCCTTCCTCCTTTTATTCATGTTTCCTCCTAATAACTTTAGTAAATGTACATAGTGTAAATAAAACTGTATATAGAGAACAATTTAGTGCCTCTTTATAAGTCAAATCCTTCCAATTAACATCCGGGAAATTGTGTCTTCGGTCTTTTCGAACGGTCCCCAAAGTCGAGCAAAAATACAGTCCACGGCTCTTTCAAACTTCTTATTGCTTTCATTATTCTATGCCAACACTGTTCATTTGAAAATGTTTTTCGGACTATCACCAAATTTATTAAAGAAATATTTTTATAATTCAGTTGCTTGTCTGAACAATAATCGTTGTGTCATTTTCAAAGCATTTTCTACCTCTGTTCAATTTTTTATCAAGAATGTCGGACTGTGGTTATGCAATTTTTGGAAAATTCTCAAAAAAAATTCTCATCTTTAAAGTCTTTCGTAGAACGAAAGTTTTTTTTGTCTTCATTTGGGGGGTTTTGGAATAAAAGTTGTTTGTAATCAAAAGTTGTTTGTAAACCTAAACCTAAAATAACGCTTGCTTTTTAGCAGAACTGCTTTTTAGCAGATGTCTAGGTTGAATACAGGAATATATAAATATTCCTATGATATTTAAAGGGTGATACGGTCATAATTTGGTCGAGGGAAAACGCGTGTAAATCGGTGAAATCGTTTATTTAAAAAATCAAATAAAATTTCTTTTTCAGGTTTAATTAGAAAAAAATTCAGGAAAAATATTCATTTAGGCTTCCGCTTTTCTAAATCCGAATTGCCGGGCCTTACGCTTAACCCCTGCCGTCAGATTTTGTACAGCCACCTTGTCCACCTTCTTCACCGCAGAAAGCCAGTTTGCCTTGAATTGCTGCTCGTCCTTAGCAGTTTTTTTGGTCTTCTTTAGGTTCCGCTTGACAAAAGCCCAGTATTTCTCAATTGGGCGGAGCTCTGGCGTGTTGGGAGGGTTCTTGTCCTTGGGAACCACCTGCACGTTGTTGGCGGCGTACCACTCCATGGCCTTTTTACCGTAATGGCAAGATGCCAAATCTGGCCAAAACAGTACGGAACAACCGTGTTTCTTCAGGAAAGGCAGCAGACGTTATTCAAACATTCTCTCACGTAAATTTCTTGGTTGACAGTCCCGGAAGCTATGAAAATGCTGCTGTTCAAGCCACAGGTACAAATGGCTTGCCAAACCAGATATTTCTTCGCGAACTTTGACAGAATCATGTGCTTGAAAATATCGGCTACCTTCCCCCTTCCTTTTGCCGTATAAAACTCGTGTCCCGGAAGCTGCTTGTAGTCGGCTTTGACTTAGGTTTCGTCGTCCATTTCCTACCCAGTCAAACTTCGTCAGCATAGTCGTGTACAGCCTCCGGGATCGCGCTTTGGCCATCGTGTTTTGTTTATCATCGCGATTTGGAGTCACTACCTTCTTGTCATTCGATAGTCCGGCTCGTTTTTGGGCTCAATGCACGGTTGTAGACGATACACCCAGCTTATTTGCTGCATCTCGGAGCGAGAGGTTAGGGTTTCGCTTGAAACTACCGGCAACTCTCTTTGTCGTCTCAGCGGCTTCCGGTTTTCCATTTCCCCCCGATCCAGACTTTCTGGCTGTCAACAAACGTTCACCAAACACTTTAGTTACATTTGTAACAGTTGATTCGGCAACTTTTAGAGATTTTGCGAGCTTTGCGTGCGAGTAGCTCGGATTTTCGCGATGCGCGATCAAAGTTTTGATACGCTGCTCTTCTTCCTTGGACGGCATTTTGACAACTGAAGATTGAATTTCAAAACAAAATAGGAGCAACATTCTACATACACACACCTTCAAAATTAGGGATGTTCAAGTGTTTTAAATGCAAAATTGAAAGAAATACGTCAAGTTGATATTGACCAAATTTTTAACGTATCACCCTTTATTATGTACGAAATAAAATGTTTCGCGTGGATCTCTAACTTTTAGTCGATCACTAACGAAAGTAGACGTTATTATTGATTCAAACCTTTTAATGCTTCATTAATGGGTGAGAAATACGAGAAAATATGCAAAAAAAATCAATCGAATTAGATCAGAAGATATACTAAGGTTGCTCGATTTTTTTCAGCACGTATCCGGGCCGGACAAATCGAGCCTTTTTTTTCTAAAAACCTGGCAAAACCGGACATTTCATTTCAAAATTGTCGACCAAAATCCGAACAGTATTCGAGCAAATTTTGCCAAAACCTAGAAATTACTCATCAAAAGTAAAGAAAAAAAAATTGAAACTTTTTTTTTTCATCAAAATGTATCAGCTAATTTTAAATCGTATTTTAGGCTTTCAAAAGAGCATTTCTAGAGTTAGTTTTGATTAGGTCGTATGAACCAATATAGACAAAATTGAGCTACTGTCTGTAAACGACTGTTAAACATGAATCATATGTTATGTAAAACTTTGGTTTCATTTGATAAGTAAACAACTTTTTAAAAAATTATTGAATTTTGGGCGTATGATTACTTTTTCAAATTCGTGTGCAATTTGATTTTAACGACGTTTTGCGCATCACTGGATTGCCGTGCAACAAATGGACCCAAGATAATCAGCTCGTTGTTTTGGTTTTTGCGACGTTCTGCATTTTGGCAAAATTCACGTTTAAGAACGATGAAAAGTTGGTAATTGAAACATATGTAAATAGTTTATAAGAGTGGTTTTTATCAATGCCGGGTTGCTGCAAAGGTGGCGAGAAGTGCTCAAGTGGTGCAGAAGTAGAAATAAAAAAATGGTCCTATCCACAACTGCCGTGTGATTCAGAATACCCGATTCTGTAGAGCGCATATAACCCTCGGGGATTCAAACAATAGTCCAAGGATTCAAAGGTATGTCCTCTTTCTTTTGTGCTCTTTTTTAGGTGCTTAGCAAGTTTTCACATAAACTATACCTCCAAATCACTTGCAAATAACTGCACAACTCTGCAGAAAGGTATTATAATAATACTAGAACTTTAATACTTGAGCAATTTAGCCGGAACTAACGATGATGAGGACAAAAGAAGTCAGATTTTGAAGTAAAATTTATTAATTTACAAAAGGACGTTAACGCCAAAGCCGTTATGCAAAAAGTCGCATGTGCCTGTTTCCTCAAACAACTAAACTTATATCTGAATCGAATATCCAATAATATTTCTCATCTATTTTTGCAACGCATGCAAAATTTTCAAACAATTATGATCGGTATCTTAAATATTAGAATTGATAATTGAATTAGAATTGTCATTCAAGCCCGGATTAAGGGATGGGACAAAGGGGTACAACAGCCCCGGCCCCCCGGTTCAACCTCCCCCCCCCTCCTTAAGTAATAAGAAAAATTCATTATTTTGCTCAATACAGTTATCAAAACCAGTAAACTTTTTCAAAGACTTCAAGTTTAAATATGATATTTGAAAAGTGGTCGGGCCCCCTTAAAATCTAGACTAATTTTGAATTTGAAAAGCAGCTCATATTACTACATATTTTATTGATTTTTTTCTCTCCAAGGGCCCGCTAGGTAATGTAACATATAAGTTCAATGAAATTTTTTCCCAGAGGCCTTCATTACTTGCTGCAGAAACATACAAAAAATTTAAAAGTTCTAAACTAGTGTTCAAAATGTTCAAACATATATTGAGGATAACAATTCAATAAAAATAAGATATGTTTCCAATAGTACGCTATACAATTCAAAATGTTAAGCAGGTTATGTAAATTAAAACTAGTTTAAAATCTCCAAACTTCTGATCCAACAAGGTTTTGATGAAATGAATATATTTTTTCCTTCACAGTTTTGACATTGAAATGCAATCGTACAGATTTCGTACAGTGACGAAAAAATTCTAAAACGATTCATAATACATTTTTCCTTGTAATAAACGACCTTTCTGATTACGAATTACATCATCCACCCTCGACAGAAACATCGGGTGCCTGAACATCACACTTCACGTGAAACAGATTCTTCTTAGCTTTTCAAGTATGTTGGTTGAATGCTGATCAAAGGAATATATTTAATTTAGAAGTTTTGTTATCTTTTGATTCTCTCAAGTTGCATGCCCCACAAAGTGTTAGTAGATATGCCGAGAGAAAAAAATATTAAAAAAAAAAACAGCAAAACTCTCCAGACAGTTTGTCGTACGAGAAATGCAAAACAACAGCTAACGGGGCGACCACCCACTGGGCGAAAAGAGATAGGTAGCGAACGAGGAGGGACACCACTTCGGCAAACCCATCGCATCGCCATTGTTCTTCGCTTCGGCAGCATAAAGGAACAATTTTCGCGCTTGCCCTAGAAACTGTTTCGTAATCAAATTTTCCACACAATGAACAATTCCAAGCAGGTCAGATACCTAAGCTAAGCTAAGCTAAAACTGAAGGCAACTGGTTGGTAGAAGACAGTTCAGTTCACTCACCTGGAGATTCCATTCTTTTGGCAAAGACATTTTTCATGAATTGATGTTGCGAATTTTCCGTTTTTGAAACTTGGTTTCATTGGAATTTGGTTCTCGTTGGCGGCTGATGCAAAAATCTGTTAGCCTTGCACCGTTTGATTTTTTTCTGTTTACTTCGATTGCTTTGTGATTTGCTCTATTTGGGTATCAATTCCGCTTATTGTTGATTTTCAGTGGTTGCTTCGATGCGCCTGAAGGTAGGCAAAAAGGCTACTTTGATCGATTTTCAGCCTGTGACTGTTCCCCGGATTGCAGTTGTGTAACCTAGTTTCAGGAAAAACCGCAGTTTCTGCTGCTCGAGCTGTGCGGGGCAGCTTCACACTTTTAACACGACTTGGTAAACTGTAACTTATCTCACTTTTATTTTCGCTAAGATCGACTATTATGCTTTTATCCTAATGTAAATTTGGTCTAGTGGTTTGTTAAAAAATACCGTATAACTTTTAATTCATCACGACCCGACGATTTTTTTCGACTTTGGCGACCCGTTTAAACCCTTTCAGTTATCGATTTTTGTGGCGACTGAATTCGGCTGCAAGCGATACAAATTTTCTTCAACTCAGGAAAAACGCTTCTTATCGTTAAGCAAACGAGAGTAATTTGGGAATCCTGAATCAGCTAATCGGCCTAGGGAACGCAATCCCTGTCCGATGAAGCCTTTGGCAGAAAACTAAGTAAGCTTCAAGCCTAGCTTCAACTATTTTTTCAACTTCCTTTCTCTTCTGGTCGCTGAAATTGTTCGCTTGCGATGCTGCACTTTTGACGGTAGGAATGAAAATGCTCAATCAATATTGAATTGGGTTGGTTCGTGGTCTCGAATTGGAGACAAAAAGTCATCGCGAGCGAGATAGCATACGTTGGACGTTGCTGACCCTCTCTGATCTAGAGTTGTTATCAAACTTGGTGCGACCTGCGCACTGCCGATGTTTTCCTCGGCATGCTGGAAAATTATGGAAAACTTGACCTATACAAGCTTAGTTTGCTATAAAATTTCCCCCGCGCTAAACCCAAACCTACGATACGACGGCCAACTGTGGAATATCAATATTTACGAAACAATTGTTTACAAACATTCTTGTAAGGTGAAAAGAAAGTGAAATTACGTGTATCGATTTTCCGGTTTTCCTCGTGGTCGTTTGCCGTTTGCCGGGTGGTTAGGGTTACTGGACTGATACTGAATAAAAGGGTAAATTATTATTTTTTTAGGAAATTTGCTTGGTTTAATATCTTTCAAGTATAATGTTGATTAATGTTCTAATCACGGAATAGCTTATTTGATTTCATGATTTAAATAAGTTGACCTACATCCTAGCTATATAACTGACCCTGAGGAATAATTTTCTGCACTGGTAGTCAAGTCATACAATAAAATAAAAACAAACGACTTCCTGTAGAAATGGCGAGCTCCAAACTTAACTGACCCTGGCAGGCTAACAGCGGTGGAACGATTTATTCGCACTGCTTTCTGAAGCCTAGATCGCTTCTTTGCTGCTTTGGTCTAAGAAGTTTCTCGAAACATTACACTTGGATAACTTTAAAGCGAACAAACTGAGGGTTTAATCACAGAAAAGTCTATAATGTCACAGAATTTTGATTAAATCTAAAATCACAGATTCTTTAGATTATTCAACTATTTCACAAATTTTTCGAATTTTCTACACATTTTAAAAATAAAAAACACACTTTTCACACTATTGACTTCAGATTTCTGATTCCAATTTATTAAAATGATGATGTTTGACATGTTTTTTCGATGAAATGCATAGAAAAGCATAGACGAAAACCATCACTGAAATAAGGGGTCAAATCACAGAATAACAGATTTTTTTTTGTCAAAAACCCAGCTTTTTTGGCATAACGCTAGATGTGCCTCAGATGGTACATCATGAATCTGCTTTTTTTCGCAGAAAATTCACAGAAGCTAAACAATGTTTACAAAGAGCTTATGTTCAAACATCATTAAAAGAGCGCATTCAATGCATCACCAAAATAATGCTGAAATCTGGCTATTTTGCCCTTGTCTGGAAATGCCATCATGACCAATTTTTCAATTATCGATAAAATCATCATGCTGTAAAATGTTGGTCCCCAAAGTTTTTATAAAGCTTACATAAAGCCAAAGATATTATATTCTATCAAGATACCCGGCTGAATAGTTTTTCGTACAAGTAGTCTGGGACATCAACTCTTTGATTACGGTGCTGCCATCAGCGAAAAAGTCTTCAAGCTTTCAACTTGCATTCAAGGTTGCAAACACACACGTATAGAAAAAGTACTTCTGGCGTAAATCGCCACCTCAGTGCAGAAACTTACTAGTAGATGGGAGGGTTAAAATTATTTACTTCGCAAAAATTAAAAAAAAAAGTAAAATAACAAATGTAACGAAATTAAAGGTTATTTTACTCAAGAAAACTGTTCCCAGCCTCTATAAGAACTATTTCGGATACTAAAAAATTATATATTCAAACAATTCATATGAGTTTGATCAGCTTTATTATTATTATTATTATTATAAGATCCAATTAAATACAATTATCATCTCATATTACACATATATTTTTTCCACATTCGTCATGATCATCCTTGGAGAGGCTAAGTTCTGCTACAGGTTGATCATGTGTGCCTTATTATTTGTTCATGTTTCCATGTCAGTCGTTCTTCTACCATTCCTAACGGGATCCGCAGATCTTGGCAAGACTTTCTTGTGGTGGCTGTTCGAGCTCCACGAGAACGGAATTGAACCGTACATATTTTCCACTGAAGAGTAAAAAGAATACTTTTTAATTTTTTGAAAAAAAAAATTAATTTAATCAAACAAAACATTCACCCAAAGCTTTTGTTTCGTATGATGAGCCAGAACGGTTTCTAGAGGATTTGGCCTCTTCTCTACCACCTGTACTCCTACTCCCACCTCATAGTTGATGGTGGCAATGTTCCATTCCAGTTCCATTCACTTTTCACACCTTCCGGTTGTGTTTTCTGCAAGCCATCTTGAAGTTGCAGTTACACCATAACCATCGGAATTGGAGGGTTACTGGAGAAGCTTACCTGGAACCATTCTAGGCATTCCGATTAAATTTGAGTTGCCTTGAACGAGGTCACTTGCCTAGCTGTTGGTATTGAAGTCCGTCTTCACCGGAATTGGCAGTCCCTGGATCCTGGCAGAGGTAAAGGCATTAGAGGATGTTGCTCCGAATGAATGCAGAACAGTAAATCTACGAAAAGGCAAGGGTTTTGATCAATTACGAGGAAGAGGTAGCTCTGACTACTGACAAAAGTCTTCTGCATCAGTTGTAAATGTAAACAAAAACTTCAAAGCATGCTGTTGAAATTTTCGAATTTATGGTTAAAGTCTTATTCGTCGATAGTATTTTGGCGCTAGTGTTTTGTCCCAATTTCTTTCAGAAGCCGATAGTACCTGATAAAGCTGAAGTTTTGCGTAAATCGCCATCTTGGATTTTAAAATGGTGTCAGATAGTGAAATTCGACTTTTACTTGTAGAGCCCTTTCAACTTATACTTATTTATATTTTGAAGGTTTCACGCAATTTTTAGTCATTTGCAGCATTTTAAAGTTCGGCAGAAGCCGCCATCTTGGATTTTAAGATGGCGTCAGACAACGAAATTCGTTTAGCCCATTCACCTAATACCCATATTAGAGATCTTTCATAAGAATTTCAGTAATTTACAGCTTTGAAAAGAAAAGCGGAAGCCGCCATCTTTGATTGATGATGGTGTCAGTCAATACTCTTATTGTATAGATATTCATATCACTTCCAGTAATTTGAAGTTATCAAAGAATTTTATCAATTTTTTTAGTTAAATAAAAAACAACACACCTAATTTATCAAAAAAATTAAAAAATGGGAATTCCAATTCCAATATGTGCAATCTAATCGTAGCGTGTACTGTTTTGACATCTTGATCGAGAACTGTCACCTAGTTTTATAACGATTTTAAAATCAAGCACAGATTGCTATTATCAAGCATGCCAAAGAAAGCTTGGAGCAAACTTTTAAGCTTGTGTTGTATTGTTGTTTTATCAGAGCATTCATAACTCTTTCTTTTTAATATTTAGTTGAAGCTGTGGTAAAATCTTTATTAGCGTTGATTGAAAAAATAATAGATGTAAGCATTTTTCATTACTGCTTTATAAAACCATAATAAAACTTCATAATGCTAGTTGGCTTAATCTGTGTTGCAAGCTCTTGACTTGTAAGAGAATTAAATAAACAAAAATAAAGAAAAAAATCGGATTTTTTTTTCATTCAAATTTATAACTTACTTACTTTTACTTAATGATCCTCCGGTGCATAGGGCCGTGGTAAAAGACCTCCACTGTTGACGATCCGGAGCCAGCGTCTTCACCTGGTCCCAGTCAAGATTCTCGTCGACAGTTCGGATTTCAGCGGCTAGGCTTCGCCGCCACGAGTTTCTGGGCCTGCCTCTTCTTCGATGACCTTCTGGATTCCAATCTAGCGCCTCTCTGCAAATCTCGTTTTCATCTTTTCGCAGCGTGTGCCCAATCCATCAAATTTATAAGCAGATTTTAAATTGTAACACTTCCAAAAAACCTTTCATAATCACTTTAATAAAACTTGCTAAGTTTTAGACGCATGAATAAGTAAAATTTATAACACTATTTGTTTTTTTTCTTTTTTGGTTCGATTTGGTGTATATAAGTTTAAAAAAATCGGGCAAAATCCGGCTTTTTTCAATGAAATCCGAGCAAACTTTGATAAAACCGGGAAATCAGGCAAGCTTAATTCATATACACGGATTACTGCCAAACAAATTTCGTGACGTTACCGTGGAAAGGGTCTTATAAATGTTGAACTTTATGCACACCTCTGTCCACTCATTTAATTTGTTGTTAATTCTCTTGAGAGTGGTCTTATAAAAATCTTATAAAATTAAAGTCCACAAAATACACCCTTAACTTTTGTCCTACTTATAAATTTCCGGACAAATGAAGATTCCATTGATGAATCATCAGTTCGTGAATCATCGTTAAAACCTAAATGTATTGGCATAATTGGAATTACCTCATTCTATCAACACGTATTATGGAGTTTAAATTATGGAATTTTGCATGAATTTTGCATGTAAATCAACGCGTTATGTCAATAAAAATGATTGTGGTCCCAATTTTGTACAAGTTATTTTTTACGCAAAGCCTTCCCATCTTCCTTGGTACATTTTTTTCATAGTGGGGGAGATCGTTCATTATCTGAATATTCTAAATACATATGAGGCGTTTGGAGCCAACACGGGTTCAAGTGAAATAATCATCAATATTGAGTTTATAAAACCAAACGAGTCTACATATTTTAATCTTTATGTGCTGTGAATTTAAGATTTTTTTAAATTTTATTTACATTCTTTTCAAATGGATTGAAAAGTTCAACTTTTCAAAATGTATGGAAATCGCACAAAACAAAAACTTTGAAGCGTATTTTCTCGAAAAAAGCATTTATGCACTAGGCTACACTGGGGTGGCTCTGAAGGCCTCATATGTCAAAACTTGCTTGTGGGGATTTATTTTATCATCTGAAAATTTGCGCTGGTCCTCAGGTTTTTCCCAAAACTTCAAATTTTATTCTTTTCTAATAAATCATTTAGAAAAAAGTATTAAACACCTGTGTGAAAAATCGCCTGCATCTCCAAATATATTATACCATTTTGTAGCTCATTTCTTGTTGCAACTTTCATCTGGAGACATCAAAATGAACTCTTTAAAGAATTATGAAAAATATAATCACAATTAATCTCTGTTTTTGCATCGAGAACAAACAATTCTCATACAGCTGCACTTACATAATGCACACAGGTAATGCAAAAATCCGGAAGGGGGAATAAATAAACGAAATTTCCGAAAATTCCATAAATACAAACAGTTGAAAGAGTGAAAACCAAACTTTACAAAATGGGAATTGTATCACTTTTGTGTTTTTAAATTTTTTTTTTTAAATCCTCGATCTAAAATAGCGCGATATTTCGGTTTTGTGCAATGTAGATTGTATGCAAGTTTGTTGCAGAAAGATTTTTAATATTTAGCGAAACCTATTGTGCGGCCAAAAGCTTTTTTCAAAATTTATGTCCTAACTTTCTTCTACAACGGATTGTTGAGAAAATTTATATGACTTGATCAAATATGCACTTATCTGCATTTGCCTCACAATCATTGAGATTATTAATTTTTTTCTGGCATTTTATGCATTTATTATCTTCTGTTCAAGGCATGATTGCAATACTATTTATAAACCAAACGTAATATTGAAGTTTTTTTTCATTCAGGATACTTTTTTCTCAATCATTTAACTTCAATCACTTTGAAAAGCAAAATCTATTAAAGTGAGTCGAATGAGCAGCCAAAAAGTCGGGCATTACACATAATATCGAAGTCCTTTAATAAAGTCATTATTTTCGTTTCGAGCAAAGATAAAGTGTTATGAAACATTTTATAATGAAACAAGCAGATAACTTTTTTTTATAATTTTTTTCATCCAATTCGACAAGAAGGCTTGTTCTGCTAGCACTCAAATACTGGCAAAAAAAATTAAACCAAAATCTTGTGAAATCTGCTTTTATTTCCGAATAAAGACGAAAATTACGAAAGTTTAAAAATTAAGACTGATAAGCAATTTTAGATTTTTTTTATCAACATGAATCAGCCGGCAAAGTTACCGACAAAAAATTATAATTCTTAACAAAAACAATAGATATCTAAAATTCTTTTATTCGACACAAAAGGTCGTTTACGATTATCTGTGATAGAAATTTGATAAAAAATGATAACATCAATAGATTGAGTTATTTTACTTTTAATTCACATTCCACATTACCGAAGTCATAAAAAAGCTTAAAAATCCTATCCCAAAGATATGTAAATAAAATTAAAATTAAAATTATAAAAATCTAGAAAAAAATTCTAGTATCAATAACGTAAACTTCGAAAATAGTTGCTTAAAAATATGTGAAATAAAAGAAGAGACGAGGTTTTTACCGTTCGTAGGATAAAAAACTAGGCTTTGAGGACTAGTTTTAATTGGCGAAAAATCACACAAAGTCAATCCCAGAAGTACATTCGAAGCCCTACATTTTGATAGTACAAAGTTAATTGAAGAATATTTGGATTATGAAAAAAAAATAATATTTTTTTTTCTGGGAGCTTATGGCGCTGTCATTCGTCGTATTCAAAACTCGATATCGATTTATTTTTCACACTTAGTTATCACTGTGGTAGACTCCAGATTTTTAAATGTAACTGATGACGAATAGTATCATCGGTTTCAACACGAAAGTTGGAAGAACGAATGTTCACCTAGTAGTACTATAAAAAAATTGGAATAATTCAAAAATGACAAAGAATTAGTGATATACCTTTTCAATCAGGTATTTAAAAAATATGGTGTTGAATTTTTGTTTTTAAACACGTGAATTTCCTATTCCAGATTAGTTTTTGTCAAAGATTTGTAGATATAAAAATGACGTGATGCTCTGTTAATTATTAAAAAAATCTATATTTTAAGTGCGGCCCGCCGACAAGATTTCAATTTTTAATTGGCTCGTTGGTTGAAAAGGTTGCTCTTCCCTGATGTATAGCATAGTCATTATCATAAGGAGAAGTTTGCGATTCCCGTGTTCTGAGAACACAAAAACAAATGGTTTAAAAAAATCTAATATAAACATGCTTAATGCAGTTTAGTTTTTTTTGGGAGTTAAACACTAGACATAAAATCTTTAGACATTGATGAAACGTACGAAAATTGCAGTTATCTGGTTTTGTAGTTAAACTCATCAAAGCTATGCAGAAAAGCACTGAAAAGTTGACTTTAACTTTGGAAATCCGTAACCCCTTGCCAGCGTTAATCATATTAAATAGTCAAGGGATTTCATAAAAAAAAACCATCACATGTGCTGAATTTCCTTGCCCTCTTATTCTTCTCTCCTTAATAATCTCCTTTCATAAAATCTACACTTCCTTACAAAAATACTTTCAATATATCAATTATTTGAAAATTGATCAGCTACTGTTGAATTAAAAGAGAACAATTTCCTGGTATTTACTTACTCACTCATCCTCGCGTTCACCATCCCATCTGCAGGAACAATGATTCAGTAATTTGAACATGACATCACTATTAACACGTCTTCGTATACATATAATTGAGGTAAAATGTCCTTAACTCAAGCTATTCTAAAAGCCAACATCCTAATGAGTAGTAAAATGCAAATCATTTCCCTACACGCGAATTCCAGCCATCCTGGTTCGCTCATTCATTCATGAGGAGGAAAAGAATGCCCGCTCGTCGTGATTAGGCACCGTCGCGACGTCATCATGTGAGGCGTATCATGTGATCAACCAAAAAGCACAATGACGGGGAAAAAATGGAAACCGGCGCGCGAAAACACAACTTTTTCCTAGTATTTTTGCACCCCATTCGTAAGGGCGAAAAACCTTCTTCCTGGCTGTCCCCTGCCGCCCTGTTTCGGGAACTGTGTTGCACCGGGCTGGAGCAACAATTTGGAGAAACGCAATCTACGCAAGACTATGTCAAGGTCGGTTTGAGGTCAGTGCTCTTGTCTCCCCCCTTTCGGGGTTCGGTAGGACACACATTTCCTTCCAGGCATTGACTGTTGGCATTTGAATCTGCCACCGGGTGCCGGTTGAGTTGCCATAATAATGTACTTTTTAGGCATCAACTAGCTATCACGTGATATTAGAGAGAGAAAAAAAACGAAGTCAACCGAAGGTTACTGCGACCTTACACAACCGGAAGCACTTGCTATGGTTACGCAACACGAAATTATAGGGATTCATTTATTGAGGTGCTGTTCTTGGGTCCCAAGATT
This sequence comes from Uranotaenia lowii, assembly GCF_029784155.1. Lineage (NCBI taxonomy): Eukaryota > Metazoa > Arthropoda > Insecta > Diptera > Culicidae > Uranotaenia > Uranotaenia lowii. The sequence continues at coordinate 296,870,657 of NC_073692.1, read as the reverse complement.
TGTGATAAAGTTCCTGAAAAATTTGTTGAAGCAATAATGTCAAAGTAAGCATGTGCATTACTTATGTTAAAAAAGGAAGTGCCAAAATACGCGTATGATAGTTTCATAAGAAACGATCGCAAAAGATTATTAACTTAGTTACATAATAGGTTTGAAATTTCTTTAATTTTACTGGTTCGCCCCGGATGGCTTCGAATTTGACCCAAAATTTCAACAATACTTAATTTAGGTGTTAAATAAACAAAGATTTTTAGGAGTTTACGTTTTGAGTTTGAGCTTGAGCTTGCTATCAACTATCGGCTGTACGCCATCTCTCCACAAATCTCAACACTGGATGTTTGGGGAAAACGTAATATGGTATGGAAAATCACTTTGGTAGGCGATAAAGACACTTAAAACCTAAGCTAATAATATTCTATCCCAATCGAAACTCCTGATTAAGCCTAGAAGCCATAAGAAATACATGATAAATAGGTTGTGAATTGTACGGCATGCGCTTAAGGATGCAAAGGGTAGTTATTCTCTTGTTTTTGTAATAATTATGTTTGAATTAATTATTTGAAATGATTTCCAACACATTTAACATATGCGATTTTTAGGATTTTACGTTTTTGAGATAAAGAAAATTTCAGTTTCCGACAATATGCGGCACGAAGACTAACCTATACTCGTTCGTTTTTTCTGCATATTTCGAGAAAGCAAATGTTACTAAATTTGGCAAACCATGATTTGAATTTGAGTACGAGAAATATTCCTAAGATGGTTTGAGACCTTTTTGTCCTTCCTGTGGGAAAATTGAAATATAAGAGGGTTATTTTTTATGTATTCATATTTATTTTTTATGTATTCATATTTATTTTTTATTTATTTGATTTTATTCAGTAACGTAAGAATGAAATTCTTTTTAATTGTTACATTTTGTTTTTTTGTAGAACTAAGTGTGATTCTGATGTCTTCATGACGTGTGGTAATAATAAATTTTTTAATGAAAAAAAAAATATGATAAGTGAAATTTGTGAACTTAAATTAAAGTGCTCAATTAATTTATTTTTGAAGGATGTTTTCGATTTTTCTAAAGTGAGTGAATTAGGTAGAGAGTTCCAGTATTTAGGTTACACCCCTTATAAAAAAGCTGTGACCATACAATATAGTCCGATGACGTGGTAATAAAATTTTAATAAACCTAGTACTTCTTAATTTGATTAATTTGTCATATAAATTCTGTGGCTCTTTAGTTTGAATTAACTTGAACAGGAATAAACAACATCTTGCTTTAGGAAAATTTTCAAACGAGCTACCGATTAGGCGGGTTTGTAGGTGTGACACGTGATCGTAACGGTTAATATCATAAACAAATCTAACACAGGAATTGAGTGCTACCCGAAGCCTGTTCAAAGCGTTTTGAGAAATTTGAAAAAGTAAGAAATCGCAAGATATAAAATGCGGAAAAATTAGGCTTTTGAAAAGTTTTAATTTTAATTCTGTGCTAAGAAAATAAGCTTTTAAATTAAGTGATTTTAGAGAAGCCTAAACTTTACCATACCTTTATTGGTAGTGAACCTGCATGTAAGAGAAGCGACGTCTGAAACACAAAATTCCAATCGATAAAAAGAGCTTTCAAATTCGATTCCAATCGATCCGAGCTTTTGTCGTAGAGTTTTTAGCTTTCTAATTGAAAACTCAACCAAAAAGAGTATTGCGATTGTTGTTATATTTCAAACAGATAATTTTAAAGCTCGTCATATTAATTTATGATTAGGTGAATCTTTTTCACTGCTCTGGTAGATCGTGTTAATACTTAGAAACTATCTGATTTTTAGCTAACTTCAAGTCATTGCGATCCTTCGGGCATCAAATTCAAGGCTGTTTTGCTGGACGCTCAGTAAATCCAACAAAACAGCATTGCATTTTTCACTTTAGAGCTTGAACAATGAGCCAGAAAACAGTGTTGAGATTATTTTTGTCAAAGCTTTCGGCGATGTTGCCACATATTTTATTTTAAGAGGGATCAGACGTCGCTTCTAACGCACCAACACTAAATTTTACTTCGGAAGTCTGGACTTCCGACTTCCGAAAGACTTCCGACAAAGAAAATTGAAGTACTAGATTGTCTGAAGTCTGTGTTCTGTTGCCAGTTCACCAGCGACGTTTCTGAAAATTTTATTTAAATTCACAATATTAGGTATGAGAAATGTTAATATGATTTTTTATAATCCCTAATCCCTACCCTCACTAGAGAAGAGACTCTCAAACAATTTTTTTCTCCGTAACACAGCTGTGCACAGGTTCGAAAATGAAGAAAAACATTGCAAAAAACATTCTTCAAAAAAAGTACACAGCAAAAAATTTCTAAAAGTATACGCAATCTAAAACGCGTGGCATCTATTTTTTCCCTAGTTAGTGTAATTCAAAAAAGATGTAATTTAAAACTATTTTTGGTCTATTTTTCATCACTTTAAAATAAAAAGTGTAAAATTAAATTGGATGCAATAAATTTACACTGCATGATCTAGGAAGCAACTTTGGGAGATAATTTTATATCAAAAAGATGAAAATTATGACAAACTCATTGTTTACCTTTCATCCGCGGCTTAAGTATATGTGTTTTCACTCGAAATGATGATAGTAAATGTAAAAAGTGAAATACAGAATAAAAACTAAATATGTCGAAATTAAACAGTTTTTTTCTTTTTTTTTCACAGTGACATGGATCCGGATTTTCCGGAACAGAAATCCTCCCAACAGAAATCCGACTGGTGACACTGGCCAGGGTGGTCATCTTCGTCAACATTTGATGCAACTTCCGGCGCTGCCCGTTATGTGTGAATTTTTTTTACTGTAAGTGCTTGGTTTGAACAAAAATGTCTAATAAAAACAATCATTGTATCTGTTGGGAAGAATGACCGTAGTGTTAAATTCCCGGAAAAAAATCATTGTATCTTTGTATTTTTCATAAGGCTTTTAACATCCAGAATATCCAGAATAAATTCTAAAATTTTACATCGCTGTGTATTTTTACACGACAATAATTCGTTCCATATTCGTGCATCGCTTCGATCTAAATTTGCACGCCGTGATAGAATTTTAGATAAAAAACGATATTCCGTTTTCGTGCATCGTTTCCGATCTAAAATTTCACGAATTAATTTTCCTGTGTAGACCATGGGAGGGCAAGATTTTCGGAATTTTAAATACAGTAATTTCTAGATTTTATCACTGTTCGATTTTATCAATACTCGCCAAATTCACGCTCGATTTTATCATGGCTATTGTTTCGATTTTATCACGCTTTTTTAGAAAAAAAATCAGAAACCTTTTCCAGGACCTTAATTTTCGTTCAAAAGTGTAGAGCGTCTTTGTTCATGATATTTTTTATGGTTTATGTTATGGTATATAGGTATTCAATAATATGAAAATGCCATCGAACTGCTTACTTTAGCTGTATAATGTTTAAAGTCGCCATCTGGATTTTAAAACACTTGTAATAATCGACATAAGTTGCTAGTAATGTTATTTGTGCTTGGTAAGCCGTTCAAAAAGTAAGAGCAAGTTCACTGGTGTTGGGAAAAAGTGGTAGAAATTTTGACACTTACGGCACATTTTGAAAATTTTGTCAAGTAAAAACATTTTTAAGATCTGTGGCCTTCTAGTTTTTTTACAACACGTGTTGTATTTTCGCATGCTGCGATGCAAAAATAGCAATATTTCTATCACATACGGCTGAAATAGAAACAGTGTTGTAAAAAAAATACAACGCCCCAAGATCTTGAAAACATTTTTGCATGGTAAAATTTTCAAAATGTCAAAATTTCTACCACTTTTTCCCAACACCATTGAACATGCTCTAAACTTTTTTGGTTATGCGAATCAATTAAAGATGTGGGCGAATTTAAGCGTTTTCGAATAGAGATAAGTGTCTCTGATTTCTTTGTTTAATTTGTTTAGCAATCCTTTTGGATTGGACATAGCCTTTAGTATTGTCTGAATGGAGAATTTTGGAAGATCAAAATGAATTCTGGTAGCTTTGCCATAAAATATGTACCTAGAAAGAACTAAGATTTCTTCATATGAAAAACAAAGGATTATCTGCCAATAAAGCAAATTTCGAGAAACACACTTTAAAAGGCGTAGTTGAGCAAATTTCAAAATACTTTTTCGAAAAGATAAACTTTTTAGTTAATCAGGTGTGAATTTAGGAATTTAGGTGTGAAGATTAAAAAATTGAAATTAAAAATTCGCAGAAGAAAATTTTTTGATGTAGTTTTCTTTGAACTCTTTTTCAACATCGACATAAGAGATAACGACTGTTAAGTTTCCTTTAAAAAAACAAATAATTCACTTTATTTAGATTAAGACTATCAAATTGATATTCTACATGGTTTTATTATTTTTTTTTTGTAGCGGCCCACCACACTCCCCCATACCTCATTTCAAGAAAAAATCTTAAAATTGGTATAGAGAAGAATAATGCTTTGTGTTTAGTAATCTTTGATAATAACATCTTATAACTAATCAGAATTTATTGATACAAAACGTTTCCACTACTGAAAACATTATAAATTATTGATTAAAGACAGTAAAAATACTTTTTTCCAATTTAATTTTGAGTTTCGCCAAATTCACGGTTTCGCCATATTCACGGTAAAAATTTTTTTCATTGTGATAAAATGGAAAAACTATTGTATGTAGAAAAATTAACGTTCAGTAGGCGTTTACCTAATGGCATCGCAAGTGTTTTTTTTTCTCGTCCAAATGAAAATTAGTATTAATTTTATTAAATATTTAAAAAGGAATCATTAGACAAACTGTTGAAAAAAGGTACCTCAACGAGTGGCCAAATGTGTTCAGAATCACTGTTCATCAAAATATTCTACTATCAACATGTGGTTTTGGTTTAACGGCTTCCGAAAGTTTGCTATGGACGACTGTGTGGAAAAGTTTGTTTGCATTGCAGAAGTTAGCTCCCCCGTGGCAAGCGAATTACAGATTGTCCTGAAAATCAGTTCATGAGCTTAGAAAATTTGCAATCCCTATTTGTAGGGAAAAGTGGGATATCGTGGGCCATGGGGAAACCTTGATTATCTCGGTTGTGTGTTGAGATATTTATTTTATTTATTTATTTAGTTTCATAGTAAAGCTTAGTTCATTTAGAAATGGGACAGTTACGAATGCATGTATCTAAAAAACCATTCATTTGATCGAAATATTTTTTATGAAGGAAATAAAGGCAACCTTATGATAACTCATAAAAAAATTGAAAAAATATGGATCGTTTTTTGTAAGAAATATTTTTACTTCATTTTTGGCATCTCCATGTTAGTTCAGTCATGTTATTAATCAGTTTTTTACATTTATACTTCGTCAGATCTGTATTTTGGATGGCTGCAACCTCTTACTTCAATTTCTGCTACTTTTTAACCACATACTTCTCTTTTGAAAGAAAATGGTTGCCATTTGGTGGACTTCAACTGTTTTGCAATTAACGAAACTTGATTATTTTTGTTCCACTAGAATATGTACCTACGTTTTACTGAAATGTCTGCTGCCAAAACCATCATGAGATTGAACTTCAAATATAATCGGTTAGTTGAGATCGTAGGTTGCGAAATATACATACAAGAGCAAGTATTTAAGATTTTTAAAACAGCGAAAACAATAGTTTTGTTTTTAAAATTGATGTTTTTTTTTCACAGGAACAGAGTCTTGGCAAATCATTAATTTTTTTTTACAAAACAACCGGCAAATACGTACTTTAATCTGGGAGGATCAGAAATGTTATAGGATTCAATCACTGGAATTTGTTTGAAATATTGTTTTAATAAGTTTTGTCGTCCATCAGAAATCACCTGTTTCATTGCTTTGGTACCAGCTTTAAAGCTGGTTACCGTGGTTGAATTAAAAGGAATCTTTCGATTGCTTTGATTCAGTTGAATCATTCAACCAAGTAGGCTCATACCACAACAGACTTACGAGCTCTGGAACTAACAAAAATTCGTTGTTTGAGGTTAGGTTTGAATGACTCACAACTGAACTCATAACTCACTTTCAGCTTATCAGAGAAAACGTTGTTGGAAATTTCATCGATCTATAGTTAGTTTTTCGTTTGTTAAAAATTAAAAATTCTGGTATGAGACTTGACTCCCCCTTAACCGTAATTGCCGATCATATGCTTCACTCCAATGCTTGATTTGCCCTTTGTGGACATTTTTGACAGTGACAGACATACTTTTTCACCACTCACACTCAGTAATTCTTTGAATGATCAACGGTTTGGTCAGCTATCAATTTGAGAATGATGGATTTTGAAGAAAACTGTGCAAAATTTTTCTCTTGCATCGTGTATATCTCAAAATCGCATAAATTTTCAATTTTCAAAAAAAAATAGGTCAGATAGTATTTTTGACAGACAGCAAAATGCTGTCAAAATTTTGTATGTCCGATTTCAAGTAAATGAGCTATCAGCAAAAGAAAGTGTTCCATTCCTAAAAGAGCTAAGCTTTAGGGAAAACTAACAAAAAGGAAACTTTAATAACTTTTCTATCAGAAGTCAAAATTACTCGCGGGCTTCGGAAGAGTTTCAATAGGAAACTTTAAAATATAATTTTTTAATGAATTTATGAAAAAAAACAACAATTCCCAAGCTTTCAAATGCACCCTTCAGATCTGCAATACAATGTTAGATGAGAAAGATATGAATGAGATAAATTTGCATGTTTTTAAAAGAATGATCCCAAACTTTTGGCCGATACACCATTCTAGGGGTGATCCCAAACTTTTCGGTCTATTTTATAAATTAAAAGTACATTCTTCAATTTTTGCACAAAATTTTTTGATTGTGTTTTGAGAAGCATAGAATAAGGATTCTAATGCAACTCAAATTTTGAAATTTGGTCCACCCTATCGCGAGATAATCGGCTTTGAATATTGAGTGCGATTTTTTGAAAATGTTCTAACTTTAGGATAAGTTTTAGGTGCAAAACTAAAACATTATTTCTGTGCAAAGTACCTCCAAAATAACTATTGCTCATTATCTTTCAAATGAGATCAGAAGATTTGCAATATGTCCTAAGACGGCTGAGATATGAACGATCAAAATTTGCATGTTTTTTAGCGGGTGATCCCAAACTTTTGGCCGGCAGATAAAAACAAATGACAGAAAACAAATTTACTTCTATTTTCTCAAACTCTATATATATTTATTCAACACTTGGTTCACTCAAATTGCACTACTGTTTCCTAGTCATAGAAATCGTTCAGCATGTTATCATTGTAGAAGGGCAAATCGAACCACTGCCATGTCCGTTCCTTGGAGCTATCGAGAACATATCGAACGCATCGTCTTAAAAACAACCTGCAATGAACAAATAATCATACAATCAATCGTTACTTTCAAACAAGCCACCTATATTTCGAGATTACATGTTCTTCGATTCACCACAATCAACAATGGGAAACTGTTTCTTGTAGCACTTATCCCGCACGGCAAAGTAGAATCCACCCAAACGGTTCGACAGGGTTGAGTTGATGTTTTTCAAACACTGCTGAAAGTCCCGATCACACTTGCAATGCAGTCTTGAAGAGTTGGGTATATGATAGTTAGTCAATTTTACATAATAAAAAAAGAATTTTCTTTCCACACGCACCTGGTAAAATAATCGTCATTCTTGAGGTCATGTTTCGTCTCTCCGGCCGGTATGTTGTCGCAATGATCGTGATCTCGGCAGCACTTGTCTTCATCTTCGTGTTTTCCGAGATCCTCGTAGCCTTCGGCAGTGTTGCCAGGTCCACACCATTTCGTACCTAATATATAAAACATGAAAAATTAATCCCATCTATGATTCTAAATCACAGCAATAATTTGGATTTCTAGCCCTAACTAGGGTACCTGGTAGGGTGAGATTAATTCTTTCCTGGGTCCGATTTGATCGACCCGATTCACTGCTGCTGCGTTCATCGATTTCGTTGGTTTCGAAATCGAACGTTTCAATGTTTCGCAAAAGTTGTTTGGCGATTCCCGGCTCGATCCAACCACTCAGAACCAGAATTAACGTTAGAATAGTGGCGAACATGGCTACCAAGTGGTTGAGTTTCAATTATCCTACGAATACCAACCATTTGGTCGCTTTTAATACATTTATATCATATTCTTATCAGCTTTAACTATTTAGAACAGTTCGTTTTTCAACGGGAGTTGAGTTCCAGAAAAAATGACTCCCGCCGTGTTAAATTTATTGCCTACGCTGTCTTACCTGAAAGTCACTCTCGGTGGGATATTATACATTGTTCGAAGAGTCAATAAAGTTTTTATTGACTTTAAACGGAGTTGAACGTTAACCGAGACGCTTGGATTCTAAGCACGTTTTTTAAATACAAATGATATTAAAAATATCTTTTGTGTGTTTTCAGAGGTATTTTTATATGATTAATTCCTTGAAAACTAGTTCTGGAGTCATCTCATAAGGCCGGCTTGGCTTAAAATTGATTTCACGGGTTTTTAATGTTATCGTTATTGCCTAATAGTTTATGGAACACCAATCAATATAAAATTGTTATAAATTATTATTATTAATATTTATTAAAGACCCTTTAACAATTGTCATTCGGGTCTACGAAAAAAAAAATTGTTATAAAGAATATCATGAAAATTTTTCTTCTTCTTTTACCAGCATGCCATTACATGTAAGGATTCTAGAAAATAAAAAGACTTGCGCCCTCCATTTTTCTTTTCAATGTTATCTCTGTTATATAAAACATGCATTGTCGAGATAACTACGGCCAGGCCAACCATGCGGTAAATACCGCAAAAGACTCTGGAATGAAGCGTGGAGTTCGCTACCAAACGCTTCATATGGATTATTAATATACCTGCTACATAATTTAGAAGTTTCTAAAGGAAAATTATACAATAGTTATGAACGTTCGAAATAGAAGAAAAGGTTGGATCTTACCAAATAAGTCTTCGTTTTCGACTAGAAACCTTATCTCTAGACCGAACCGACTGTCGTTCAGATTCCTTCTGCACTCCTCCAACCCGGTTTCAGCATTCTGAAACAAAGCACAAACCACTCCAGGAAATACCGCCGGACACTTGCTCAATCATTTTTCACTGTTTAGTTCTAAAATTCTTAGTTTAAGTTTAATTTAATTAAAATTTTTGATTGACGAAAACAAAAACGCGTGCGTCGACCAAAAGTCAAGGCTTACTTCTCAAATCTGGCAGAAATTTTGGATGTGATTGGGAAAATCGGCAAACCCATCCCATTTCTGAGATTAAAAGCAGTAGATTAGTAGGTGAAGATGGGACTGCTGGAGATTTCGTGTTGATAAGTGTACACAGACCAGTCTGTGATGGTCGTCTAACCTTTGGTGGGTACGGTTAGACTCGATTACACATGCAAATGTTGTTCATTAGAGTTGTATCATAAACTGGGGGAACTTTAATCACCGGAGTAACATTGATGAACAAGATAATATTCATAAGATTGTAATTATGTCAAAAGTGTATTTATTCTGAAAATGTTTTCAAGTTTGAAAGCTGAATACAATACAACAGGCTTCAAATAAGTGAGATTTGGTTTTCATTCAACAATTTTTTAAATTGAAAAATTTTAAATTTCGAAGGCCTTCAACAAACACTTCTGCTGATGATCTAAAAGCATTTGAAAGGAAATTATTGATTTTTAGTGTGGAAAAATTCAACCCTCATCCGTCCTAGAAATGTTTAACCGTTACAGCCCTGGTGTGTCAATTTGACACTCCTGATTAAAACCAACATCTCTCTCTTGTTTCCCAACCGATACTAAATTTATAGTTTTGGAAGCCTGGTAATGTAACTCAAATATGCGTCTTAGACAGTATTCAGCTACAACACTTCAATTTTCCGTTGTTCAGAGTCTAAGAAAAAAAAAACGAAAAAATATGATTCGGAAAAAAGACTGTAGATCGGCTACGAAATTCTCAAAAAAAAAAAATCACTTTGTGTTCTACAGTCTTTTATTCGTTTTTTCGTTTCTGCCTGACTACTTTAGTACTTACTATTATGTGTATAGCACCAAACCGAATAGCGACAGTAGGACTAGCGACGCTTTTTTACTAGCGAGATTTCTGTCATTTACAGATTTGTTATTCTTTTTTCAGTCCAGTAGGCGATTTCAATGTAGTACTCGAACATTGTTTACGTTATTTACTGTACATTTTCTTAGGCCATCAATCGTATGCTCCAGGTCTCCTAGGAAACTTGCGGTGCGTTGTTATTATTTTCAACGTCGCGACGTATGCGACGTGTCGCTAGTAGGCAAAGCTGCTATGATTATTAGCGCTCATATTTTAGATTTTTTCTGCAAGCATAATATTTTCATTCAATACTTTGCGAGACACAACCAGTGGTGTCATTTGAATTTATTGTTTATCAATACCAAAAGACATACTCTTGTTAAACAGCTAATAACTGTTTTGTCTTATAAGAAACGAAGTTACGGTCTTGAACAAAGTTGTTCAGAGGAAAAAATTTCTTCAGAGAAAATTTATAAATTGGCACAAAAACCATTAGCAGGCTCGGTTCCACAGAAGAAACAAAAATTATGTTGATTTTTCAGTTCAAAACATTAAATTTTCCCATACAAACCTAAAAGTTCAAATTTACTCAAGTAAACGTTATTTAAAAATTCTGCAAAAATGGCGACACTATATACGGAAATTTTTTTTGACTATTACGTGTCACTAAAAACTGCAACCTTTAAAATAAATCACCTGTAATTAACAAAACCTGTAATTTTAAATTGTTTTTCTTGAAACTTAACGAAGATTCATTTATTATTACACAAAATGTCCTGTAAAAAAGTTTAAATTACGGTAAATGGCTCCTTTTCGTTACAGGACATTTTGCGTAATTTTACAGGAAATAATTTTTGCTGTGTATGGCGTTCACGAATTGAAACCAATTTTTAAATTCAAATTTTGATTTGCATTTCAATTAATCTTTTTTTATTGAAACTCCACACTTGACATAGAAAAAAAAACCCTACCTCGTCTTTAGAATGGGTTTTCATTGAGAAGTGTAACTAAACAAAAACAGAGATTGAAACGAACTATTTTAACTTCAACATTAATTAATCGAATTGTTACGAGCGCCAACTAGTCCTCCGAACACATCACTCCCCTATATAAACTTTGTCAAATGCGCTGTCATCTTTGACAGAGGAAATTTGGTAGTATGTAATCAATGTGGTACAAAGAAGGTGATGAAGAAACACGCATACTAATACAGAACTCGTTATTCAAAAAGTAAAAAGGTAAACAAAGCCTACGTCACTTGCCAGGATGTTTATGTATTCTAGGCGAGAATCGTAAACATCAGTTGGCAATGGTTTTTTCTCTCTAGTTTTCGCTGGTACAGCGATGATGTTTGTTTGTTCGAAAATGCAACTGACGTCACGAATTGGCATGGTTACAATGTTTACAAAAAAAACTTTTACTAACACTTAGCACGGGATTTCCATCGCCACCTGAGATGTGTATACAGGTTGGTAAGTAATAAGAAGAAATCGAAGTAGAAAAGGTGGTGATTCGCATTGCAAGTCGTGTAGCTAAAGTTTCATTCGACGCTTAAATACGGGAAATTAATTATATCCATATAGTTACGTTGGTCCTATTCGAAGGTATTACATAAATTATTTAGAACTATGTATCATTGGAAAACATATTATGTAACAATAATTTAATCTCTAGCCAGGCTAATTATTTCTACTACTCTACTCCACGTTGGTTGCCTTCTGCAACAGATCAAAGCATCGATCGGTAAGAATATTTAAATTACCACCCAAAGGAGAAACTAACTTTCAATTCTATTACATATTAGTATACTCGCAGTAATTCAGCATAAAGATAGTGATCAAGCAATCAGGCGTTTAAACATAAAAAGTAAACGGTAAGGTACCAAAAAGTGTACTAGAATGCACCCATTCAATTCTAACCTCAAACCGTTATAGATCGCTCTCACTATTTGCTGATACGACATTTTATACTTAGTTGTGTGACGGCCGATCACTTACAGTAAGTTTAACGTAAAACAAACCTGGCTTGTATTAACCTTTGTTAATTTTAGGAATTTTAAATTTGTTCCAAAAGAATAAATTATAAATCGAACCACATCGCTGTCTCGCAACACGAATACTAATTTTATACATCAACAAGTTCGAAAAAACGTGACATGCATTTATCCCTCACAATCGTCAACAGAATAGGCAAATCTAAAATCTCATATCCCCTACTTAACTACCAATTTTTTGATTAAAAAAAATCGTTTATGTCATTACAAATGTTATGCTGATACGAAATATTCTTCAAGAAACCAATTTTAGTCTCAATTTTATTTTGTTTTTCTTGTTCTTCTAAATGCTCAACATGCAGTGCAATGAATTTAAAACATAATTTTGACTAATAAGGGTGCTCTGAATCGAAATATTAATTTTTTTCTTACAGCATGTGTTATTTAAATAACTTTTGAAAATAGGTTAAAACTATTTCAATAAAATCTGCAAATTTTTGACAAAACTTTTAAACATAAAATTTTAAAATAAAAGTTTTAAATCTACTTTTCCTATTTTCATCAAGACTTCAAGAAAGTTTGAGTTCTGCAAAAAAGTTATAGAAGTTTTCTATTTGTTTACTGCTATGTATCAACAATAAAAACAGACGAGCGGTTTACTTAACAAGTAACTATTTATTTGAACGATGAGAATAGACTGAGCTAATTGGGAAACGGGATGCTTATTTATACTCTTCGTTGCCTCGGTCGGTCTCGCTGGTTGCTGTGTTGTAGCCAATAGACTACATTTACTTTAACTCATTTAACGAATTTTCGAAGAAGTTTCAAATCTAATTGAATTTAAGATATTTTTTAAGCATAAATCTAATCGTTTGGCAGGTTTCAACAAATTTGTTAAATGAAGTTTTTTTCAATTTTTTGCAGAAATATCATAAATACTTGTAAAAATATCCTTCCAAATTTTTAAAAACTGTTGAATTTAACTTTTTAATATCATGCGTCATCATCATTAAAATATCATTGCTTGATTGAATGTTATACTTCAAACAAAATAAGAATCAGATTTTTTCTTAAATGTAGGTTTGATAGTTAATCAGTTATCAATGGATTGATTTCATTTAAAACTGGCACATTACAAAACTCCATATCACCAAAACTTAATGTGATAGTCCAAATTTGACAAAAGATTTGAGTTCAGGTCGCTAAAATCTACCAAATCAATCATTAAAACATAAGCATAAAAATGATGTTTCCTTGAGGTATACATTAAATTTTATAAATAAGTTTTTATAATGGTAAGATGTGTTTGTTGAAAAAACACTTCTTATTTGTTTAAAAAACTTATCTTTCTCATCTTCATATTTTGTTTCAATTTTCAAATATATTTACCGTTTTTTAATTTACAGTTTTTTTTTTAATTTTTAATTTATCTACTGAATTTAGAAAATTTTTGATAGGTATGTCTATGTTTTTCAATTTTGAATTTTTGTGTTCTAGAAACATAAACCTTTATTTTTTTATCAAAAAATTCACATCAAATCGCGAATATTTTTTTTTCAAATTCGAAACACTACAGCCGAATTTTTTAAAGAACCTTTCAATGGAAAAAAATGTAGGGAAGAACTATAATTTAAGATTAATTATAAATAACAATTATTATAAGTTTCCCAACAATTGATCACGGTCGATTTTTTATCTGATCTGGCGTTTTTCAATTTTGAAAAATGTATCATTGACTTACCGAAAATATCTTTGATTTAAAACTTTCATGTGATTTGTTTTTGGAAATTTTGTTTCATTTTATCAATAAAAATTATAATTGTTGGAGTTTTGTCACAATCATTAGATCATCACAAAAATCCATGTCCATATTTATCGTGTATCTTTGGTATTGTTATTTTTAACTAAAGTTGAATTTCGAAAAGAACCTCTCCCCCTTGCCCCCCCCCCCTTCCCCTCCTTGCATGGAAGGGTTCTTTGCACGGACCTGACACAAGTCGAGAATAACGAAAGCTTCTAATGAGAAACAATACGATGAAGTTTTAATTTAAAAATAATTTAAAAAAATTTGTGAAAAAAAAACAAACTGCAACACATTAAATAACGTCTTTATTCGAAATTCGTCGTCAGTACGGATAAAAGATTTAAAAACTAGGGATGGAAATGCATCTTTGAGGTGCAGGGATAGATGAAATAACATTATCGATTCGAATTTACATTCTGTTTCCTTTGGTGCAGAATATCTTTGACTAGAATATGTTCGACTTTTTTTGAGTTGGATTGTAAAAACGGTGACTTCGCTTCTATTCCGCCTTGACCTTGTCGGCCAGGAACATATTGCGGAAGCTGGTCATCTTGAACAGCGGTACGGACAGAACTGCACCCACGCAGGATCCGATCCAGTATACCACGATGTGTTCGATGGCCGAATTGCCGGCACAGCCCCACTTCAGGGAGGTAGCCAGAACCGGGTTGAAATATCCACCGGAATAGTTGAAAGCTGTCAAAGAATTTAGATGGTTATTACGATGGTTATTAAATGTCGCTAACCTAAGCTTACCAGCAACGACCAGGCTCGTTCCGATGAAAGAATCAATGAATGCTCCAAATTTGGCATCTTTTTCGGAAATCACCTTGGAGGCCAAGCGGCAACACAGAGTAGCAAAGCCCTCGATGACCGCTCCCACGTAAAGATTGACCTGTAACGAAAAAAATGTTTTTTTTAAACCTGTCTGAACTAAATGCTTTCAAGCGTTTAGTATTAAACGCACCTTAAGATCAGCGGCGCACTCCTCAAAAGCGCGACCTTCGTGAGTTTGGGCCATTTCGAGCCACCAGTACAGCTGAACGTACCGGTAGACGCAGCATCCACCCATCAGTTGGGCCCAAATCTTTAGGGCAGCCTCCCGGAAGCTGACTTCACCTGAAAGGTATTGATGGAAACTGTTAGTTTAGATGCTATAATGACGTGCGTTAGGTCATGCTCATTTGATAAAATGTGCACTGGACATTTTTGTAAATTTTTGAGAATAATGTTGAATTTTTGTTCAAATTTTCTGTAAAAGATAAATCAACTATCACACTCTGATTTTAGAAAACATGACGTTTCCAAGGTCCAGGTCACTATCGTTCAGTTGCTCCCCGATTGAGAAAAAGCAGCGAAAGTCTTTGAGTTTCAAAAATTAAAGATATTCATTCATTCAACAATCTCGTTGAAGACTGCAAAACGATCTGACTTATGCTTAGAAAGATATATACTTGACTTCATCGAGTTGAATTCGCTGCTAGATTCCCCGGCAGAAAATGCTCATTATGCCTTCATTGATAGTGCTCTGTTCGCCTCTAGTGAACAAATTAAAGTAAAAAAGCGTTTTAAAATTGATTAAAGTGAAAAATCAAAAATTTTATAATGGTGAAAATTGAGAATCAATGTGTAAATCATGTTGCCGTGCGTACATTTCAGATCAAGATGATTTAAAGGTCATAAAAGCTTATTTGGTGGTGCTTAAAAATTATAATATTTTCGTCACTTGAGAACCTACACTGCCGGCCAAAAGTTTGGGATCACCCATTAAAAAACATGCTAATTTTGATCGTTCATATCTCAGCCGTCTTAGGACATATTGAAAATCTTCTGATCTCATTTGAAAGATAATGAGCAATAGCTATCTCGGAGGTATTTGGCCCAAATATAATGTTTTAGTTTTGAACTTAAAACTTAACCTAAAGTTATAACATTTTCAAAAAATCGAACTCAATATTCAAAGCCGATCATCTCGGGATAGGTTGGACCAAATCTCAAAATTTGAGTGGCATTAGAATTCCTGTTCTTTACTTCTCAAAACAAAATCAAAAAAATTTGAGAAAAAATTCAAGAATGTATTTTTAATTAATAAAACAGACACTTGAGTTATCGTCCAAAAGTTTCCGATCACCTCTTTGTATGGTGAGTTTGGGATCATTCTTATAAAAACATGCAAATTTATTTTATTCATATCTTTCTCATCTCACATCGTATTGCAGATCTGAAGTGTTCATTTGGAAGCTTAGGAATTGTTGGTTTTTAATAAATTCATTCAAAAATTATA
Organism: Uranotaenia lowii; assembly: GCF_029784155.1. Lineage (NCBI taxonomy): Eukaryota > Metazoa > Arthropoda > Insecta > Diptera > Culicidae > Uranotaenia > Uranotaenia lowii. The sequence goes on along the minus strand of NC_073692.1, from coordinate 296,854,523 downwards.
TTTTAAGGTGAGAACTATAAAAAAAATCTGGGAACTTTCAAAAAAACAGTTAATTTCAGGTGATTTTTTTTATGGTTATCACTTCAAAATATTATTTTTGAATGAATTTATTAAAAAACAACAATTCCTTAGCTTCCAAATGAACCCTTCAGATCTGCAATACAATGTTAGATGATAAAGATATGAATAAAATAAATTTGCATGTTTTTATAAGAATGATCCCAAACTCACCATACAAAGGGGTGATCCCAAACTTTTGGACGATAACTCAAGTGTCTATTTTATTAATTAAAAATACGTTTTTGAATTTTTTCACAGAATTTTTTGATTGTATTTTGAAAAGTAAAGAATAGGGATTCTAATGCCACTCAAATTTTGAGATTTGGTCCAACCTATCCCGAGATGATCGGCTTTGAATATTGAGTTCGATTTTTTGAAAATGTTATAACTTTAGGTTAAGTTTTAAGCTCAAAACTAAAACATTATATTTGGGCAAAATACCTCCGAGATAACTATTGCTCATTATCTTTCAAATGAGATCAGAAGATTTTCAATATGTCCTAAGGCGGCTGAGATATGAACGATCAAAATTTGCATGTTTTTAGTGGGTGATCCCAAACTTATGGCCGGCAGTGTAGCTGGTTATTATTAAATATTTCTGTAAAGCTGAAAAGGATATTTCTTTTTTGGTGAAAAATTAATACTATGGGTAGTACGAAACAAGTCCTTATGAAAATTTGTTTAAGAAAGTACGTACTTGTGTAGAAAAAAGGAGTGGTCATTATGCCCTGGGTGCTCGTTATGCCCTCATCTCCCCTACCATTAAATTATTTCATGCAGAAACCAAATATTTTGGTAGCGTTAGACTTTTAAAGATGTTTTTTCAATGTTGTTGTTTTATTATTTATCTTGTTGTTCTGTCTTTCGTTTAAATTGGCCTTAGGAGCGAAGCCTTACATCGCATTTGTTTTGATTTTTATTCTTCCAACGTTGAACTTTTGCTTAAAGTTTCCTTAGCTGGAATATATGTCTTATTTTAAAAATCCTGTCGAAATCTAAGATCGCTAGTTCAGCCCTGTCTTATTAGGAATTTTCAATATTTAACGAATATTAAGTTCAGATGACTACCCAAGTAACACCAGTAGTTTTATTAGACTCCTCAAGCTCCTCATAAAATAAAACTATATCTAGTAGCGTGCTATAAAACTTTAAATGTTACTTGGGTAGGGCACTACTGAAATCATTTATTGTTTTGTATGAAGAAAGTTTTTTTTTCTTTTCCATGTCTTTGGATTTGTAAAAAAAAATTAACTGCACTAAGAAAATAACTTAATATTTCTCTGCAATCTGATGATTTTAAGTTTTTTAAGAAAATTCTCATTCAAGTTGACAAGATGATTTAATATTATATTTCGATATATTTTCTACATATTTCTATATAAAGTTAACATTTTTTTCACAGCTCTGTAAAAACATTCATTCATAACCGCTCAAAAGAATCTCAAAACAGTGAAAATTTGAAGATCGAAACAGCTGAACTGCCATTTTTTTTTTTATTTGTTCTTAAAAATTATGAAAACCTATCAATTAAATGCGAAAAAACGTACTGAAAAAGGTCGAAGTATTTGTCATGATTTCATACCGGTTAACAAGTTTTAAGGAAAAAATGTTAGACATTTTAGGGCTTTACATTGGATTTTATTATTCACCCGATCAGAAGAGAAAAACTAAATTATATCAATATGAGATATTTTGATATTAAATTTTTTCCTATCTGGATGAGTTATAATTTAGTACTCGTAGGATGTTAAAATATCTCAAATTATATCAAAAAGTCTATGCAACCATAACTAAATCATATCAACCGTTGTTATAATTTAAACAAAATTATAACTCATCCAGATAGGATATATAAACTAAAAATCTTATTGGATTTGTATGCAAAAAAAGATGGCGATAAAAGATGAGAATCCAGCTCATCACTTTTCCAATCCCATCCCATCCTACCAGTTTTGCGTCCTTGCTTACTACTCTACCTGAGCTTCATAGAAGTTAGTTGTTTATTTTCGTACTGATTCTGCATAGCTCGATCCTGGCTGCTTGTTTATAGGGACGGCGCGCAAAGACAGGCAGCCGTTTGCGTTCCATAGAATTGGCCAATGGGAATTCACATAAGTGTACCTGATGAATTGGAATTTTGATGGATCGGCCCGATCGGGATCGGACAGTTGGAATTCTCAAAGGGAATCGTGCGCACGGGAAACAGGCAGTCGTTTGTGTGGATTGAAACTGGACAATGGGAATTTCTATACGTTTTCTTGAAGAATTTGAATCGGACTATTGGAATTTTAAAAGGGATGCGTGCGGACGGGAAGGCAGTCGACTTCGAGTGTCGTTCAGATGAATGGAATACATTGAAAGTTTTCCTGATGCATTGAAAATAGAATGAATTGGAATAGGATTATCAGGATTTGAGAAGAAATACTAGATGTACCTACTGAAACCAACGTTTCGAAAATCCAATAGCCGCTTTTATAGCAGGCAGATCAAAACAGAGAAAAACAACAGCCCCCAGTCTTTTTCTTTCGACTCATACTTCTAAATAAAAGTAAACAGGTTGATTATAGTACTTGATTGAATATAAATATTTAAGCCTTGAAAATATAAATGAAACGATGCCTCAAAAATTATAATTTTCATTCATATAGGTAATCGATTAATTTCAACTTAAAGCTTCCAAAAATGCGTTTGAAAAAATTGTTTTATCAAAAGTAGATATAATTCTGTTTTAGAAAAAACATAAACAACAAATCTCATTTCAAAACTATAACTGAATCAGATATAAATATCTCGCTGAGATAGGTTTGAGTAACGATTTTGATATGCTCTTCTGATCGGGCACCTTGATTTTAAATTAAAAAACGAGTATAATAAATACCAAGAAAATAATCATTTTTAACCGGGAAAAAACGGGAGAAAACTGGGAAAAACGTTGGAATTTCAAAACGAAAAATCGCTAGCAACCCTTTTTTTTTTGTAGCCTTGTATTATTTTTCGAATATGAAAAAAAAAGAAAATTAGAAACCATCCTGAGTACTTGTTTAGGTTTTCGTTCTTTAAAAAACAAGGATGGAATTGTGAAAGTTTGAGTGCGATGTATCGTGAAGAGTACAGTATTTTTGTGCGTTTTCAACAGGATACATTTATGAACAGTGCTCTAGCTCAGCTAGGTTCCCAAACTTCATTTCTTTATGCCGATGGAACAAGAATCAACGTGAGTGTGTTTCAAGTAAATGGAATGGTCAAATATGTCCGAATATTTGGATTGCCCCCGGAAGTTGAAGATTGCCAAATAACAACGGTTATGTGCAAATATGGAAAAATTCAACAGTTGGTCCGAGAAAGATATCCAATCGAATCAGGTTTCCCTATTCGAAGTGGGGTGAGGGGAGTCTAAATAGAGGTAACGTCTGAAATTCCAGCAATGACACCCATACAGCACATCAAAGCTAGAATTTTTTATGAGGGAATTCGGAACAAGTGCTTCGTGTGTGGTTAATCAGACCACATCAAGGTCAACTGCTCGAGGAGTAGCAATGTCGGTGAAAGATTATCGGCCAATAGGAACGCTATGACAACTTTTGCTTGTGTGGTCACGGGAAGTTTCAATATTTCAGCTAAGCCGTCATGTGATGCCGTAGTTCTTCACTCGGCAAATAGCCGAACGAAATCTACTACGGATCTCAACCGCGGTCATGAAAACAACAGTAACTCGGCAAGTGTGGATTCCTACGATAAAACACCAGAGCTAATTGCGATACCAAACTCTATTGATAGCGAAAGAGAGTATAAACATTGCCAGCGGATTGATAAGGGGAAAAAACGGGAAAGGAAATCTTTGCGTGCTAGCCTGGCAGAAGACTCATCGGAAAATGAAGTGAGAGGAGCAAAGCAGGTTGTTGTTCCAACACCTGATGATTTACCCTGTGTGGAGATTATGCGGAGACCTTGGCCATCACGTAATGCAAGAAGCAGATCACGTAATTCAAATAAACAAAAGAAGTAAATCAGGAAAGATCAAAAAATATTTATAGGAAAGCTAAAAATAGGTAGCTCGTACTCAAGGCTCTTGTGCATATTCACAAAATCCATCGAGTTCATATAGCTTAAAATATAATGTAATCAGGAAAACCAACTGTAATATCAAAACATGTATAAATTAACGTATTTTTAATTTAAAAAAAAAATCTTCGTACCTGAAAATTATCACATTTTCAAAGCTGATAGGAAGTATTAAAGAAACATTAGGTATCAGAGAAAGAAAGAACAAAAGCCGTAAATGTCATGCATTTTTCGAAAAAGATACATCGGATCCAGATTAGAACCAGCAATTTTTGCTTCAGTACATCGGCGCGTTAGCTTATTCCACCACCTGTTAGTTTTACAGTCCGTGTGTTACTGATCTGCAAAGCAATTCTCGAAGCAATCGACCATATGCGCGCTCGACTAAAATCCCGAGTCGATAGGTGGGTGATAGAGAAGCACAGAGAGATCAGTAGTCATCACATTATCATGCGAGATATACATCGATCGAGTGTATCGATAGAAGATCCAGCAGTCGACCGATAGAGCTGCTAGAGCCCATTTCGTCAAGTTACGCCCTAAAATCTTTAAAATGGTAAGCTAAATTTGTATAATGAAGATTCAAGTAACAAAAACAGGAAGTTTCTTTCTACGATGGTTAAAATCTATAAATTTGCTCTGGTAGGTTTAGCTTATTTCATTTGAGCATTGAATATGGTTTTTTTTAAAGAAGGCCATCAATTCTGAATAAGCTTTATTTAGTATATTCTCAAGCAGATTCGAAGATTTCAACCATAGATTAAAATAATTAAAAATTTCAAAAGTAAAAGTAAGAGAACAAAATTTTGCGGTTATAATCTGAATCATGCAAATTCGATCCAAAATTAAGATTTAAATTTCAAATTTGAATTCTACAAAACTGTAATAATAATAATATTAACACTACAAAACTGTTAACAATGGTAACACTACAAACACCGAGAAAAAAATGAATCCCTGCAGATTTTTACGTGAAGATAACATGATTCTTTATCAGCAAATATTTTTCGATTCCATGATCAAAGTCCTAAAAATCCTATATTCGAAATTTTGAAATGGAATTAACAATCAAAATTATAAATCGCGATCTCATGTGAATTGAATTCCTCGACGAAATAGTCAACTTGATATTTTTATCTAGATTATAAAGCTCTTGGGGTTTTTAGGGATTTTCACCTGAAAAATCAATTGGGCTAAAGTAAATGAAAAGCACCTATTACAGCACCTATAAGTTTTTAGTTATTAAGGATTTGGAAAAGGAGCATTCCGATATTCGTGGGGAGTTCACTCAGTCAGCAGGGTTCGGCCAGGCACCTTCAACATTCTGTGGGGGCTGGTTTTCCATTTCAAGAGATTTTATAATCTGAGGCAACGAAATGGGGGACTTAGCTTCTATTGGAATTATAAGTAAGGAAGTGTACCACAATCTCGAAAGAGAAGATGTTGCAATTCCGACCGACTGTAATTTCATAAAACGGAAAGTTGTTGCGTAGCGCCAACCGAAGTTTTAGGCGACCGTTCGCGAATGCGAATGCGAAATGCGATTCCGATATTCGTGGGAAGTGAGAATTCAAATTTGCGATGAAATAAAGAAGACAGGGTTTGATAATATAAAATGTGCGAGTGAGGGAAAAAAGTTTTTTTTGTGATGGTTCCACAGGCTCAATTGGGTCCTTCCTCCACCCCATACGCTTCTTTAGAAGTGGGAGGGACAGTTTATCCTATGGATAATTTTGTTTGCATTATTTTATCTAATTCTGTACGACTTGTTTGTCTAACTCCCGCGTATGTCCATCACCGTACAATTTTATATATGGTATTTCGCCAGATCTTCATCACAAGCATATGATCCTTTTTAGGATTAGTCAATATTTCAAATTGTCTGTTAAACGTGTTGTATTGCCAGTTTCTTGAAAGTTTTTATGTTTGAACTGTCTTTGATATTCTGCGGCAGGCTGTTAAACATTTTTAGACCGTTGTAGAAAATCGTTTGTCATTTCCTTTCTCGTATTCGGTAATCTGAAATCATGGACTCTTCTCGTATTGTAGCTATGTACATCGTTGCCGTACTGCAGACCGTCCATTAAGTAAGCCGGTAAAATTCCGTTCTTCATTTTATATATAAAAATCAACCTGTTATACGCAATTCTCTGTTTCGCTGACAACCATTGCAGTATGATGTCGAGCATCAATGAACTTGGTGTGTATCGATTACATCGTATCACTACCCGCATGATCTTATTTTGAATTCTTTGTAGGCGCTTTGTTTGTGTATCAGATGCATGCAGTAAAAGTGTAGCGCAATAGTCGAAGTGTGGCATAATAACAGATTTAACGTAGATTATTTTCGACCAGAAAGTCATATATCTACTTAATCTACAAAGTACACCATATTTCACGGCAATCTTTTTGATTGTGTAGTCTATGTGAGCTATAAAATTCTAGGAATTTGACTTGACGAACCCTTTCGATCTCACAACAATCGATTAATAACTTAGGGCTTACTCCTATTTTGCGATTTCCAATAATCATCCAGTTGGTCATATCAAGATTTAGACATAGTTTTCTGTGTTTCAAAAAATCTGCAATATTTTTCAAATCAGCATTTGCTTTTTGTACAACGAGTTCTAGGTCATTTCCACTCCAATAGGAGACGGAATCATCTGCAAATAGCTTGAGACGGCCGTGATTTAAGCACATTTTCATGTCATTGATCTATAATATAAATAACAAGGGACCCAACACACTTCCTTGGGGAACTTCTAGATTATTTTCTCTGTATCGCGAGTAAGATAAACCATATTTTGTTCGTTGCATTCTATTCTTCAAATAATTTTTGAACCAGCTAAGAACCGTACCATTGATGCCAATTTTTACCAACACTTCTAACAGCAGTAGCCGATCAATAGTTTGGAATGCTCTCTTGAAGTCTAGAAACACAGCCACTATGTAGTTTCCGTTTTCAATACTAATCTTCCAATTTCGAAGTATTAAGTTAACTGCAGATTCAGTCGAATGCTGCTTTCTGAATCCAGACTGTTCAGCAATCAATATGTCTTCACGCTCAATAAAGCGTAAGATTTGCTGTTTTACTGCTAATTCTAGAACCTTTTCTTGAATTTCTAACATGTTTATAGGACGATAAAACGTCGCCTCTTGTGCATTTTTCTGTTTTTCAATGGGAACTACAGTAGAACACTTCCATGTATTAGGTATTATTCCTAACTGTAGACTCGTGTCTATAACATTTCTCAACGGGTTGGCTAATACCAGCAACGAATCCTTAAAAATTTTTAGGGAGACATTTTCGATACCAGCTGTGGGTTTCAAATCGTTTACTATTTCGTCAAAATCTTGACTACTTATTGTTTCGAATGTGTGAAATTCTCCACTGTTGTACATACTCTGATCCACGTAGCCATTAGAGCTTGCCGGGATGCTGTTATGAATTTCCATGACGCTATCAATAAAGAAGTCATTGAACTTCTCAGCTATTTCTTTTTCGTCTTTGACTTCAACTCCGTTGAATGAGACCGAATCTGTCCTGGTACTATTTGACTTCATCAACCTTTTTATTGTTTTCCACAATTGTTTCCCATTAGATTTGTTTCTCTCCAGCTCATCTTGGATAGATTGGTTTAAAGCTTTTTTTATTTTTCGCGAATATTCGTTTCTCACAACTTTGTACTTATGCCAACTTCTTGAACATTTTGTTCTTAAAAATTGTTTGTAAAGTTTGTCTCTACGTCTTCTGATTTCAATTAGGCTTCTGGAGTAACATTTAGTACCACGTTCGGTACCATTAAGTACCATTTTTTTAACGAACAAGTGATAAAAATGGATCAAAGAAAAGAACATTTTCGTATTAGTATGTTATTTGGTGGGCTGTGAAAAAATAGCGTAAATATTAGGTCGGGAAAAAGGTGAAGAAAAGATAAAAACAAGGATAATGGAAATGATACCTGTGAAAATTGGAAGCCTTCTAAGTGAATTGAAAACATGTCTTCACTGTGTTAAGAATATGATGTGCAGAATATGTACAACCAACTAACTGATTGCGTATGGATTCCAGTATCGGCAAAAGATTTTGGGTTCAAGTCCCAAAATCTGCCGATAGGTAATCATCTGCCAACTGGCCAGGTATATACACGGAAGCCGGAATACCTGTAGTAAATGTAACACATTTAGCTTGTTTTACATTTTAAACTAGTTGTGTATCTGATTGAATTGTTAATCCATAGAAACACGCTTTCATTGACACGTCATACATTCAGACCATAACAGTTCATACGAAACCATGGTATCGGGTATATTGTATACAGCATTGTATATTAGAATGAATATTATAATATTAGAAAATGCATGTGAACACATACTTTGATAAACCTGCGGTGAATCCGTACACCCACGGTGAATTTCTAAATACCTACATACAGAATACTGTGGAGTGAAAAACCTCACATGCTTTTTCAAGCCCCAAACCAATAGACAGAGAAACATGAAAACTTCTCGAAAAAAATCTGCAGGAAATATCATATTTTCTCGGTGAATTGTTTAACATTATGAATATTGCAGTTTTTATTAAATTGAAATCTTTAATTTGTATCGAGTTTGTAAGAAATCAGATTTGAACCACAAAATTTTGATCTCCTGTTTTCGCTTTTGGAATTTTGTTTTATTTTCATCGATGGTTGATATGATTTAATTTACTAAGAAACTAAATATACCAGACTCTTGAGCGAATTCAAAGATTTTAATCACGATGAAAAGAATTTCTCTACATATGTAACTTAAGACTCTATCATAGAAATTTAGCTTAACATTGTAAAAATTTAAGAACGAATTCAAGAAAGTTAAGATTTAATACGAAAAACTACAAACATAAAAGAACTTAAAAATAAATAATCTAACAGTTCAAAAATACTTATTATTTTTTTTATTCATGCATATTATTTTTTTATTCATCAACTAGAGTAAAACTATCAAAGAAATTTGTAAATCTCGTTTCCACACGCTGGAATTTTTTTCTCTTCACACGTTTATTAATATTAAATTTTCGTCCACCCAAACATTTTTATTTATGATTAACAGTTACATAGTTAGCATTTTTTAGAGTAATTTTCACCCCTAAATTTATGCAGCACCCTCATGTTTGTTCTTATATCAACTCAGAACACTTCGGTTTTTTTTACTCGATATGAAAGCCGTCGTTAACGCTGATTCCCGTGAGCCGTGTAGAAGCCGTGGCAAAAAACCGTGTTAAAAAAACTGAGCAAAATCAAACCGCGTAAAAAACTTTAATGTAATAAAAAAAATTCGTGCCAGATAAAATGTAAAATTAAGTTCGAACAAAACCAAAATCTACTGCACTTTGTGTTCACTTCCATCTGTACCGTTGAGCCGTCAACACGTACGCCGGAGCATCGTATCGTTGCTGTGTACCTGCAGGAACATTTTACATTATTTATTTTTTCCTTACCTGTATTTCAATCAGCACTTTTCAGTGCTAAAATTATTTTCATTTTCTTTTATTCATATTTTCTCTTTTCTTTCCAGCATGGGGAAGTCTTCGGCCGGCTCAAGGGCCGGAAGAAAACGGATTGCTGAACCTAATCCAGGGTCATCTGCCAAAAAAGTTGAAATTTCCAATTCATTCGATGTCCTTCATAACATCGGTGATGAGGAAATATTCATATTTAATTCTGATAAGAGTACTAAGAAACCTTCTTCTTCTTCTTATACTCTTAAAAACGAAAAGATTCCACCAATAACGGTCACGATTCCTGACTTCAATGCCTTTCGAAAAGAAATCGTCACTTCCGTCAAGGATGTGAAGATTTCTTTTCAGATCGGTCGAAGGGGAACTGCTCGTATATTGGCGGAATCTTTTAATGATTTTCAAAAGGTTTTAAATTATTTGAATAATAAAAAACACCAATTTTTTACGTACGACACTAGAAGTGATCGTCCATTTAAAGTTGTACTTCGTGGTCTCACTGGCGATCAGACACCGGATGAGATCACAGCTGAATTAAATTCTTTGTTAGGTTTTTCTCCAATTCAAGTAATTCAAATGAGGAAAAGAACCAACACGAATAATATCAGTAGTGTTGGTTTTGCTCCTGAACTTTATTTGATCCATTTTAAAAAGGATCAGGTTAATAATTTGCAAATTCTTGAAAAGGCTCGTCTTATGTTTCATTGTCGAGTCAAATTCGAACCTTTTCGTAAATCTTCTACCAATTTTCTTCAAAATATTACGCAATGTCGTCGTTGTCAAGCTTTTTGTCATGGCACTAAAAATTGTAGAATGAATGCCAGATGCATGTTTTGCGGCTCATTCGATCATGAAAAGTCTAAATGCCTTTTTGGTGGTGATAAGCCAAAAACAGAATTTTTTAAGTGTGCAAATTGCGCAGGTAATCATTCCTCGAATTCGCTAGACTGTCCCATCAGGGCAAAAATTATTGCTTCTAGGAAAAATCCCAAAGTTTCCAGAAAAGTTTCTTCTCCTCCTTCCTCTTTTTCATCTTCACACGTCGGGCCGGCAAACAACCTGCCTGTTCGCATTCAGCCTCGGTCTACATTGGAATCACGGCTGGGTAATACCCGAAGTGATTTTAATGTTACCTGGGCTGATTCTGCGCCCCAGACTCGTTGTTTATCGTTCTCAGAGGTGGTTGAAAATGGGTTGCCCTCTTCAGGTTTAACTAATAAAAATGGGAAAAAACCAAGTCTCAACGTTCATGCGAAGGCTTGGGAAAATCCCCGAAATTCAAATACTTTTTCTTCTCCTTCCTCTTCTGCTTCTAACAATTTTGTTGATTTGGGTGAGATTACTGAGGAAAAATTAAAATTTTTGCATCAAAATTTAATGGAAATGATGCAACTTATGTTGAAAGCAAATTCAATGTTTGAAGCTTTCCAAACTTCTTTTAATTATGCTAACAAAATTATTATGACTTTACGATTCCCTCATGGATCCAAATAGATGTTTAAATATTATGAATTGGAACGCTAGATCTTTGCTGGCTAACCAAGACGAGTTCTTTTTATTTTTGAAAACTCAAAACATACATATTGCTGCCATCACTGAAACTTTTTTAAAGCCAGACAATAACTTGAAAAGCAATGCTTTCTTTAAAATTTTACGAAATGATCGACTTGATCGACAAGGTGGGGGTGTAGCTATTGTCATCAATAGTCGTCTCAAATTTAGACTTCTTCCTTCTTTCAATACAAAAGTCTTAGAAACAATTGGAATTGAATTAGAAACTTCTATGGGGAAAATTATAATTGTTGCCGCATATTTGCCTTTTCAATGTAGCGGTGAACAGACAAATTTTTTGAAGGGAGATTTACAAAAACTCACCAGAAATAAATCTAAATTTTTTATTATTGGTGACTTTAATGCAAAACACCGATCTTGGAATAATATTTCATCAAATTCAAATGGGAATATTTTGTTTAATGACTGCTCTGCAGGTTATTATACTGTTGAATATCCTAATGGGCATACTTGTTTTTCTTCAATTAGAAATCCCTCCAGAATTGATTTGGTTCTAACGGATTTAGGCGAGCATTGTAGTCAATTAGTTACTCATGCGGACCTCGATTCAGACCACCTTCCAGTAACATTTTCTTTATCCCAAAGTCCCATTGAAAACCCTTTAAAATCAACTTTTAACTTTCAAAAGGCTAACTGGGAGCGATATATGAATTTTATTGAACGTAATTTAGATGTAAACGTTCCACTGAATTCAATAGAAGATATTGATTTGGCTGTAGAAAATTTGACAACTGCAATAGTCAATGCTAAAGCCGCTTCAATACCTAAAGTTAAACATAAATTCAATCAACCTTTAATTGATGATGATCTTCAGTTTTTGATACGACTGAAAAACATTCGTCGACGCCAATATCAACGTACTAGAGATCCTTATTTGAAATTAATTTATTGCGACCTTCAAAAAGAGATCAAACGTCGTTTAAATTTCATTCGTAATGAAAATTTTGCTAAAGCAGTAGGGGACATAAAACCCTACTCAAAGCCATTTTGGAAATTAACTAAAATTTTGAAAAAGCCCCAGAAGCCAATTCCTACTTTGAAAGATGGGGATAAACTTCTTTTAACTAATTCAGAAAAAGCTCAAAAATTAGCCCAACAATTTGAGTCTGCTCATGATTTTAATTTAAACGTTGTAAGTCCAATTGATGCTCAAATTTCCCTAGAATTTGATGATATTCTTTCTAAGCAAAATGTGTTTGAAAGTTCTTGTGAGACAAATATTGATGAACTTAAATTGATTTTCAAAAAATTTAAAAATATGAAAGCTCCAGGGGAAGATGGGATTTTCTATATTCTTCTTAAAAAGTTGCCTGAAAGCACTTTAAATTTTTTAGTTAAAATTTTCAACAAATGTTTTCACTTGGCTTATTTTCCCAATAAATGGAAAAATGCCAAAGTAACTCCAATTTTGAAACCTGGAAAAAGTGCTTCAGAGCCTTCAAGTTATCGACCAATTAGTTTGCTTCCATCTTTAAGTAAACTATTTGAGAGAGTTATTTTGAATAGAATGATGATTCACATTAATCAGAATTCTATTTTCCCTGATGAACAATTTGGTTTTCGTCATGGACATTCTACTACACATCAACTTTTGAGTGTAACTAATATGATTAACGCTAGCAAATCTGAGGGTTATTCAACTGGTGTTGCTCTTCTCGATATTGAAAAAGCTTTTGACAGTGTTTGGCACAAAGGTTTAGTAGCTAAATTAGCTCGATTTGATTTTCCTGTATATCTCACCAAAATTATTCAAAATTATTTGACTAGCCGAACCTTACAAGTAAGCTATCAAAATTCATGCTCTGAAAGGACACCCATTAGAGCTGGTGTCCCTCAAGGCAGTATACTTGGGCCAATTTTATACAATATTTTTACTTCTGATCTTCCTGATGTACCAGAAGGAAAAGGTAGAAGATTATTTGCTGATGATACTTTGCTTTCAGCAAAAGGTCGAAATTTACGGGTGGTACGCAGTAGATTGCAACAAAATTTAAATTCCTTTTTGAATTACTTGAAAATGTGGAAAATTTCTCCTAACGCTTCCAAAACTCAACTTATTTTATTTCCCCATAAGCCAAGAGCAAATTTTTTAAAACCTAATGAAAATCATTCCATAACTTTTAATGGGGTTTCATTAGAATGGTCCGATCACGTGAAGTACTTGGGACTTACACTTGATCGGAATCTTACTTTTAAAAATCACATTGAAGATATTCAATCTAAATGTAATAAATACACTAAATCTCTTTATTCTCTCATCAACAGGAAATCCCGGTTGTGTCTGCGAAATAAGATGCTCATCTACAAACAAGTTTTCCGACCAGCGATCATGTATGCAGTTCCGATTTGGTCTAGCTGCTGCGCGACGAGGAAGAAAGCCATCCAGAGGATTCAGAACAAAGTTCTGAAAATGATTTTGCGGCTTCCACCTTGGCACAGCACCGAAGATCTTCATCGGATTGCGGGCATTTAATCGATCGGAGAGATGGCCAACAAAATTATCTCCAACTTCAGAGGCAAATCGATGCAGTCTTCCATCACAGAGATTCGTTCTCTTTATGTTTAGTTTAATTTTAAGATAGTGTTTAGTTTTAAGTATAAAATATTTTTGCTATTACAGGATGTTCTCCTACATTAAAAACTTGATTGCGCTCAGCAAATTTAAATCTTATAAATAAATTTTTATAATCTAGTTACTTATAGGGCTATGAACAGTTCATTATTGAGCTGAACACCTAGTTTAATGCAATAATGTAATATAAGTGTAATCATGATTTGATACAAATAAAGACATATTTAAAAAAAAAAAAAAACTGCACTTTGTGTTTTTAATGCCTTACGCTCCTTCTGGAATCACAAATTTGTTGAAAACTGTAAATTTTCGTAGGTGTTCACTAAATTTTTCATCTTAAAAATGTTTGTTGCAAATTACTCCATTCTGTCACTAAGGTGTAAAACGCTTGTTTGTGAGTCATAAAAAATACCGTCTATGCTGATAATTTTTCTAACTACGTCAATGTGTAGTCCCATCAACCTTAAAACTTTTGATGCAGAAGCCCTTTGATTACCATTGGACATAATTTTTAAGAAGCCGTTGAAGTTGAAAAGTTGCATGATAAATCAGTTGAAGGTATTGATTGCAGCTTCTCAAAAAAACGATCCAACGGCAGCGGAATGTTGCGATAACGTACTTAGAGCCGACCAGTGACAACAAAAACGAAATGGACGTCAGGCTGACAAAGTTTAAACGAATTATTAAATTCTTTGAAATTAAATATACCTTTTCGTCGACAACACGTATTTCAGCTTTACAAATGCAGGCATAATCTCAAAAGTTGACCATTTTCCCCTTCACGCGTTATTAACCAACAATACGATCTTGAAATAGTGCCAAGTTTTGTTTGATACGTCTCCCAATGTAAGCGCCGCATACTTCCGGCTTAATATGTTTGCCATTTCTAAATTGAACATAGCTACAGAGCAAACAATTCGCGAACGATTCAAGATTCTTTGTTGTCACCTTATTTTCCTACACTTTCGCTCTTTCTCACTCTCTAAGAAGCGATGTCATTTGATTTAAATTTAACCATAACGATGCTAACCAAGAATGTACTGTAGTGTTGTTGCCTTATTTATACAACACATTGTTTAAGCTGATTTGTACGTCTGAATGCTCAATTGGCATTATGCAACTGCCAAAATCGAACTCACCTTGCACGATCTGTTCCATGTAAGTGTAGGGACAGGCAGTTGCATTACCCCATTGCATGCCCCACCAGATCGTCAGCGTGAACAGGAACACTGCATAGGTTGCCACTCCAAAGTTGTCAGCCACTGGAATGATCCAATTTTCACTTGATTAGGACCTCCGGGGGTTAGTTAGTTCATTTAACAAGCGAACCAATTCCTACCGATGATCAGCTCGAAGCAGCAGCCGCAAAGTTCCGCCGCAGCTATAGCCTCGAAGATCAGCTCCTTCACTAGGCCATCTTTGGACAATTTGTCATTCAAACGGCGGGCGATGGCAGCGATCGAACTGGTCAGAACTATAAAGAACACACTGTACCCGAGCTGTTCGATACCCATTTTCACTGATAAGATCACCCCCTTAACTCGAAAGGAGCCTTCGAATTGAAACTTCCGGATAGAATTCAAATGAAAATTTCGAAAAAATATTTGCCCCTAGGGCTGATAATTTCGGTCACGATCTGTCCCGGTCGGTTCGCGGAATGAGAATAAAAATAAACCGCGAGCTAAGTGGGGATCGCCGTGATCTACACCAACATGCATAGCATTAAATCGCGAGAGGCGTGTTGATGTTTTTTTTTGTTTCTCGTCATGGTCTGCTATGTTGAGCATCATTTCTCCCCCAGTATGAACTACCACTGTACCTATATGTCGTTTGGCGCTGAGATGTAGATATCCAGTGAAGGTCAACATTCTGGAACCCACTTCATGTAAAAGTGATCGATGGAACCATGATTCAGAAAATAGAATTTTCATAAATATACGCTGAAATAAAATGATTTACCTAACATTGATGCTCATTTGAAGCCACTAAAATAAAGAGAATAAAAAGTAGTGATAGTGTTTTGAATTGTATGGGGACAATTGGTTAGTATGTGTTAAAAAAACAATCGTACGTGATGAAAAAACGCAGCAATATGTTTGATTGATGCGTGGTTACGCTGCGCAGAGTTTGACATATGAAACTTGTCACGTGTTTGATCACATGGCTGAACAATGAAGAACAATGAACAATGAAGAACAATGTTTAATGCTTTTATAGTGATGGAATAGATGCAAAAGCGGTTGATCGGGTGGTGGCCAATCGATCCACGAATGTGCCGGTTGAGAATTAAGGGCCGACCCTTCAACATCTGCATCGGCAACGTGCACAGCCCTCACCTTGGAAATATCGGTGACGACAAAGACTAATTCTACAAGCAGCCGGAGCGTGAATACGATTGATACCCAAAACATGATATCAAGAAAGTTGTTGATGATTCCAGCGCTCAGGTCGGCCAGGCAGGAGGAAGAATTCAAACCGACAATTGGAAGGTTCAGCGCGCTCCAGTTGACCACCGAAATCAGCCTGGAGGCGACCATCAGATTTCGTCGCCTTCAAACGAATGGCCGTACGTAGTACTTTTTTCCAGCAAGTGCACCTGGAGATCACCGTACAAAACGCAACACAGATCGAAAAGTGTTGATAGACAGCCGACAATTCTCGGACATCATCGACGTCAGATCCTGTCGAGGCGTCAACATCGAGTCAGACCACTATCTGGTGATGGTTAAGATGCGCCCAAAACTTTCCGTAGTGAACAACATACGAAACCGACGACCGCCACGGTTACATATCGCACGACAGAAGCACACTGAGGTCGAAGCAGAATACGCCCAATCGCTCAAGGCAGCGCTGCCGGCAGACTGTTGGGATGGTTGGGATACCATCAAGACATCATCTTATGTGGAACGAACACGAAGGAACGACTGGTTCGATGAGGAGTGTATGAGGGTGATGAACGAAGAGAACGCCGCTCGGGCAGCAGTAGTATAAAGAAGCAACTATTGAAACATGGAAAATCACCAACAGCGAAGAGGCAGCGAGTCCGAATTTTCCAGGAGAAAAGGCGCCGTCTGTAGGAGCTCGAGGAGCTGGAGCTCAACGCATCCCGCAAAGGCTTCGCAAGCTGAAATGTGCCGGAACAAGGACGAAAGCATCCTGACGATCCAACCATCGTACACGACACATCGCCTCCTTTACACCCGTCGGTCGTTAACAATTTAAGAGAATAAAGTAAAATCCCCCCGGTAGTTAATCGTGTGTTATTTTTATGTGGAAGAAAGATTTCCTGGAAGTGGTGATATCACCGAAGTTTGGCCAGTCCCTCCAAGTGAAACGGGACAGATCGGGAAGCTAAAATACCCCGATTAGTGATTGTTAGAGGCCTTAATTGCCCCAGAGAGTGGACAAGATTTTGTGTGCTGTTCAGATCGTCCAGTAATCATACAGTCCATTATTTGTGTATGACGATCAAGAACATCCTGACGATCAAAAGGTGAAAGCAGCACTTCGATGAACACCTGTAAGGCGCACATATTTAGGAAGCCATTCGTCAGTTGAATAGCAAATAATCGGCTGGGAAAGATGGCATCGCAGCTGAACTCATCTAAATGGGCCCGGACAAGTTGGTCGATTCCCTCTGTCCGGATCTGGGACAGAGAACAGCTACCATAGGAGTAAAGAAGGGGATAATATGCCTCATCTACAAAAGGGCGACCAATTGGACTGTGGGAACTACCGAGCTATCTCTGTCCTAAATGCCGTCTACAAAGTGTTGTCCCGAATCCTACTCCGGCGCCTAACGCCACAAGCAAACAGATCCGTGGGAAGACATCAGGCCGGCTTCATGGAGCGACGGTCTACGACGGGCCAGATTTTTACACTACGGCAAATCCTCCAAAAATGCCGTGAACACCAAGTCCCTATGCGCCATCTATTCTTCGACTTGATAGCCGCATACGACACGATCGACCGTGACGAGCCATGGGAACTCATGGACGGGAACGGCTTCTCCGGGAAGCTGACAAGCGCCCCCTGACAAGACGATGGTCTATCTTGCATGATGTTGAACGTGGCACTACAAGGAGTTATTCGACGAACTGTGGGCGAAATGCGGGGCACGATTTTCAACAGATCTTATCTGCTTTGCCGACGACATTGATGTACAGTATGCAAAAAAAGTTTATCCACCCCCAGCAAAAAACTAGATTTATTCCAAAAAACCCTACGGAAATTAAAACACCACTCTGGCTCATACAGCTTTAGTACTTCGTGTGACCTCCTTTGGCTTCAATAACTGCTTGACAACGTCGTGGCATCGATTCAACAAGCTTAGCAGTTGTTTCCGGGGTGATTTTGTCCCATTCAGTTGAGATTACCTGCCGCAATTGCTGGATGCTTTTTGGTTTTTGCTCCTGAACCTTAATTTTCAAAATTGACTAGATATCGATCGGATTAAGGTCGGGAGACTGTGCTGACCACTCCATAACCTTGATACGCTTTTCTTTGAACCATTGCGAAACCAGCTTTGAGGTG
Organism: Uranotaenia lowii; assembly: GCF_029784155.1. NCBI lineage: Eukaryota > Metazoa > Arthropoda > Insecta > Diptera > Culicidae > Uranotaenia > Uranotaenia lowii. The sequence continues at coordinate 296,836,227 of NC_073692.1, read as the reverse complement.
TGTTTCGGATCTCCGTCTTGTGGGAACGTATATCTTTAGTGCTTTTGTGCAGACGCTGGTGGTTTCCGCTTCAAAATATCCAAATAAACCTCCTTGGTCATGATTCCATCGATGAATTCATGTTCTCCAACGCCGGATGTAGCCATAGATCCCCACACGTGGTATTAGTTCGTTGTATCCATATAGGGCTTTTGCTACACACATACAAGAGGTCTGTTGGGCACACATTAGAGATTTTTGTTCACGATTCCACTGAAGTTCAACTGAAATGTTTATTTTTTCTTAAATCTATGCGATTTTGTTCTAAGAAACAGTCAGTTAGTGTATTTCTAATCATCTTCTTTCAAATAGAACTATTATTTTGATTTTTCATTAATCGTCAGTGAGGAACCGAGCGGAAGAAAGTTTAAAAAATCAAATGTTCTCTTAGGGCACTTGAAATGAACCCGGTAGATACTTTGTAGGCGGATTCTGATCCACCTTTAACAAGTTTTCTCACTCGGAGAATGAAGTTAAGTGGTCATGTTACAAATTTTGGCAATAAAAATTAAAATATTTGTTATGTTTCCATTGATAAGTGTCGAATTTATATCAAAATCTTCATTTTTACAGGATGGCAAACTTGAAAGCTGGAAATAAACTAACATATTAGTAAACAGATACACTGGCTTATTTAAAATGATCCGTATTTTAAAATTTTTCCCATGATTTGGTCAAATTATCGGAAGAAATTACATTTTCCTTTCGATCCGCATTTATTTTACAAACAGCTGTCATGTTTGTTTGCCCAACGGCTCTCTAACACACATGCACTGAGCAAAAGCCCTATACAGTTGTTTATGAACGATTGTGACGTAACGCGACGCCATCACGGAGTCAAGTATTAGGCGTCCAAATGTAGCCATAGAAACTTATTAGAAGGAATGTTTAGGACGCAGGTAAAGTTGTTTATTATTTAGAACTCATAGCGTCGCCGTACTAGGCGCCAGGAAGAAAATGCGTAAATAATAGGGTGCTTTGATTTGTGATTTTCCAAATAACATAAAACGTCGCATGTCGTCGATGAATGGCGACTTCAACGTCGAGACGCTTATGAACGTTTTTGACGTAGCAATCAAAACATTGAAAAAACTGATTCTCATACTCGTGCAAGGGTAGTCTTGTCCCCACCTATAGATAAACCACATAGCCCTGTGTCGAGTCTCCGATTCCGAGAGTAAAGAGGAGTTTCCGTCGCTTCCTATTTCGGTTTTCCACTTCCGTAAATCTTCCGGAAGTTCCCACTTTTCACGTCCGCTTCTTTTACACACTCCCGATAGATTACCCGCCACTTATACATGCTCATTATCTATTCCTTATTTTTAATACACGATCGTTAAGTTTTAGACATTCTTTTATTAGAACCCTACATCCACCCCTTACAATAAATGATAATTCATTTAATAAGTTATGTAATCTTTCAAATGCTTGGCTTCAGTTCTTATCCTTTTCGATACAGGTGCACGGCTTTGGTCATCTTCCGGAAGTTCCGGTGCGTTGTCTTCATCGTTGAATATCTTACTCTTCTCCGAAGATGACGGTACTCCAGAGACATTTTCTGTATCTGCATGTACCACCTTCAAGTGAGCAGAACACTTCCTAAATTGTTTTCCCGTTACTGTCGATTGAATCTGAACATCAGCACCATTGCGCTTGAGCACTTTGAAGATTTCTGGTGAGAATTCAGAAGACAATTTATTGTCCTTCTTGGTGCGTTTAACCAGAACTCGATCGCCTTCTTTTAAACCGCTCTCCACAGCTCCTCGTCTTTTATCGGCGTATATTTTACCCTTTTCTTTTTCAATCAAGTCTTGGTCATGTACATCCTCATATATCTTGATTGGATTTAAAGCTGAGGGTAGCTTTGTTCTCAATTGACGTCCAAACATCAATTCGGATGGTGCTTTGCCAGTTGTAGGGTGAATCGCTGAATGATACATAAGAATATAACGCCGTAACTCTTTACGCCAATCTTCCCCAAGCTCTTGTGATATGCGTAATCGCTTCAGAATAGAACGGTTCTGGCGTTCAACCTCACCGTTCATCTGAGGCCAGTATGGGATAGAATGAACCAAACGTATTCCGTATTCCCCACAAAACAATCGAAATTCTTCTGAAATAAATTGTGGCCCATTGTCTGCCCGAAGACTTTCTGGTAAGCCATATCTGACAAAAACGGTCATAAGTTCAATTACAGTTGACGCTGTCGATATGTCTTCCATTTCAATCACCTCCACAAATCTACTAAAATAATCCACGCAAACGAGTAAATTTTCTCCATTCGGCAATGGTCCCAAAAAATCTACGGCTATTTGTTCCCACGCACGGCTCGGCAGTTGCTTTCTTATCATAGGTTCCGGAGGATTTGGTGCCGAAACTAAAATGCAACCACGACAGTTCTTTACGAACTCTTCGGCTTGTTGATCCATCTTTGGCCACCATACATGGGTGCGAAGATGACCTTTCATGACTCGTATACCTGGATGCCCTTCGTGTGCCAGCTGTAGAACACGCTGGCGTAGTGTTATCGGGATGACGATTCGATCGGTTCGCAAGAGTACGTCATTTACTCTACAAAGTTCGCGGAAAATCACTTTATATTGAAGTAATAATCCCTCTGCATTACCTGAAACGAGAGCATCTAATACTTGTTGTATTTCAGAATCGTTCCTACTAGCATCTTCGATTTCATCCCAGGACAAGGCGATAGCGGAGGCTGCTGCTCCTACGATTTCACGAACTAAAAGCTCATCAGAGTCGTCGAAAGGTTTCGGCGGAATTGTCGGCAATCTGGACAGGACATCCGCTATATTAGCTGGACCTGGTATATGAATAACTCTGTATTGAAAACCTTGTAGTCGCAGAACCCAACGCTCAATCCTTGCGCAAGGACGAGATGATGGAGAGAACAAAAACGTTAATGCCTTACAGTCGGTCAACAGATTGAATTCTCGCCCTATCAGGTAGTTTTGGAAACGTTCTACGCTCCAAACCAGTGCCAACGCCTCTTTCTCGGTTTGGCAGTACCTCTTTTCTGTGTCCGTGAGAGATTTAGACGCAAAGCATATTACTCTGGACTCGTTGGAACAGGTTGTTTGTATCAAAACAGCCCCTAATGCAAAAGGACTCGCATCGCACATGACTGAGGTTTCATCTTCTAATTTATAGAACCCCAGACTTTTGGCACTACCAATACAAGTTTTGATTTTATCGAACGCATTTTGTTCTGCGTCACCCCATTTGAATGATACTCCCTTTTGTGTCAATTTCCTCAACGGTTCGTCTAGCTCAGCCAAATTAGGCACAAATTTACTCATATAATTTGCCAGGCCTAAGAAACTGCGTGTTTCACTTTCGTTGTGTGGCGTACGAAACGTTAGAACTGCATTTTGTTTGGCAAATGATGGAAGAATGCCGTTAGTCGAGATATGATAACCGAGAAAATCAAACTCAGTAACGCGAAATTTGCATTTTTCCGAATTGAGTACAACACCACGTTCCTTAAAGCGTTGTAAAACCTATTGCCGGAAAACAACAAGGAAAAACCAAAATAAAAATATGAACCTTTAAGATGGAGTTTATTTATTTAATTGATGAATAAAAAATACAAGAAAACAGTCGAGCTTCTTCTATACCTTGTTCAGCCGAATATCGTGTTCCTCTTCAGAGCTTCCTTGAACGCCAACGTCATCTAGGTACCAATAAGCACCTTCGCAGTCGGCCAAGATGCCGTCGATAACTCGTTGAAAACATTCGGGGGCCGAGACGAGCCCGAACGGAAGTCGCTTGAACTGGTACAACCCACGGTGTGTTATGAAAGTTGTCACTTGTCTACTGTCCTCGTGTAATTCTAGCAAAAAGAATGCGTCCTTTATATCTAAAACACTCCACAAGCGTCCTTTTCCTATTTTAGCAATGATATCATCGATGATAGGCATTGGGTGTCTTTCTCTGACGACCGCCTGGTTGACGCGACGTAAATCAACACACAATCGTATTTGCCCATTAGCTTTCTTGGCTACAACCAAAGGTGATACCCAAGTGGTGGGTCCAGTTTTCTCCTCAATGATATCCCTGGCTAGAAAATCGTCCAGCTTTTTGTTGACTTCACTTTCCAGCGGAATGGGTATTCTACGTAGCGGTTGGAATACTGGTGCCACATTGGGGTTCATGACTATCTGTATTTGTACATCCTTGATTTTTGAGAAAGGTTGCATTGCACTTTCGCTTGTCACTTGGTTAATGTTCGATCCTACTATGAATACACCTAGCTGTTTGGATGTAAAATCCCCCAAAAGGTTGCGCTGTCCTTTAGCAATCACGAGAAATTCCGCTTGTGCACTTCGTTTGCCGACTTCAATAATTGCATGGAAAGTTCCAAGAATTACCAAAGGATTGTCACATCCATACGCTTTTAAAACCTTGTTGCTTCCTTTAGTGCAACGCTCCACTCTGACATTATTCGCCTTTAAAAACTCCCATGTATCCGATGTGATCAAATTTGCATCTGAGCCAGAGTCAACAAACAAATCAATTGGTACTCCACCAATATGGCACACGATTTCATTTGATTTGTTTCCAGTATAAAATGTGTAGTAGACCTTTTGCTCTTCTTGAGAAACTTCTTTTTCGACATCTTGTTGCTCAGGTTTCTGTTCGTTGGATTGGTTGATTGACATTACTGAGGTAGGCATGCCCTGGGAAAGGATTTAATTAACATAATTATCATGAAATGTGTTATGGAAATAAATTCACCAAGATTACCTTTTTCGATGTACGTTGATCTTGCATATGACGAAATTGTCTATTGACTGTCTGCCTACGACAGACATTTTCCGAGTGATCAAATGCATTGCATCTTGGACAACGTTTTCCTTTTGCTGGACAATTATAAGACTTGGCAATATGTCCATAACCGCCGCAACCATAACATAAAATCTTAGGTTCCGGTCGGTCACTTGCTGCTTGAAATTTGTAGAAACGATTAACGACTCTATTTTGTTTCTTATCAAATCTGTACGGTCGCGATTGAATCTTATGAACATCTAGTTGATTCTTATCGTGAAAACCTGTAGCATGTTTGTTCATTTCGCTCTCCTGTATCTTGACACTTTCAAATGACTGGCCAAGGGCTTCAATTTCAGCTAATGTTCTATCCTTTTCGAAGATTTTACGTCGTAGATCCAGAGAAGTACATCCTTCAGCTATGCCGTCCGTAAGTAGAATTTCTTCCAAAACTTCTCGTACTTCGAGGGAGTATTTTTCGAGACCGCAATCTTTGATTTGCTGACGTAAACGCAATACAAAATGTCCAAAACGTTCATTCGAGCCTTGTCTTATTTCACGCAACTTATGTCGTTCCAAAACATCTTGCCTCTGTGGTTTAAAATAAGCATCCAAACAATCCACGGCTACGTTGTACCACGGTTTTTCGATTAAGACCGTAGCAAAACTTTCGGTTCCCTCGAGACTTCGAAAAACTTTTTGCAATTGTGGTCCACCGAGATGAAGCATTTTGGCTCGCATTAGTTTCTGGTCCGTAATTTGGCATGACTCAAAATAGCACTCTAGAGCTCCTCTCCAATCAGCCCATTCCTTTGCCAATTTACTATTTTCGATCTGCTCACAACGGAACATTGGCAAAGCACGGCTCTCATCCATCTAAAACAAAACATTCAATTAGTATCCACTTCAGAATCTATTTCTGTTCACTTCGATACTTTTATTTTTCTTTAAAAACCATGTGAAAATAATTAGCATGTTCTCGTACCATACATTATGCTTCCTATCAAGATATTTATAGCCACTGATTTTCATTTGTCGGACCCCCTAGCCTCTACGCTCATGAACAGGACCCCCTAGCCACTGTTGTTTAATTTTGTTTTCCGGGCCCCCTAGTCACAATCTACATCAACAGGACCCCCTAGCCACTGTTGCTAATTCTTTCCATTTCCGGGCCCCCTAGCCTCGACGCTTATGAACAGGGCCCCCTAGCCTCGACGCTTATGAACAGGACCCCCTAGCCACTGTTATTCCTCTCATCGGGCCCCCTAGCCACGAACTCCATTAACAGGACCCCCTAGCCACTGTTGTTCTTTCGGTCATCGACCCCCCTAGCCACGACAATCAGCAACAAGGCCCCCTAGCCACTGTTGTCACTTCTTTAAGAAATTTATCCTGGAGCGGGCCCCTAGCTTCGCTCGTTAGCAATCATATATTCAATAAAAAACTTCCATCACTACCGTTCTCATTATTCTACAATGATTGCCGAACGCGTTTTTCATTTGAAAGTTAAAATCTAACCTAACTTAGTGTATGCAGCAAACAAGAAAAAAAAATTCCTAATCCTCGAAAATGTATTCAAAAATAAACTTACGTTGAGTTTCATATTACCCTCCTCGTCACCAGTTGTCGAGTCTCCGATTCCGAGAGTAAAGAGGAGTTTCCGTCGCTTCCTATTTCGGTTTTCCACTTCCGTAAATCTTCCGGAAGTTCCCACTTTTCACGTCCGCTTCTTTTACACACTCCCGATAGATTACCAGCCACTTATACATGCTCATTATCTATTCCTTATTTTTAATACACGATCGTTAAGTTTTAGACATTCTTTTATTAGAACCCTACACCCTGAACCTTGGCAAAATCCAAAAATAAAAGATCCGTTGACTATTTTTGCCATATTAGTTCTCATTTCACACATTGTAAGTAATCAGAAAAAATGAATTCTTAAAGTTTGTCTTGTACCCTATAGTCATTGCATACTTTAAGCCGCCATTTTCTAATTTTTAGATAAATACAGTATTTTAGTCCTATTTAACAGATAATTACTGGATAAACACTAGTTATTGGACAAATATTAGTAACTTCGTAATAACCGATGATCACGATCGATTCAGAAGAAAAATACATCTTTTTGGACTCGAGCGATCAATTAAACACATAATATACCTCTTAGAAAACTTTTTCTGAAAAAATTGAGACTTTACTATAACTTTTAAAATATGGCATTATGAAGTTCATACTTTAACGATTGACATATTGGAATATTGGAATAAATTTTTTTCATCATAATTTTTTCATGTGTGAAACATTTCAAAGTGATTAAAATTTGTTGAGATAACAGCATTGTATTTTTTGGCACATTTTTCTAGAACATTTGACATTTGTAAGACATTCCGCAGCGAAGTAATCAAGTATCCTCATTCTCCCCTACCTATTTGCTGAAAAACAGTTTACCCAACAAAATTATTCTTTTATTTTTTGTGAATTGGCCATAAAAAAAATCGTCTACATTCTGTGAAAAAGTACACCTTCTTGTTGTTTACAGATTCATTACAGTCAATCCTATTTTTACTCACTTTTATCAGTTCGCTACAGGAGGTAAGCGCCATTATCAGTTCATTCCTCAACATCACTCTCTCTTCCACCTGGCTCTGTCAGTTTATGGTTCTTATCAGTAAACGGAATGCCTTTTTCGGCAGGCATGTGGCAGCATATTAAGATCAAAAGAGCGTTATCGTACCATTTTGCAGAACAGTGCCGAAACGTGAGTAAACAAAAGGCCAAATATTCAATGAATGAAGCGTATGTAAGAATTCTCCTTCCTCAGCAAGGTCATAATTGTTGAACCAAATCCCAAATTCCACAAACAGTCGCTTGTGCTGTCGGCCAAATAGCACCGGTTTGTTGTGGTCAATTCCCTGAGTCTGCTCCGCTCACTGGGTCGGAATTGTGTAGAAGAGAAAATAAAGTTGGATAACCATAAAAATGACTCAAACGCCGTGGAGCAGATTGAACTACAAAAAAAACCTAAAGTGTTTGAAAGTGCACAGAATAAGCAGAATACGCACGGTTGGCGTTGTGCAAATTGTCAAGTGGTCTTCAATTATAAGCTGTCCTCTCAACTCGCTTGGAAATTTCACCCAAAATCATAGCTGTCGCCTCAACTCGTTTTTTTTTCCTCGACGCACTTGATTTTTTCAACACGTTCGTCGCCAAACTCATTTTGGTAGTTTTACTTGTCAGGCCCAAAGAAATTCTCGGAGCGTCAAAGTAAAGAAAGAGAACTCCATAATTTATAACACTTGGCGAAACTGAGCAGCTAACTTGAGTAAGAGAGCGTCACACGTTTTTTTATGTGACAGGGCCCCCCTAGAAATAAACCCGTCACCCGAATATAGGTCCCATATGGCGACGAACGTCTTAAGCATTCAAGTAGTAATTTCAACTAACCTTTTAAAAGCTCAAGCTATCCTCTAAGGCCATTTGAAATTTTCTACTAGTAGCAATTTGAACGTGTGCGAATGTTGATAGTTCGTAGCTCAAATCGCTTTGAGCGATTTTTGGCTTATTAGGAAGCTTTCATCAGAGATCTTATTGAAAAGGCATTTTTAGTTCCATCGGTTACTGTTTTACCTATCTATTGCTAATACCGCTTGAGTTCGATTAGCCTTTCAATTGAACTTCATCCAAACAACTTTTGATAACTCCGCTAGTTCAAATTACGTGTCTAGTCTGATCAAAAGCCTACTTATGGTTCAACGTCGTTTTTATAAACATTTTTTTCAGGTTATCTTAGGCTTGCCAGATGGTTTAAAAAAAAGCGGGACATTTTGAGAAAAAAAGCGGGACACAGCCGAAAAAAGCGGGACATTTTTAAATCTGCTAGAAAATGTCATGAAATGTGTGTATTAGACCGCTGCAAAAAATGACTTTTTGCTCCCATATGTTTTTTCGATGCCCTTTGGATCACCAAGCAAAATTTGAATTGATTTGGTTGATTCCCCAGTTAGCGCGGCGCGTTTCAGTTTTGTATAGAAATTTGTATGGAAGAAAAGTTTTTTGCACATTAAATTACCCAGAAAATTCAAGTATGCTTGAAATGAAGTTGGTCTTTGACTTCTGGTTTTGACTATTTTCTGGCTTAATTTTTTGCTAACATGACAAGCAGCTAAGCATTTCACGAAAAAAGTTATAAACATTTTAAAATAAAAAATCTGAGTCCATTGAATTTTTTTTTTTAATGGCAGACTTTGCTTGCTAGAGTTTTTAATAATTTCATAAAATGTTTTTAAATTCCCTGACTGTGCAAAGCATTTTTTTTGATTTTTTTTCTCACCCTACGTTTACATAGCTTTCAAATAAGCAGTCAAAATCGCTAAAACTAAGGAAAGAAATTGAAAAAAAAAATTATACCATCGAATATCTTCTCTGGCGTACAAGTTCAGTTTGCGCTTTGTTCACATGAATCGTACTGCAAGAATCATGGAATATTTTTCATCCAAAGTTATATTTTTTGGAACTTTCAGTACATCTCTGGAGATATTGGAATGAAAAAATTTGTATACCCATAAAAGTTTCTGTAGAGAACACTAGTAACTGACATAAAAAATACAGAGGAAAAATATGTTGGTTGGAAAGGTATTTAGAAAAATCAATGAATAGAAGATGAAAGAAAGAAATCGAGGAAAACAGTGAGCGAAGTTTGAATTGAGATGCAGAAAAAAATGAATTACAGGTACAATTCGAACGTAGCTAACATGTACCGTTAGAAATGAGTACAGTTTATGTGGAAAAGAGATGGCAAAAATAGTAAAGGTGTTTATTGAAACTGATAGCTAATGAAAAAAGGAGTGAAAATGAAATAGAAGATAGATAGCATGAGGAAAATGTTCTTGATAGACTTAGGAGGCTTTGAAAATAAAAGATCAGATTTAAGACGTTTGTTAACACGAAAAGTTGTGTTTTCAATAATCGGAAGATAACTCTTTAGTTCATAGTTTAAATATTTAGGCAAATCCACTACAGTTTCCATACAAAATTAGGACTCGTTTCGCTAATTCAGGACTGCGTGGATCGCTATCAAAAAATTTGATTGCTATTTCTGGCACCGAAAAAAACAAAAAAAAGTTATGGAAGGCGTAAAAATTTAAGAATTTGAATTTTCTATACAAAACTTGTATGTGTTTTTTTTTGGTTGGGTAAAAAAGTATTGTACTTTTTACTTGAATATAAAATTTTATAAATCGGCAACATAGCTCAGTTGGTTAAACACCTGCTTTCCGCGTCTACATCCATGATTTTAAACCCAGGAGTAAACATCGAACAAAATTTAAGCTTTTTCATGTTTTTCGCCAACAGCATCTTCAGTAAAAAAAAAGTGAGAATAACACAAAGATGTTTAAATAATTTTGATTGAAACTAAAAAAAACAAAGAATGAAAAAATGACTAGTATTACAAGCGATTTTTAGTTTTTAAACATTCCAAGATATTTCTTTGGATTTTACCATAGTTGTTCTTGAATGTCAAGAAAAAATTAATTATTGAATTCAAAACAAATATTAATAACCTTGAATTTTTAGTTGTGTACAAGAGTTCCTGTTAATAATATTTCTTAGCTTGAATATTTTTTCTTGTATGGTGTAAGTCATTCAAATCTTATTGTATGATTGAGAACATCTCGAAATTATTTCTATACCAATTTATTTGGTATTTTTATGCCAATCAAATAAACCATTTTAGTGCAAAGTAGAGCCAGTAAATCATTTTACCAGTCAACCACTAGCATTTCCCAGAATCAAATCATTTTGGCAACATTTTTTAACGAATTGAAAAGCTACATAATAAGCAATTTATTGGCGCTCCAAGTTTAATAGATTGCTATCTAAAATGAGTTCGTCAAAATAAACCCATTTCAAGTGAAATTTAGTGATATGTATGTATCGATGAGATGAGGTACATTCTTAAAGAATGAATATTTCATTCAAAATTAAATCTCCTGAGTTTCCGTGATATGTAAAGATCAGTTTGTTGCATTTTGGATATAACAATGAAATCAAATTTTGAAAAACTTTTTTATTCAAAAACTTGGTTGAAAAAAAAAGCGGGACATTTTGACTAAAAAGCGGGACGGCGGGACATTTTCGAAAAAAGCGGGACATGTCCCGCTTTTGCGGGACGGATGGCAACCCTAGGTTATCTATATTTATGTATGAAATATACCTATTTGTTTATTTTACTATTTAAAATTGCACCGAAGACGTTTGAGCCACTTTGGTGTTGAACGTTGGTTTTTATTCCCTATATTCGCATCGTACGATTCACAAGCCGGTTTTCATTTGGCCATCATATCAGCTCCACACGAGAGCTAGTCAGTACGGTAAGAAAAGTGTAATCGCAAAGATGTTGTCGCGGAGTGTGATTTTTTTCAGAAGGTAAGTCGAACAAATGTTATTCGCAAAGTTTTACGAAGTTGAATTAAGATCACCTGCCTTGATTCAAGTTTTGGTGAAACACCATTATGTTTGAATCGTGCCCTAGAAATAAGGCTGCAATATCGTGATATCTGTGGAAGATTTATTGGTTTGTGATTCGGCAAATCAACTTCATGGTCAGCATATGATAGATAACCAATGGTTCAAATATTCGACTTCTTATCTTTCACCAATCTCTATCTGTGATTAGTGAGGATCAACACTACTGTTGCGTGGTGACAAAGTAGGCTGAAAAATGTTATATGTATCAACTTTCGACAACTAGAGGTTGTTTTTTGTTTACCTACTTCACACTTTCCCATGGCATTTTAGCTGCTCCGTCTGCAAGTGTTGAAATGTCCACACTCAATTTATCTGCTGTTCGAAGATTATCGCCAATTCCGAAATGCGTCGGTAACATACCGTAAGGGGCAAACGCTGGAAAATTATCTTTTAGCATTAATCAATAGAATTTCAAATTGCTAAACACTATTATTTAATGTAGGTGTAAAATTTTTAATGAAATTTTATTCATTGATTATTATCATTCTGGTAAAACTAACTTTCATATTGATCCAATTTACAGATGTCAACCACAGTCTTCTGTGCAACGAATATCCCAGCAAAAAAGATTTCTTCTGACTACCAGAGCGCTCAGCTCATACAGCTCAGGCAATTTTGAGGACAAATCTTCGCCCGGGAATCAAAACCCACTAGCCACGGCCGTCACTTTAATTGGTGGCTCTCTGCTCACCTACCTCATAGTTGAAAAATTAAGTAAGCACCTATTCTTAGGCATACCGCAAGAAACCTACCTAATAAAATGTCTTTTTATGGATCCCACAGAAGATGACTCAGCGAAAGTGTACGCCAAATCTGTTGGCCCTGCGGCTGTCGATGTTCGTAAGGCGCACAGCGAACTACGCAAAGATCTACCGGTTTATACGTTGGACGAGATAACGAAGCACAACTCGCCCCAGACCGGTATCTGGGTAACGTACGGGATCGGAGTCTACGACATCACCTCGTTCGTGCCAAAACATCCGGGCAGCGATAAAGTTATGCTGGCGGCCGGTAAGCTCAAAATTGGAAGAAAGCAGGTGGGCGATATTGTCAATTAATAATGATATTTGTGCTAGGATAACAAATCTTTTTTTCTCGAAGCTGAACCTTATCTTTAAAAAATAACATGGATATTGAGTCGCACAGAGTAAATATTACGGATTATCATCGTTCCCAATTCGTATAGAAATCACAATTGAGAATTACAAGATCTCAGTTTTAAATCCAAAATTTAGGATGAAAATAGAAATAATTGATTGAGAATTCTGTTTGTCTGCGTGTTCTAACTGCTTAGACTGTTTGGCACAAAAAATTTCATAACATGGCCATATTTTTATTTAAATTTGTCGGTCAAGTTTGGACTCCTAACATGCTCTTTTTCTTAATATTGAAGAAATGAAGTTAAACACAGCCGCGCGGTGGCTTAAACAAACTTCATTAGATTCCTCGGAGAAAAAATCCAACAAAATAAGTTACATTTTGTTAAAAAATAAATTCTAGTCCGGCCAGACACATTTGTAAATTATGTATTAAATCTAAAGCTTTTTGGCGTCTGAAACCAAGTCCAATCGATTTTTTTTGTCATTTTTAACTTGAGAAAAAAAGTTTGTATACGGATTGTGTTTTTCTAGAAAACAAGAACTTAAATTTCTTTTATTTTTATTCCTCTCATTTTTTTTCTAAATTCCCATAATTTAGCAAATGGGGAAAACCCAAAATGAAAATTTCTGATATACCTACTTATTTTTCTTTTTTTGGATGCTAGTGATTTTTGAGAAAACTGATTGGTGTACAGTACTTGTACTCAAGGGTGTCCACCATGAAATTGCTCTAACTTTTTAACCGTTGAGTAGAATTAAATGAAAATTTGGTTGGATTTAGTTCATAGTGTATTGTTTACATCCTGCAAGTTTTAAAGTCCTGTGATCAAAACTCGCGGAAATGGAGTCGAAAGAACAGCACGTGCGTTATAAAATCTTACGCATTCATCACGAGAACAAGGACATCTCGCATCGTTCCATTGCTAAAACATTGGGAATCACGAATTGACCACATCGATTGACCACCGATCGGAAGCCCAGAAGTGAAGAAAAAGTAGTCCGTGAAACACCAAAAATCACAACCGCGTAGTCGAGGCCTTCAACCGAAACCCGAACGCCTCCGTTCGGGATGTGGCTAAGAAGCTGCACCTAAGCCGAAGTTTTGTCCGGTAGGCCAAAACAAAGGCTGGGCTTCTAACAATCAAGGTACAAAAGGCCCCTAATCGCGTGCCATGAAGTTGTACCTATATATGCTGACGAAAGTTGAATGCTGCATCATGGACGACGGAACATATGTGAAGGCCTACATCAAACAGATCCCCGGCAACCTGTTTTTCATGGCCAAGGATAAGTTTAGAGTTCCGGAGCATGTCCGCACTCAGAAGATGTCCAAATTTGCGAATAAAATCCTGGTTTGACAAGCCATCTGCACGTGCGGGAAGCAGAGTGCACCTTTCGTGACCCAGGACACGATGAACGGACAGGTGTGCATGAAAGAGGCAGCTGCTTCCTCTCCTGAAGGCCCACAACGTTCCAACAATATTCTGGCCGAAAATGTTCAAGTCTCCCAACACTCCGGAGCTCCGCCCCATCGAGAAATACTGGACGATTATGAAGCAGCTCCTTCTTAAACGACCCAAGGTAGTGAAGACAGTCGATGAACTGAAGAAAGTATGGGTTTACATGCAAAAACGGTTGATTCACAGGTTGTGCAGATTCTTATGGCCGGGGTTAAGGCCAAGGTGCGGGCATTTGCGTATGGACTGTAAACAAAAGTACGAATGAAATGGTAAAATGAAGTTTAATAGTTATTTTTCAATCCCTAAAGATTTGATGACAATTGGATGAAAGCTCGAATTTTGCGAATCAATTTTGTGTGTGGCAATTTCATCGTGGAAACCCTTTATAGTTTTGCCAAAAGAGTGTAAAAAATTTAAATTGATGCCCAAAAATGATGGTATAATTTGGCGTCGTATTTTTCCCGATGCCAATATTAGGTTTCATTAAAGCACCAATTGATCTTATTCGATACCAAAGTAAAACATCAGTAATAGGCGTTGATTTTACTGCATTTAATAGATCAGAAAAGTTAGATAAAAATGAGAGTATGATTGTTTATCCAATTTGAGTTTAATTGAACTGAAAACAAACAACGAATTAAGTCATTACCAGCATAGTGCGCGCAATATTCAGTGATGGTTTTTCTATCATAGCAAAAGTAGTTTTCATTAAGGTATCGTTATTTTATATCATCCATATAAATTTCGAAGTATATTGAATACAAACAAAGATTGAAAATTAACCTAACGGGTGTTTTAAAATGTAATATAAAAAAACTTTAACTTTCTACTGCATACGAAATCATATATGGCTTCAAAATTTTTTTAAGCTTAATTTAGCATCGTGAAACTTTTTTTTACATTTCAATATTACAAAAATTCAGATCGCGGTTATAAAAATTAAAAAAAATATTGAAACTATTTTTAACACTGAAAGAATCTTCGATTGTTCCAATAAAAAAAAAGTCAATGGTACATCGAAAGCAGAAGAATTTCGTCCAACTAATATGCTTCCCCTGTACGAGAAAGTATTGGATGGAGTTAGCAGTTAAGGAACAAATGATAAATTATATTGACACGAATAAACTGCTTGTCCCAGAACAGAGTGGCTATCGTAAGAATCACTTCTGTGAGACCGCTCTAAACTTGGTGTTGGCTAAATGGAAAGGAATGTTGGAGAAAAGGCAAAACATAATCGCAGTACAGTGAATTCCCGATTTTGGCACTCCCATGATGCATTTTGGGGTGACAAATTTGGGACAATGATAAAATCGGGAAATTTAAAAAAAGCTCCCTTTTTACTAATTCTGTTCAAATTGGTAAGAAAACATCATTACTGCGTCATTTTAAACAGTGTAGGGTGTTTTTTTGTAAGCTAAATAATAGTTGATAATCAAATACGATACCTAGCTAACATGAAGTCGTAATAGAAATGATATTCCAAATCGAATATTAAGACATTAGAGGCCCTCAGAGTCAAAGGGGTATAAGTAACAAAATGGTCGATTTTGAGTTAATGATGCCAAACGATTCTTCATATTTCAAACTATATTTGAAGATTTTTTCAGATTTTTAGAATTTTATTTGCATATTTTACGTTCCAAAGCCAAATACAAATTTTCGAAAAATATATGGAAAATTGCCAAACACAACAACTTAAAACTGTGTTTTCTCGAAAAAAGCTTTCATGCACTTATATATACCCCTTTGGCTCCAAGGGCCTCATTTTCAATTACCATCGTAAACAAGTTGGTATTGAGTGATTTTCTATCATTCAATTACGACAAGCTTTGCCCAAAAATAGTTAAGTCGGATAGCAGTTTAGTCAATTCGTAAATATGTCTCCAAAAAGTTGGGAATACGCTAGTTCGACATTCAAGATTTGAGTGAACTGATTTACGATAAATGAGCGGATTCAAACTCTGTACGATCTCTCCCTTTCTTCCTTTGACCGGTTCGTAAAAAAATCTCACCTATAAAGCTATAGCGTGGTTCATATCAACTGATGAGTTGGCATCATGGTAAGATACCGGACTGCGACCTCGGAGACTGGAGTTCAACTCTTGGTCGAAGAATTTTTTTTTTCGTTTTACTCAAATTACTTGAAATTGTTTATTTTGCATTTTGTGGGGAAATCAAATCGTTGGAATCTTGTCATTGTAGATATATCGCCTCCACTTTTGTAGCTATATGCTATTTTGGTAAGTTTAATACAATCCATAAATCTGGTATAATTGTTTGAATAATTGCTATGTTGCTATATTTCTTAAAACACTCTGTTTGGACCGGTATAATCAAGAAAAATGATTGATCCCCAGTGATTAAAATCCCAATGACCAAAACAAGGTATTAATATAAGTTTAAAAAATGTATTGTTCTAAACAGGGCCGTAGGAAGAACAAACTCATGGGGAGGGAGGGGCTTCGGTGACTTATTTTTATCTATGATTTATTGCCCAATAATCCACGAAAAAAAAATAAACAAATTAGGTTTGTAACTATATGATTATTCATTTTTAAGTATTTTGATATTAACAATTCTCGTATTAAATAGTTGCTTAAAAAAAAATGAGATAAAAATCGTTAGATTTTCGGATCAAATTTGCTTGATGAAAAATCTGATCCTAACGTAAATTGATTTTTTCTATCGAAGTGATTTTTTCTATCGATGCTGGCGTTCGTATGAATATGAAATGTGGCTTTAAAAAAGACTGCTATATTAACACAGATATCTGTACCAACACGTGAAAAGGATGTATCTCCATTTATGGCTAATCGAGAAAAACGCATTTGAAGAAAATACAACCTATTTTAAATCGCTAATTGAAAATCACTTGAAATGTTTGCATTTTATGAAAGTCAAACGATGTTTAGAAGCATCCTCTATATGTTAGAATAGGGGAATATCATTTTTTAAGAAAAAACAACGCGCTATCGTAGATAGAACCTAGCTCACGTATTATTTTGTCTCCCTTGTTTATACACCCTTTCCTTTTTTGTCATTTCTAGCTTTAGTTTTAAGCTCGCGTTCATTTGTAACTATGTTTTTATGTTGAATAAAGTGTCAAATATTTACCAACATATAAAAAGAATCTAACTCCATTTATGGCGTATCAAGAAAAACGCGTTTGAAAAAAATACAACCTATTTTAAATCCCTAATTAAAAATCACTTCAAATTTTTGGTTTTTATGATAGACAAACGATTTCTAAAAAGCATCCTATGTTAGAATGAAGGAATATACATTTTCATGAAAAAACAACGCGCTATCGTAGATAGAACCTAGCTCACAAACTTTCTGCTGTTCAACTCGGGATGGCGCCCAACTTCGATTGGCGTGCCATCGAGTAATTTTGTAAGACCAGGCCCACCAATGGTTGCTAAACCGCGAATCGAGTACATTCAGCAACATATTTATCAACCCATCATCGCACCAACAGTTGCTAACTTGATTCGAGAAATAGCATTCGAGCAGTAGGTTGTAACAGGATGCGTTTATGTAGCAACCCGGTAGCAACGCAGCCGGTAGTCGCTATCAGAAAATAAACAAACACGAATGGGTGCGAAAATAAGCAAGTAGATAAAAACGCATCCAATCAAAACATCTAAAATACCGACCGAAATAGCAACTTGCGGTGGGCTTGGTCTAAGGGTAGGTACAAATTTTACGAGCTTGATCTGTGCTGCGAATTCTCAGCACATACCAACTTTTATTCCTCACAAAGTAGCCACTTTCTATCTGTCCCGCGTACTGCTCGATCGATCTTCCTATGACAAACGGATTTTTCGGAAGTTCGAGTCCATTTCTAGCTTTCAAAAACAGGAAATACAATCTTCCATGTACACCATCAGGATCCATCCATGCTGGCATGGTCCTATCCGGATGATCTCCGGGAGAAGGACTCATCCCGCCGGCAACACACTAGTAAACGTTTTTCTCATCAAAAGGGAAACAATAGCCTATCAATTGTGAACGAGCGCGTTGTAGTACGTCCGATTCCATTGAAGGCTGAGGATAAACTCAAAAATTTGAAATCTGGAAATTGAATTGACAAGCAATCTTAATACATTAAGCACCGCGGAAAAATCTATAACGAAAAACATCTAAATTCAGCATTCTCTATCTCAAAAACCCCTGGATTAAATTTAACAAACTTAGCATTTTTAAGTTACGGCAAATTTTGTCTTCAATTTTCTTGAAAAAACAAATTTGCAATTAAATTCAGTTCATTCGAGCTTTACTTAAAAGTGTAAATAGCACACTGTTGCAAGTGAAAAAACGAGATATTTCGTATTTAGTCCGCCAAGTTTTAAATCCAAGATCAATGGAATTCCTCAACAAGTTATGTTGAATGTAAAATTTATTTACCATGTAATTTTTTTTTTAAATTTGAATCTGCATTCCGAATCTGAATTCCGAATCTGAATTCAAAAATTGCGCTTTGAATCTGTATCCGAATCTCCATACGATTTCTGAAATGTACAAAAAATACGATTTCCAAATAAAAAACCAGATCAGAATTTTATGAGTCTAGTTTTTGAGCCCTCAATCAAGAATCTTTAATTTATACCCTGTAATTTAGGTTTAATCTAAATTCACTATTTAAATTATTTATTTTTACAAACAAAATTTCTCTTTTTCACATTCGGAAAACTATTATCAAAATATTGAAAATGCATATTATCTCGAAAAGCGTGATTCAAAATTTGATGTGAAATGCAAAACCTAATTTGAACCAGAATTTCAAAGCAGCCTTTAATTCAAACTTCTTATGATTATCAAACTGAAAATCCATAATTCTGAACTGGAAACAGAATCCGAAATACGAAAATAGGAATACAATTTTGGTTATGGCAATTATGGAATCAGAACCTACGAAATGGGTTTAATTTAATAAAAAAAATTAATATTCAGACCTGAATTAATATGAACAAGTGAGAAAAAAGTGTAGCAGAATTTTATACTTGAGATGGATTTTTGAGGTCTTGACATTAGTTTTTAGTCGAGATTGTTAATCTTGATTCACCTTACTCTATAATCTTAACTTGGTTCTGAATTTAAAATTTGGAGTGAAGAGTAGAATACCTCGCATGCTTTTTTGGATTCTCATGGGGGGGTTTAACCCCCATGGGATTGGGAAAATATATAGCTTTGAAGAAAGCTCAATTGAGGTCCTCAGAGCCAAATGGGTATCAGAGAATAAATGGTCAATCTAAAGTTTATTATGCTAACCGATTTTTAATATTCCAAACTTTGTTTGTTTTTTTTTAAAGATTTTTGGAGTTTTATTTACTGTTGTGTTTAACCTAAAAATGAGTAAGATGAACTAAGCATCGATTAAGAGAGCGAGAGCAAACGGAAAAAGGGAACTTGAATACCCTATTTCATATAAGGAAATAATTTCTCGTTCATCAGTATCTTGAACGTGGAACTTTATACTCGATCTTTTTTTTTAAAACCATATTTCTTCATCTGACCTCCACCTGCTGAAAAACATAATTTAACAACATTTACATACCTGCTCTTGCGTTCGAAAGAAAAACACAAATTTTTAATTAAATAACATGGATATTGGAATACTACAACCACTTGATAGCGCGTTTTCTCGAAATAAGCTATTACCAAACATATTATAATCAACATTGGTAACTCTTAAGGCAGAAACACAATACAGCGTCGGACGTCGCGTCGCGTCAGCGTCGCGTTGACATTTCATTTTGGGGATACCATTTTCCGTTTGAGCCACCACAATGGTGCGTCGCGTCAATGAAGGCATTGTACTAAAATGCAAAACTTGTTCTAAACAGCAGCGTTCTACAACGTCGACGCTCTGTTTTTGAAAAAATTTAAAATCAGCAGCGTTATAAATATTCCGACTTTGTGTTTTCTACAAAGTTTGAAACTAATAAACTCGAATCTCTTATAATCACCCATATTTTCTAATCGATTTAACAAATTTTCGAATTTTATCATTAAGAATGAACATTTCATTGTGCTTTGACACGTTGAGAAAATCATTTTTTTTTCGGAGATTTCCATCGATGAAAAATCATAATGTTGTGGAGTTGTAAATGTATACAAATGGATTTTCGGATTGATAGTTTTTGTAAAAACACTCAATGAAATAGTTACATTTATTACTAATCTAATCAACATAATTTTATACATTTTTTCTCAATCTTCCACATTTTTCGTGTAAAATTAACACCGTGCAATTGAGGAGTTGAGTTGGGGAGCCTCATAAAAATACTCTTCCGTTGAGGTTGGTTGGTTTTGATCCTCACTAACTCACCTAAACACAAGGCTGGCTTAAATTATTCGGTTCGTGCAACAGCTCTATCTTTTGATCGATTCAGATCCTACCCGCAACTGATCGGCTACATAAGATGCTTGAATTCGACGGACGATTTTATGGAAACCTAAAAGAAATCATATATTTGTAATTTAAAAAACAAATCTGTATTTCAGCACTATTTGAAATACCTTACCTGCTGTATCTCTTATTTTGAATAAATTTCACAATGCCTCCCTTCCGTGGGGCAGCAGCCGTCCTTCAACCAGCGAAAACTTTGGTGAAATTGAATTGGGGTTGTTTCGCGACAACAAATCAGAAAGTGGGGCGAAAGCAGCAAACCAAAACAAACTTTCGGTTGCTATGTCTTTCGACGCTGCATTGTGATGCAAAAATCTTCGGTTGCGTCGCGTCAGCGTTTTAGTACTCGACGACGGCGTTGACAGCTGACGCGACGCGACGTTCAACGCTGTATTGTGTTTCTGCCTTTAGCATGCTTCATATACTCTAGCAAGGACGTGTATATCAGCACCACCCCATGGAGAAAGTTCTTACTAAAACAGTCAAGTTGGCGTGTTTCTTCGAGAATTTCTTGATTTGTTTTGTTTTCATCAGTAAATCTATGTTGTCAACAAAATTTGTATCGTCTTAAATTCAATGGAATACCGGTGAAAACAAAACCTATAATTTCAAGGAGATTTTCATTATCAATATTTGCATTTCAGATTACGGATTAAAAAGACTGCATGCAATGCCGAATGAAAATTCGAAAGAAATAGAAATTTTTGCTTAGACTTCGAACGCAGTAAAATTACCAACGATGGCTTAACATTGATCGCCTCCAGATGCTTTCTAACTTAGAAAAGTAAGATGCAAGCTATTTGTGACCGTAGGACGCTTGTTGTCAACGGAATTTTGCAAATGAAGAATTACGAGAACTGTGCCAGCAGGCGAAAGGTAGTCTGTCATAATGCTACTCCATGAGCTAAAGTTTTAAGGTGAACATCGTGGAGGATTGCACACATCGAGAGGAGATGAATTGCCTTTCGCTTTTCTTTTATGCGTTTGGGCTAAGTTGTTTGTGTCGTTTGATTGCTAGCATAAGCCCTGTGGAAGTTCAGGCTTCAAGATAGCTTCAAACGATAAGGAGTGAAAAACGTGGCTCCAGAGAGTATTATTATATTTGCTATTACGCAATTGTAACTTTCTGGCTCCAAGGATCCATAAACAAGTTTGTTGATCATATCGATTATGTGTTGTGTCGTTATATTTATCATTTTGATATTATTTACCAACTTTATTATTGTTTAAATGTGAATAAAAACACAACACATCTTTTTTTTTTTTGTGTAATTCATAAGTCGCTATCGATGTTATCATGTAGTATAACAATGTTATCAATTGACGCGATATCAATTTATAATCATCTCAAACGGAGAAGGATTGAATCTGAGTATTTTTAACATTAAATAAAAAATAGTGCTACATGTTCGAAATATATCTTTTCCTAAAAGCTATTAATCTTCGTCTATAATTCTTTGTTTTTTCTTTCATTTTCCCCTTTCTATCCTTCTTTGTCTTCTAAAGAAGTATTTAGCTAAGCATACCAATTGTAAAAATACAAAACGAGTTTGGCTCCTTAAAGCCTAAAGGTAAGAGCCGTTAATTAAAGGAATTATAAAAAAAATAGTGACAATATCGGGTAAAAAAGGTGACAAAATCGGGGCAGACAGAATTGGTGCGTGACAAAATTGGGGATTCACTGTATTTCTAGATTTAAAACGCGCATTTGAAACAACACGCATAATAAACACGCATAAATCTTATAAATAAAAATTCAATGGAAATACGGTTTAGATCGTATCTAGAATGCCGTTATCAACGTACGAAGTATGCCACTGTATTTTTTTTTTATAATATAGCGACCCACCACACTCCCCCACACCAAAAGGCTCGATTGAGCCCCCTGGTAATGGACGCTACTATTCTCAGCACGTCTGACAATTGCAATTGGACAAAGAAATATTAAACTTAAAAACGCGAGCAAAATTTTACTCGTGCTAAGAACTCAAAATGTAAATAATCTAGTGCGAGGAAATGTGACGATACTAATCTAACTAACTTACAACTATGAATCTCAATGGAAAGAGATTTCCTTTTAAGAGATTCACTTTAAAATATACAAAAAAAAATTTAAAACATTCTACATCTAAACTAACATTTGAAAGGATTAACACTACAATTTAAAAAAAATCTTAAGACTAGCTTTGTTCGACTTGCTTTATCGACTAAGTTTTTGTTTAAATATTTGAAGCAATTTTATTTTGAAAGTTGGGCGACTATTTATTTATTGGTTGGTTCTATGAAGGAAATTCTTCTCTGTCCTAAAGTAGTTATCGACCGACAACGTTGCAAATAATTCAAATGGCGGGTGTTGTGTGTTCTTACTCCAGTAGTAAAGGTCAGATTTTGGATGGTATTTGATGAGTGCAGATTATCGAAAACATACATACGACCCACCCATGGCGGTGGGGAGGTTCTATATAGGACCATTGTTAATTAAACTGGGATAGGTTAACCCTTGTAGTTGCTAGACCAGCATTGATTGCTTGACCCGCATACACGTTCTTCCATTAATGAATCCGACTGATAGGTTCGATTTCACGATTCGGTCATCTGTGTTCTAATCAACTTCGATAGAACTTAACGTTTTTATCAATCAACAAATTTTATTTATTAAAAATTAAGAAATGGGTTTACTTCTCTTAGAATTTCGATATTTTTTTTTTCTTATTTTTGATTGTCTCATATCATCCATATACTCCCAACAGGAAGCGCGATTGATCCATTCTGGCACATCTATCAGCAGCACAACACCGCTGAAGTGCTAACGCTGCTGGAATCGTTTCGCATTGGGAACCTGAAAGAGGACGACGTCACTAGCACCAAGGACCAGGGCAACCCGTGGGCGGCGGAACCAAAGCGTCATCCAATTCTGAAAGCGGCTACCGAAAGGCCGTTCAATGCAGAACCACCGGCCTCGGTTCTAGTCGACAGTTTCCTGACGCCGAACGAATTTTTCTATGTGCGGAATCATTTGCCGGTACCGGAAGTCGACATCAAAGAATATGAGCTGGAAATTGATGTTGAACTTGGCAAAGGCAAAGGGAAAAGCAAGGTGTTGAAGTTGGATGATCTCAAGAAATATCCTAAACATACGGTCACAGCAACGATTATGTGCGGTGGCAATCGCCGGGGAGAAATGATGGACATCAAACCGATCAAAGGACTGCCGTGGGGTCCCAGTGCGGTCGGAAATGCGGAATGGACAGGAGTTCGCTTGGTGGATGTACTTAAAGCAATGGGAGTAGAGTCGGACGAAACGAGTCATGTTCAGTTCGAAGGCCTGGATACAGATCCCACAAGCACGCCGTACGGAGCTTCGATTCCATTGGCAAAGGCAATGGATCCGCGAGGTGATGTGATACTGGCATACGAAATGAACGGCCAACCCTTGAGTCGGGACCATGGCTATCCGGTGAGGGTTATCGTTCCTGGTGTGGTTGGGTCGCGGAACGTCAAATGGCTAGGAAGAATTGTTGTCTCGCCTAAAGAATCTGATTCACACTGGCAACAAAATGATTACAAATCTTTTAGCCCGAGTACCGATTGGGACACGGTCGATTTTAAGAAAGCACCCGCTATCCAAAACATGCCAGTAACATCGGCCATTTGCTCACCAGCCAATGGTGATCAGGTAAAGGCGGACAATGGTTTTATCACTATCAAAGGTTACGCGTGGTCTGGCGGCGGCCAGGAAGTCATCCGGGTGGATATTTCGACCGATGGCGGCAAAACGTGGCAGGTGGCCGATTTGAACGAGGTTGAGAAAAACACGGGCCGAGGACGACACTGGTCGTGGTCTCTGTGGACGGCCAGAATCCCTGCCAAGCCGGGACAAAAGCTGGAAGTGTGGGCCAAAGCCGTGGACGATAACTACAACGTGCAACCGGAAACGTTCAAGAACATTTGGAATTTGAGAGGCGTCGTTGGTAATGCTTACAGTCGTATTAGGGTGAATGTAAAATAACCAATAAACATTTTTTAAACCTTTTGAATACGTTTTTTAAATTGTTGTTATTCTAATGTTGATTCTAAATTAACTCAAATATAACTAACATGGCTTCCTAGGAATGTAACTTTCCTTCATTTCAAGCCAGGAATGTTTCCTTATAAAAATGCACCTACAAAATGCGAGTTTTCATTCAGTAAATTGTTGTAATCACTCTTCTGCTTCTTCAATCAGTTTTCCGCGTTATTTAAAAGCTACTCTACTTTTCGTTATATGTTAACAATAAGCTGGATGTGGAGTAAGTACATTGACTCTCTAAGGATCAGGTATCAGAAAAGGGGTAGGCTTGATAGCGGCACGTTATCCAAACAAACGGGAAAATTGTGCCTAGCCTTTTTTTTTACAGATTTCATCATATACCTGAGAAACCTGAAAACCATAAAGGGATTAGAAAATAAATAAATATTTAGGGCATGAAGCCGATCCCCGTAGGAATTTTGAAGCATTGAAGCTTATAACCACATTGGGTGAAAAATGACAGATTGTTATTTTAGTTTAAATTCTTAGAATGAGGCACACTTATATCAGGATAGGCGAGAGTACATAAAAGCTTTCTAGCAATCGAAAAACAGGCATATATGAGCTAAAAGAATCATACATTATTGATTCACAACTACAAAATTCAGGAGATTTGAGTTTACAACGATTAGAAAATGTTCTAACCAGGATGCTACCATGAGGGCAAATAAACGATTTTATAATGGCAAAGTTGGCATTTAGCCTATCCACATAGGGATTTTTAAGCAATGAAGCTTTTTTTCAATCAAAATATTGCAAATAAGTACATTTTTTTAAACTTCCTTTGTTAAATTCTGACATACATTAAAAAAAAAAAAGAAGTCGGGCAAAAGAGGGACATGTACACACTAAGTGGAAGGTAAATATAGGTACAACAGTACCTCTGAATCATAGCGATTATTGCAAGTGGAGTGGATTGCCAACCATTGTAGGTTTCTTAGGGTTGGATGCCTTCTCTCGACGAACCATCGGCCGTGGAAGCCCTAGAAGTCAATTCGAAGGCCAAGCCACACAGACATAGGCTGGACCTTGCTACCGATGGGGGAATCATACATACATACATACATACAATAGTACATCTGAATCATAGCTTAACCATAAAGCAGATTCAGAGCACAAAGTCTTGATTTTATATATTTTTATTTAACTGACCAGTTAGCGCTCTGGTTAGAGGACTTCAATGAGCTTCTGTGACGCCAAATTTGAAACAGGCGATATTAACACTGCACGAAGCTGTAGCAGTGGATTCCAGAACCAGGATTGACGTATGATACGGAATATCAGAGTACGATATAAGAGGAGCTTTGACTCTTCTTAACACTATACCATTCTAAAGCTAAGGGAACATGTGTCAATACAAGAGAAGTGACATATATTAGGTGAAACAGATATGACTGTCGACATGCGGTACAAGTTTTGATCAAAAACTTGATTTAATAGGGAACATTGAGGCCTTTTGGCAACCCTAAAAAAAATATATTTTTTTGAAATTTTTTTTTCCACGGAAACGATATTTGTACGGCTTCAATGATTGAATAACCATGATGCAATTTCTACAATTTAATATCTTTATATAAACGGACGTTTATATCCACAAAATTCTGTTGCCAATCCAAAGATAGAAGGGACTGAATACTTGTCCATTATAAGGAAAATACACTAATTTTGCGCTTGACGTAACAGATATAACTAACGTAATTTAGATCATATGCTTCTATGATTTCAAATCGGTTAATATTAACAGATAGCCAGAAGCAATGGGACCGTAAGAGATTTTATTGAACGGAGTTACTAGGAGAGCAAAGAGATTTATTAAATGAAAAATCATATTCCAAATTGGTAGAACGAGAAAATATGGAAGAATACAGCTTGTGCAAATGCAAGTACTACATATGCACTATTGGTATACCCTTCTCGAGAGAAAATACGTACAAAGGTTAAAAAATACTAGCAAGAATTTAAAACTGATTCAGATTCAAAACATTTCCTTCCAATGTTTTGAACTTGAAAAACTTCTGAACTCTGCATGCAATAATTGACCTTGACCTATTTTCTCCCCCGCCCAGATACAGCCTCATTGATTTCCAATAGACAGAAATATGAGATAAACGTATCTGGGAAGTACTGGATAAGTCGCCTCGTACGACATGGACCAGTATTCCAGTGGCAGTATTCTTTAGGCCGCTGCCACACAGCCAATGTGGAGTAAGTACATTGACGCTCTAAGGATAGTTTTTTTATTAAGTTTTTTATTTTAATTTAATTTTTTTTTTAAATATTTTGTTTTTTTTTTAATTCTTTGTAATAATTTAATTTTTGTCGCCATTATTTTGCAAACAGGTGTAAAGTTTAATCTGTTTGTCAAATGCGGAGTTTGTTTGTTGCAGTGCTTTAGGCGATTAAAATATATCGCCTGCAGTTATGCAAGCTTTTCAATATCTCGAGTATTTGTCGCTGGCTGCGTCCTATGCGTATTCGACATTTGAATACTTTTAGTCAAGGAATTTGTAAAATAATAGATAATATGTACACAGATTGGCTTTAAACAAAAAAAAAGAACAATATTGTCAACATGTTAATGTATCACCTTCTTTCATTCGTTAAGTTTCAAACAACGTCTATTGTCTGGCTTAGGGTTATGAAGCATCATTTTAAATCAATTTATTCGATTCAGGGTGAATAATTGAATAAAAACTTTATTGCATTCGCTGGCAAATAAGTTTTGGAATAATATTGGAACAGATAGCAAGAGCCAAATGAGTCTTCAAAAATGTTCTGAATGAAAAAAACAATTTTTTTTATTTTTATTTGGATACTTTCGGCTTCGAATTTATTTATGACACTTAACCAAACCGATCGCTTCACTATTAGGGCATCGGTTACCTTTATCGATGTCTGATAAGCTATGTACTTTAAAAACTAAAACTCAAACCGAATGTTACTGATCGTTATAACACAATTTTTGTTTGTTTTTTTTAAGTAGTATATATATTTTTTTTAAAATTTTATCTATTTTTTGTTATAAAAAATATCTCTCGGTCCTAACCATCCCGTGATTCGATTAAGCTATGACGATTGTGATTAAATAAAGCTTACTACCTATCTTCTATTTCCCTTACATTTAGTATGGCTTAGTAGCTAGAATATTAAAAGGGGTATTAAAACAAGTAACAGCATTTTTTGTTTTCTTGCCCTCCATTTTGTAGGGTCAGGGTGTCCCCATAATCGTTGCGTTCCCATAGGCCATCAGTGTCCAAAATCTGTGAAATTGCAACCAATAAAATAGTTTAGTATCCAGTCTATCGTCCATGCATCTTATTAGGCAGTTAGAATACCTTCCGAACAACCTCTTCGAAGGCTTCCCGCACCCCTTCGTTGTTCTTAGCAGACGTTTCGATAAACATCGTTCGGTGCTTTTTGGCGAATTGGAATCCTTCTTCCCTGCTGATTGCCCGTTGCGTACTGTCGATCTTGTTTCCCACAACCATCTTTGCCATATTATTACGAGTGCCATAGATTTCCAGCTCGTTCAACCAGGACTCTAGCTTTTGGAATGAGTCTTTCTTTGTGACATCGTATACGAGAATCGCTCCTTGTGCATCCCTGGAAAGAGACATTTCAATTATGTAAAATTACAAGTACGAAATTCCCTCAATTGAGATCGTTAATTACCGATAGTAACTCGGAGTTAGGGTACGAAACCGTTCCTGTCCAGCTGTGTCCCAGATAGCCAGTTTGATCTTGATGTTATCGATTTCTATTGTCTTCGTTTTGAAATCCACACCAATAGTCAGTGCCTGGTCCTTGTCGAAGTCATCTTCGGTGAAACGAAGCATCAGGCTGTAATCGAGTTTTTGATTAACGAAATGAAATTTATCACTTCTTGTTTAAAACTTTTCATTAACTTTGGGTCAAACATTAATGACATCAATTTATAATTTGATTTATCTATACTAGAATTTAATTTATTTAAATGTGAAGAGTTTTGCGACTTAAATTACCCACTGTCAGAACAAGGACAAAATAATGATCATTATTAAACAAGAACTGGAAGAAAAAAAAAATTACATCAGGGTCATGAAAATGCTATTTTAATGGCGCAATTTAAAATAATTTAAATGAAATAGTACATATCTTATGCAGTGATACTGACCTGCTGGAAATAATCTAAGAACAGAGTTCAACAATCTGTAAAAATATTTTAATACGCACCTCGATTTCCCAACAGCACTCTCTCCAATAATGAGGATTTTAAATGTGGCCAAAATATCCGTTTGCATCTTGACTATTTACCTGGTCCCGGTTGAGCTAAGATAGAGCTTACTGATTTCCTAATAATTTCCTCACTTTTAGCGGAGCATACAACAAAATAATCACTTTTTTTACTGTTCCGAACAAAACTTTCCGAATTTTTAAGTATGAACTTTTTGTTCGGAAGAATAAAAATAACAATGATTCATCTGGTTCATCTGCATGCGCCTTTGTCAGTTTTGTTGTTCATCAGTAACTGTCAAAATCTCAAAAATCATTAAAATGACCCGCTTAACAAAAAAATGCTTGGAATGCTTGAAAGAATGCTTGGACTCCAAGCATTCTTCAAGCATTCCTCCCATTGAATTCAAGCATTAAATGGCCCAACCGATTCTACTTGAAATGGTTTTCCCGGTTCAGAGTGACAGCTCTCGTTGACATCTGTCATGGGCCCTTATTCTGCGCCGCGCGTGACGTGATGATTGTCACCTCACCTCGGAGTCACCGTGACTTTTGTCACCTTATTCCCGGAGTCGATATGGGTAAAGTGACAGACGTTCATTCAACGTGAGTGACTGAATGAACACGTCTGTCAAAATGGTCGAATTTGTTCTGGTTTGTTTTGATTTTGATCGCATTTCGGATTTTGCGAATCAAATTTCAACAAAATAAGTAAAAATTCCGGGTTTGAAAAGGCCGCATTCGGATTGTACGGAAACAGCAAGCTGCTCGAAAAAAAAAAAACGGTCAAATTGTGTGGTCCAAATGGATATTTCATTATCCAAGGTTGAGTCCGGAACCTGCATCGAGTTGCATCGAATGTGGAAGTCGACGACTGTCGCCCGAACCGATCGGTATAAAAAGGAGCGGATTAAATGCCAAACTTCAAAACTTTCTCAAGTAAGTAAAGTTATTTTCGTCTTGTGCTGCAAGTTGCTGGAAATTCTGTTTGCGCGTAAATCGATGGATGGCCACCATAGGGCTGAAGTGTAGATATAAATCGGATCGAAAAACGGGCGTCTATAGAGAAAAAAAGGACCAGCTGCTTTGCGAGGAACTTTGGGGAATGGTCATCGACGTTTTAATATATGCAGAAAATGATGCCCTCATTCCGACGACAGGTTCCCTAGAAAAGCTATAGGTAAGTATAGAATGCAATTGATGTTAATTGTTTTAAATTTTAGTTTTAACCGATGAAATCACACATGTATCCACCAACTGGAAAAGCAACGAATCTCAATGGAATTGATTTTCGATTGATGGATCATAGAACAACTTTTCGTTCAATCAATAAAAATGTACTTTTTAAAAGGGAAAAATGTTTTTCCCAAAATCTAATGAAAATATCTTATGATACCAGTTATTTAATAAACTTTTTTTTTCACTGAGAAAAGATAGTTTTTTTTTTTAATTTAAGTAAATTAATCTGATTGTGTTCAAAATTATCAAACTTTAATGTAAATAAATACTTCGAACCAAAATATTCCATTTTGTATCAATTTTCCATTCAATTTCTCTCTCGTCGCCACCTGAAAAGGTACCGACAATTGTCACCTAAAATCGTCACCTGAATGCGACGTTTCTCACCCACGTTGACTATCAGAATAGGGTAAGAACTCACAAAGTTCATCCGAAGTGACGTTCCTCACCCAAACCGACTACTGGAATAGTGTGACTTGGGTGAGTCGACTATCGTCACGTCACTCGCGGCGCAGAATAAGGGCCATGGTTTGATAGTATTGGTATGATAGGTTTGTGCTTATGTGTGAGTGCATTTAAAAAGGCAGTGCATATGTATGCGTGTCACCTAAAAACGTGGCATTCAAGGATTTTTCTTCAAATAATTAAATTTCACTAGCTTCAATTTTTACTTTATTTATTCCTTTTTGCATTTCTTATTACACTTTCGCGGAAAGCACACCGCAACCGTCCGGAACCAATCAGCCTTCTTCCTCCAGGTGCTCATCGTGGTCCCGGTGTTCGAGATTATCTGGTTGTTGCGAATGTCGAGGGAATTATGCAGCAGCATACGGATGTGAAATTGCAGTGTATGTGGTTCGTGAAGCTTAGCCCTTGGTTTTCTTTGGGGAGTTATTTTCCAAGCCTTCTAACGGCCAAGTTATCTGGAAAAATAAACACAACATTAACCTGAGAAAGTGAAACGAAATTTGAATAAAATACCTTGGCCCTTATTCTGCGCCGCGAGTGACGTGACGATAGTCGACTCACCCAAGTCACTCTATTCCAGTAGTCGGTTTAGGTGAGGAACGTCACTTCGGATGAACTTTGTGAGTTCTTACCCTATTCTCGTAGTCACCGTGGGTGAGAATCGTCGCATTCAGGTGACGATTTTAGGTGTGAATTGTCGGTACCTTTTGAGGTGGTGACGAGATAGGAATTTAATCGAAAATTTATGTAAATCAGAATGTTAGGCTCTAAATAGTTAATAAAACTGATGAATGTTAGTTTTGCAAACAAAATGTAACAAAATTTATTAGCAAATATGATTTTCAAATATATTGAATCTTTCTCATTGCTATCTAAAATATGTAATTTGAATTGGAATACTGAATGGAAAGTATGGTCTCCTAATGAAATCCAAAATTAAGTTTAAATTGAAATTTGATTTGCGAAACGTTAGAACGACGAATTGACTAAAACATTGAAAATCAATGTCCTTTTAATTTTATTAAACACTTTTTAATCAAAATTTTTGAGGTGAATTATTAATAAAATAAATTCGGGCAAAAATCAATTTTCCAGTGAAATCCGCCCGACCGGACCCGACCGAACTATTTCCATATTTAGTATTAAATGTTTGGGCAATAATCTTGAATGCTAAGACCAGATGCTTAACTGATTAAAATTTAAAAAATAAAATTTGGAATTGAAATAAACATGATTTTGAATATATTTGAATATTATTTTTACATTGAAAATACCCACAGATATTAATTTTTAAAATTTAATTTTCTCTGAAAACCGGACTCTTCTTTCCTCCAGGACCAAAAGGTATTGCCGCATCTTCTCACCTTTAGCATATCCGTATAATTAACGGGAATCGTCCATCAAATTCCAAAAAACTCCTGTCCTTTTGGCTAGCACAAAAGTCCCAGACCTGCATGGAAACCACAATCCACGGCTCGATGCACAAACCTGTTTTTCTTTTCCAGCAGCTTTTTCAAATCGCACGTACACAATTTGACAATGGGCTTAAGCGTTCAAGATTTTCCTATTTAGGAACTGGAATTTAGTTGAAAGGTTCCTCCCAGCAGCGTTATTCTAAAATGATATTTTAATTTAGATTTTTTGTTCTTCCCCTGCCGCTTTCGCATATAACTTACCCAAAAAATTATGCTGCTAAAGTTGGTAAAAATGTTTTGAACTTAAATCCTCCTGGGCACCGGTTGGCAGGAAATAGCCGATGACTTCTGCATTCGTTGTTTTTCATACAATTCGGTGCTTTTGTACCATCCAATTTCTAGCTTGTTAGGCTCAGTTGTGACCGCCGAAATTTTATCCTAGGACGTAAAAATTGATCGTTTTTTTTTCCTTGAGCAGCTTGCTGGCACTATAAAATCCGATTGCCGCCTTTCTTTTACCAAAATTCGAACTCATAATTTTGAAATTAATTTTTGAAAATCCGAAGTGTGACAAAATCAAAACAGCACTGAACAAATTCGACCATTTTGACAGATGTGTTCATTCGGTCACTCACCTTGAATGAACCGCTGTCACCTTTCCCGCTTCGACTCCGGGAATAAGGTGACAAATCTCACGGTGACTCGAAGTGACGTGACAATCGTCACCTCATGCGCGGCGCAGAATAAGGGCCCTTCATATATCGAAATAACTCGATGGCAATCGATTTTCCTCTTTCTCTGGTTCCAAAATGGCGCTTTGCACTGGCGATGTGCTTAATGCTGTCGGGCGATCAGGAGCAGTGTTATAAGGGTATATACGGGCGATAGTATTGGCGAGAAATTGGCCTCAGCCATAACCTCAAACTTTGATGAGCAGACGGCCTCACCAGTGATGCTAGGTGCGTTACTAAAATCAGTATTTGTTTGTTTTAAACTAATCATAATGGCCCTTATTCTGCGCCTCGAGTGACGTGACGATAGTCGAGTCACCCAAGTCACTCTATTCCCGTAGTCGGTTTAGGTGAGGATTGTCACTTCGGATGAACTTTGTGAGTTCTTACCCTATTCTCGTAGTCACCGTGGGTGAGAATCGTCGCATTCGGGTGACGATTTTAGGTGACAATTGTCGGTACCTTTTCAGGTGGTGACAAGATAGAAATTCAATGAAAATTTTCCATAAAGCAAACTTAGTTAGGCTCTAAATAGTTCACCACAGACAACAATGGCAATTTTTTGAAAACCCAGATAAACTTATTTACCTTTTTAAAGAAAATCAATTTTTTTCACTCCGTGAAAAAAAAATTTGTAATGAAAAAGATGATTTGTAAAAAGATGATTGTAATGAAGATGATTTAAAGAGCTGATTTTCAAATCCAAATCTAAAGTTTGTTTCTGCATGTATAAAGTTATTTATTTTAGAAATCAAAATCCAAATTTAAATTTTACAATAATAGCACAATATTGGTATGAAGGTGTTGATGATAATATAATCCTTTCAACGAGTGGTCATCTCCAGTTTTGCCCATCTCCAGTTGGATCCATAGAAGCCTGGAACTGAGGCTTTCTGACGAACATGTTTCCTGGATCGCATCCGCATCTGATAGCCGATAGGTTGTACGGTTGCTTCCAATTTTCGGCGGCATTCCATTATGCTAACAAAACCTGCCACCTTCAATTCACCCCTACGAAAAGTGCAAAAAAATATATCCGGATTAGCTCGGATCATTTCTGTTTTTTTTTAAACTTACTTGTTGTTAAATCCTTTCTTATCCAGGGACAATACAATACCGGTTTGTCGGGACAGCAGCCGACGACTCCTGCATTCGTTTTGCATATTTTCCTCTGGGTATCATCGTATCAGCCAGCTACATGGTTATGTTTTCACACCATCCGCTGCACTTCTGAACTTCTTATCTACACACAAAACTTTCGAGGCTCCACTTAGCAAAATTTCGCTGTTACTTTCCGTTAGCAAAAATATTTTTTTACTGTTGAGTTAGCAAAAAGCTAAATTTACTTGATTTTAGTAATAAAAAAAATCATTTTACTTGATTTTAGCAAAACGAAAGTTTTTCAGCCGCTTTGTTCACAGACACCAGCCGCCGAGCCAGTTGGTAGAAAAATAAAAAGCTGTCGCTATTAAGTGCGGTTCCGGATGTTCGTTGCTGGTGATTCTTGTGGTGGCCAACTCCACGACTAAATGGTAGCTAAATCGACACCGGATGTTTACAGGTAAGGTCCGATCTTAAAGTATTTAGATTCTACAACTTTTTAATTTCTAATTTGTTTGTTTGTTTTTTTTTTTCCTTCCAGGTTCAAACTGCAACATGAAACCCGCAACAGTCCGGCAATGGAGAAGGACCACAACTGGAATTTCAACAAGCTGCATCCGGAAAACATCCCGGTGCTTTCTTTGACGAAGATGGAATGGCATTTCGCTCGTCAGTAGGTGCGTTCCCAAGATCGGAACTTCCGTTTTACGAAAAGTGTGAAAAAATATATTTAAAAATATGAATAATAAATTACAAGTGAATGAAATTTGTGTATTCCATTCAATATTCAAACATTCCCCTGATTCTCCGCAGAGAAAAAAATAAAGAAACATGAAATTACGGATCCGGGCAATCTTTTTCTCCGGTTTTTGCTAGAAATTTGAGTAAAAACTGCGGCGGCTAACTTTTTTCTAGTTTGCTAAAATTTTAGTAAAAAAATATTGCTGAATTGATTGCTAAGTTTCTAGCTGGTCAAATTTGAGCAAAATTTTGCTAAATTCCGGCCTCGAAAATTTTGTGTGTAGCTTGAATGCCTTGCTTAGATCGTGCAATTCGACGGTAGCCTTTTCCGAACCGAAAATCTTACTAGTTGAATTAAAAACGAATTTAAAAGTTTGAAAGCGCTTACAAAACAAAACAAACCAAGCCGGTTAGACACATAAGTTCATTTGGTCACTCACCCACAAATGAGCACCTGTCACTTCACCCACACAGACTCCGGGAATAAGGTGACAAATCTCACGGTGACTCGAGGTGAGGTGACAATCGTCACCTCATGCGCGGCGCAGAATAAGGGCCAATATTTCTGAATTGATTTAAGTTTTTGACATTCAACAGCTAAACGTTTGAATTCATTACGGGGCGTCTCTAAATAGATGAAGATAAGCCATCTTTCGCTAATGAATTTTCAAGGTGAATTTAAAACACCTGAAATATTTTTCATGTACTTCTCGGTAAATTAAAAAGAGTTGTTCCTAACTTCTAAACGAATGCAAAATCATTCACTGTTACAAAAAAAAGTAAATTAATGAAAGCCACGTCTATGTTTACTATGAAAATAATAACCTGCATGCTCTGATTATTTATTTTTCTCATAATTCGCTACATCGTTTAAGTGTGCGATACGGACAGTTGTTATTCAGTTCAGATAAATGTTGCGTTTAATTTCATATTCTAATAGAAATCTACGGGAAAGTTGCAAATTTTCAGTACTCATGAAAAAGTTTTTCAATAAAAATGCAATCAAAAAAATATAATCATTTTCCAAATATCAATGCACTTGGCAGCCCTGAATACCCAAAAAAATCAAAACACGAGCATCTGTGTGCCGCTTTTACACAGGGCGAATTTGTCGATGTTAGTACCGCTTAATCGCGTTTATCGTGCGCCTTTCTCAAAAATTGATTCTGTTCTCCCATGGTTTGAGGTTAGGGCTGAGGCCTCCTGCTAAGGTGGTGTTCGTGTAAAACTGTCAATATATCCTAATTGCGTCAATTGTTAGCTTCGAACTGAAGATGGCTTTAAAATATTACCAGGTTTCCAGCAAAAAATCGCTGTGTATGTGTGAATCGGTGCAATCAGCTGACCTGACAGATGCACGTTAAACATGGGCGATGGGCGCGCTCGCAGTCCCGGTATACGATTTCTCGTTTGTTAAACAGAGAGAGAAATAGCCTTCACTCCAATTTCACTCCGATTAGCTGTCATTCTTATGGAAATCTGTGTAAGAGTAAAGAGCAGGCTTTATTCTTTTTAGCAGGCCCAATCCCAATTCACGCTCATTTTAGTTTAACCATTTTTTGTTGAAAAATAACCATTTTCTGGTGTTTCCTTTAAAACTGCCAATATGGTTATTTTTCAACAATATTTTATGGTACCATTTAAACCATATTTCTAGTTTTCGGGTATTAACCAAAAAAAGGATGAAAATTTAACCTCAATTGAAAAAAAACGGAAAAATATTGTACATTTCCGCAATCATGGGGTCGTTCTTCGCGCTGCATTTTTCCAATTTTTTTTATTTAATAGCAATTTGCAGTACAATTTTTCAACAGTCTCCGGATTCAACGTGAAGACTTAACTGTTGCAACCATTAACGCACAAGGTAAGTTTTATTCATTAACATTCATCCTATTTAAAGACATTGAACTTTAAAATTCAAAACTCTGCAGGAACCGCATTTTCTTCGGAATTTATCGTCTCGTCCTTCGTCGTCAAGGATAAGTTGATTGATGCTCCTTTTTTAAGGCGGAACGCCGAAAAGGTACAAAAAAAATCCATAAAACCCTCATCCGGATGGAACAGCGACCAAACGTAAGGTTAGTATCGCTCAATTTTGAAAACCTCCAACTTGCCATTGAAACTACATGTTATTTTCAGTTTGACAAAACCAAACCGGCCTAGGAAGAATCCTCCGGAAAGGCTGCTCGCCGGGAGCTGGAACAATCTATAAAATCTATAAAACGACAGCGATGAGGAAGAGGAGCAAACCGTTGAGGCCGCTGGAAGAAATTTCAACTTCGATGATGAGAACGATTCGGGATTGGCCGAAACGGCCCAGGTCAAGACGCTTCGGCTGGCTAAGAAGTATTTGAGGGAGGTAGAGGAAGCTGAAAGATCTCGCCGGGAGGTTGGAGAAGTGCATGATGGTGTTTCGTCAGCTTTGATGAAGTATCGGGAGATTTACCGGGAAGCAAGATTTTTCAATCACCTGCTTCTGTTAACCGGATGACGATAAGTGTCGTTACGTGGCCAACCAGTAATAGTATCGTCGTACGAAATTGGATCGTAACAAAAAGTAAAAGCTGACCAGTACCAAGCATCAGAAAACGGGCCTTCAATTAACGGCGATTTTCTATTATTTAAAATATCTGGTAGTGTCGGCTGGTAGCAACGAAAGCAAAGTTTTGAACGGAACCACAGTGGAACCCGCTAACACATTGAGTGGCCCTTCGGGATCGATCACTGGAGTTGTGTTTCGGAAGAGTAACCATCCTGCAGCAAATTTCGGAATCACTGTAAGTTAGATTTGCTTCCAAAAAACATTTAGATTAATAGATATTTTTTTAATTTTAGGCTATGGTCATCGACAACGGATAGCATCGAGTGCGTTCGATTGCTTGGCGAGAAGGACTTCCTTACCTATGGAACCGATAGGTCCCTGTTGTTGTGGAGTTCCGATAAAAAGAGGCCCCTGAACACGGTTCGATTGGCTGGCTACATCCGCCAGTAAAATCAATCAAAAATGAAAAAAAACGCCATTCCGAAAAGTTCGGAGCAGAATCGGAAAACAAAGTTTTGCCTTACTGGAAAGCCGATCGGGACCAGAGGAACCAGAGTGTTGAACAAACAAGAAATACAATATTAAAAAAATGAAACATTGTTTTTTTTTCTAAACTTTTATCTACAATTTTGAAATTCCACATTTGCTATTCTGCTTTCCGAATTACGATTCTAAAATAACCATTTTTCTACCTGTAGGTTGCTGTCTCTTACGATTGAAAAATAACCATATTCGAACTTCTCCCCTAGAAGTCATTTTATGGCTTCTCATGGAGAACTCATAAAATGACATTTCCCGGGAAAAGGTCAAAAATGGTTATTTTTGAATCGTAAATGGTTTAATAATTTCTAGCGTGTTGAGACCTCAATTAATTATATTTAACGCAGCCCTACGTGCGAAATTTCTCGATGAAACGCAACCCTACGCGCAAAATTTTTCTCTCAAGAATGATCCGCATTAAGTGGGGAATGCTTTCCGAAGGCACTTGCAGAATTTTTCAAATCAATTCAAAATAAGTTTCGTTTAATGTTTAATATTTACAACTAGTTTATTAAAGGCCTTTTACTTTTACAAAGCTTAAATGTGCCGAGGGTCTTTGTGTCACTGGTTAGTAGGGAGGGGGGCCGTAATAGTCGCGGTGACTCAACAGTTAAAAAAAAAATTAAATAAGGGAAAAGGATGGGGTTTATAGGGTTTATTCTTCGATATCAGTTTTCCATTAGGGTCCGGTGGTGGCCTCCTGTAGCTGTGGTTTCGGTAGCTACGGTTTGCTGTCGGTATCCGATCTTCTGTCCAGCCTTCTTCATGAATGTGTCGAACCCGTTGGATGAGAGGTGGTACTAATAAATAAACAAAACAGACATTAAATGAAGAACACACAAGGGGAGAGTTTACGTGAGTAAGCGGACTAAACGACCAAGTCAGACAGCTTGAGATATTTGTAAATTGGGAACAAATATCCAAAATCTAAGTTTGCCAAAATGTCTCGAATTGGAACACCAGGTAATCTACCTCGGGCCCTAAGGGTATCCAGTAGCCAAGCCCTCATTTCATCATACCTTTCACACGTCCATACAACATGATCGATGTCGTGGTAGCCATCCCCACAAACGCAAACATTGGTTGCAGCGAGATTAATACGAAACAAGTGCGCGTCAAGCCGGAAGTGATTTGACATGAGCCGAGAAACCACGCGAATGAAATCGCGACTCATGTTGAAATGCTTAAACCATGCCTTCGTCGGAACCTTAGGGATAATCGTATGGAGCCAACGTCCCTTTGTGCCATTATCCCAGCTAGACTGCCAAGCGTTAATCGCTAAAGTGCGAGGTATTGAAAAGTATTCATTGTAAGTTATAATCCTCTCAAAGATTTCACCTTGTAACGCGCCCACCTTAGCCAATGAGTCCGCCTTCTCATTGCCTTGTATAAGACAATGAGACGGGATCCAAGCTAAGGTAATCCTATACGAATTTTCGATCAGAGCGCCCAATATCCCTGAAATTTCCAGCAAAAAATGGGAAGAGCGCTTCATCAGTTTCATCGATCGAATTGCCTCAACGGAGCTGAGACTAGAATAGATGAAATAGTGGTCTGCGGGCAGTGTGCGAATGTGTTTCAAGGTGCAGTAAATAGCGGCTAGTTCAGCAGTGTAAACGGAGCATGGCTCTCGAAGCTTGAACGAAGCTTCAAAGCCCTCATTATACACTGCGAAGCCAGTCGCATTGTCGATTCTAGAACCATCAGTAAAGAACATTTTTATAGGATCAATTTCACGTACTTTTGAAGCAAAGATTGAAGGAATAATGTTGGGTCGGACGTGATCTGGTATTCCACGGATGTCAGCGGTCATGGACAGATCGAATCTTATCAAGGAACTGCTACTCGGGTAAAAGTGACTCGTGTCCGAATTTAATAAAGAAGGATTTATTTCTAATTGACTAAAAGTTTTATAATTATTTACATATGTTACTTGCGGATTAATATTCATAAGCCTTTCCAAATTTTCTATCACCAAAGGATTCATAGTTTCACTTCGAATTAGGAAACGTAGCGATAAATCGAAGAACCGATTTTTCAACGGCATTATTCCCGCCAGTACTTCGAGACACATCGTATGTGTCGACTGCATACAACCCATGGCAATACGCAAACAACGATACTGTATTCGTTCTAGTTTAATCAAGTGGGTTTGCGCGGCGGACCCAAAGCAAAAGCTTCCATATTCTATGACCGACAGTATCGTTGTTTGGTATAACCTGATGAGGTCCTGTGGATGAGCACCCCACCAGGTTCCAGTAATCGTTCGAAGAAAATTTATTCTCTTTTGGCATTTTTGAGTCAAGTACCTAATATGTTTTCCCCAGAGGCATTTAGAGTCGAACCAGACACCCAAATATTTAAAACTAAGAGATTGAGTTAGAGTTCTACCCATCATAAGGAGCTCTATTTGAGGAGGGGAATGCTTCCTTGAAAAAACTACTAACTCGGTTTTACTAGGCGAAAACTCGATGCCTAGATTCCTGGCCCAATGTGATAAATTATTTAGAGTTTCTTGTAGCGGAGGTTTTATTTGAGTCTCTGTATTACCTGTGAAATGAACAACACAGTCATCCGCAAGCTGTCTTAGCGTGCAATTTTGTGCCATACAAGCATCGATTTCTCGGACATAAAAGTTGTATAGCAGGGGGCTTAAACATGAGCCTTGGGGTAGACCCATGTAACTAATCCGTTCAACTTTGATTTCTCCATGGCTAAAATGCATGATTTTTTCAGACAACAGGTTATATAGAAAATTGTTCAAAATTGGTGAAAGTCCGCAAGAGTTAAGATTACTAGATAGCACTTCTATGGACACCGAATCGAATGCCCCTTTGATGTCCAGAAATACTGCCCCCATCTGCTCTTTTTGGGCAAACGCCAATTGAATGTCTGATGAAAGTAATGCTAGACAGTCGTTCGTACCCTTGCCTCTACGGAATCCATATTGTGTACTTGACAACAGATTGTTTGATTCAACCCATTTATCCAGCCGAAAGAGAATCATTTTTTCGAGCAATTTCCGGAGACACGAGAGCATTGCAATCGGCCTATACGAATTGTATTCAGAAGCTGGTTTTCCCGGTTTTTGGATGGCGATGACTTTCACTTGTCTCCAGTCATGCGGAACAATGTTCATCTCTAAACATTTATTGAATAAATTCAACAAGCGTTTCTTAGCGGTATCTGGCAGATTCTTCAACAAGTTGAATTTGATTCTGTCCAATCCGGGAGCTGATTTGTTGCAAGACCAGAGCGCAAGTGAAAGTTCAACCATCGAGAATTGATCCTCCGTTTCGGAACTATTCTCTGTATCCCGATAGTGTTTCTGAGCTGGTGCTGCGTCCGGACAGACCTTTTTCGCGAACTGTATCAGCCATCGACTTGAACTTTCTTCAGTTTCGTTCGAAGGAGTGTGATTTCGCATGTTTCGTGCCGTTCTCCAAAGCGTGTGCAAAGACGTTTCTCGAGATAACCCATCCACGAATCGCCGCCAGTACCCCCGTTTCTTGCCCCTGATCAAGTTCTTGAACTTGCGTTCCAAGGCCAAGTAACGTTGGAACTTCTCTGGCAATCCGGTTCTGCGAAACTCAACAAACGCCTTGCCCTTTTCACCCCGCGCGCATGAGCAATCTCCATCCCACCACGGAGTGGGAGGCCGTTTCTGTATCGTCGAGCTTTCATTCCGTCTGACCTGTGCTCCGATTGCACAGTCTACAATTGTCCCGGATATAAAACTGTACTCTGCTTCCGGAGGCAGTTCGTCTGTTGAATCGATGGCTTCAATGACACCCGATGCATACTTTTTCCAATCTATATTCCTTGTGAGGTCATAAGGAATATTGATTTCTTCGGGTGGACTACGACCACTGATGATAGAAATATTGATAGGCAAATGATCGCTTCCCTGAGGGTCTTGGATTACCTTCCATGTACAATCCAAACTCAGAGAGGAAGAAGCTAAAGAAAGGTCTAAAATACTATGCTGTGATTGGGATCCATTAATTCGAGTCACTTCCCCATTGTTTAAGACAGTCATGTTGAAGTCGTCGCACAGCTCATAAATAATGTTAGCACGATCATCATCACGTGAGCTACCCCAGCCCACGCCATGGGAGTTGAAGTCCCCCAGAACTAGCCGGGGTTCTGGTAGAAGTGAAATAATATTCGCCAATTGGTTCCGGCTAACGCTTGAAGATGGCGGAATATAAACCGAGGCTACACACAAAACTTTCGGGGCTCCACTTAGCAAAATTTCACTGTTACTTTCCGTGAGCAAAAATATTTTTTTACCGTCGAGTTAGCAAAAAGCTAAATTTACTTGATTTTAGCAACATGAAAGTTCATCCTGCTTGATTTTTAGTAAAACGAAGGTTTTCTAGCCGCTTTGTGTCCAGACAGCAGCCGCCGCGGCTTGAAAGGATAAAAAACAAACTGACACGATTGAGCGCGGTTCCGAAAGATAGATGCTGGTGGTTCAATAGGTGGCTGAGTCAGCAACGAAGTACTGGCCCCTACTGGCCAAATCGACACCGGAAGTGAACAGGTAAGGATCAATCATAAACTGTACAGATTTTTCGATTTTTTAATTTCAAAATTGTTTGTTTTTTTTTTTCTACCAGGTCGCAACTGCAATAAGAAAAGTGCAACGGATATGAAGAGGGACCACGGCTAAAAATTCAATGAGTTTCATTCAGGCACACACCCCGGCGCATCCATCGGGGAAGATGGCGTGATTCTTCGCTCGCCGGAAGGTGCGTTTCCAGGATCGGAACTTAGTT
This sequence comes from Uranotaenia lowii, assembly GCF_029784155.1. Lineage (NCBI taxonomy): Eukaryota > Metazoa > Arthropoda > Insecta > Diptera > Culicidae > Uranotaenia > Uranotaenia lowii. The sequence continues at coordinate 296,794,061 of NC_073692.1, read as the reverse complement.
TTTTCAAAATGTGTAAAATTAAAAAAAAAAATGTGAAAAATAAATTAAAACTGAATGAAATTTGAGTATTCTATTAAATAATCAAACATTCCCCTGATCCTCCAGGGAAAAAAACAATAAATTTTAAAATTTCAGATCCGGGCCATCTTTTCCCCCGGTTTTTGCTAAAAATTTGAGTAAAAAAGGCGGCGGCTAACTTTTTTCTCGTTTGCTAAAATTTCAGTTAAAAAATATTGCTAAATTGATTGCTAAGTTTCTAGCTGGTCAAATTTGAGCAAAATTTTGCTAATTTCCGGCCTCGAAAATTTTGTGTGTAGACAAAGGTCTTGACCTTTTATTCTAGCTTGGCAACTAACGACTTCAATACCCGGAGATGGTTGTAGTGGAATACGATAGAACGAGTGGCATTTCTTGATCCCCAAAAGAACGCCACCCCCTCTTTGACCATCACGATCCAGGCGAATTATGTTGTGGCTGTGGAAGGTGAAATCTACGTTTGGAGAGAGCCAAGTTTCGCATAAGGCGAACACATCACAATTCAAATTGTGTACCAATATTTTAAATGGGTCTAATTTTGGTAAAATACTTCTGCAGTTCCATTGCAATACAGAAACAATTTCTCTCCCCTCATTGGATGAATTATCCATCGAAAGAAATTGCTTCTGCGATGAGGGTCATAGTGAGAGCTTTCTTTTTCAAGAATTCTCTCAAAAGGGGTACAAACATATTTATCATAGTCCTCCATCCTGCTGAAACACTAAAAAAGTCCAGGATGAACGCAACAATTTCCGAGAATTTCATCTTACCATCAGCCGAAAAGCTGGGAAAACCATTCGTCGATGGATCAGATGCAGTTTCTCTGGGAATTGTTGCATTCCTGTTAGCTACTGATGGGCCGGAATTCTGAAGGAAAGCCTGGGGTTTTGACTTCCCAGAAAGTGGAGGAAAGTCCTTCGGGGACGGATTAAAACCCGGAGGACTCAGAATAGGAGGGGCAGAATTACTATATCCACTTTGAGGATTTCTTTTAATTTTAATTTTGCTGGCAGCTAATCCGGTTTGTGTTTTAGTAATGCGTTTCCTTTTTGGAGCCTGTGAAACATTATTTTTTAAAAATGGCCCAGTTGATGTTCCTTCACATGGATCCTCCCCTCCGGACTCATTCTCGCTTAGACGGTCAAACTGGTTCTCTGAGACGATTGGCAAAGACTTTAGAACCATGTCTCTATAGGACATTTTTACTCGATTTTTAAGAGAAGTCTTGATTTTTTCCCGGCGCGATATGTACTTAGGGCACGCCGAGAGAGCATGAGATGCTTCACCAGTGCAATACAAACACCTGTTTGCTGCTTGTGTTGTACACGAAGCTTCCTCATGCTTCTCCCCGCACTTAGAGCAGCGTGCCTGATTGCAGCAGTAGGCGGCCGTATGATCCAACTGCTTGCAATTCTGGCAGAACATGACCGAAGGCACATAAAGTCTCACAGGTAGACGAACCTTCCCGATAGCAACGTAATCAGGAAGTGCAGTGCCGGAAAAGGTAACCCGAAACCCGCATACTAAAAAACTGTATCTTAAACAGTCTACACGATACATCTACTACACCAGAAATGGTGATGGTCTTTGTTAGCGTAGCAATTATATTAGACTTTACCTCAAGAACGATAAGAACGTAACATGAACGTTCATGTGGAAAAGTGATGGTTTCTGAAAAGGTGAAAGAACGGTATGGACAATATATTTAAATTTTTCTGTAATCGTTAAAATGATCTCCAACCGTTACCCATAGCGTTCATGTTTGATGTCAAACCCCCGTCAAAAATAATCTTAACGTGGGTCAGAGATGCCAGATGGTTTTTTTTTAAATGTACATATTCATGCAAATAAATTATACATTTTCAAAATCAAAATATTTTGTAAAGTTTATAGCGTAGAAGTGAATGATAATGCTTCTACGAATCATTTTGATAAAAATCAGCATTTCTGAGCAAGTTGCAAGATTACATCAAGATGAAAAGGGTGTAGGAAATAAAGGAGAAGGAAATAACAACTGGCAAAAAAGTTAATCATTTGTAAAGTTGTGAACATGAAGTGGCGTTAATTCGATAAAAAATATTCATTGAGTTACACGCAATCACAAATTTGACATTCGAGCTGTAGCATTATCTCAAACAGCTTAATTTTTTGGAGAAACAATAATTCTTAATTCGATTTGAATCCTGGGTAGAATTTGAAGTATTGATGGTTTGTGTTGTTTCTTTTGCTGTTGTCGCCAGTAATCGTTTTTTGAAGAGATTTTACGAAAGTCGTCACAAATTAGGATTTCAATATATTCACAAATATTGTTAAAACATGAAACCTGGCACCACTGACGCAAACGGTCTGCATTTGTTTTGGTGCGCCGGGAAAATTTTTTTCGCAGCTGAAAATTATTTAAATTTTCGCTGAACCGGCTGGATTTGGTGCAATCGGCAATGCTTAGGCATTCCGTTTTAACGGAATACAAAAACCCGATGGTGACAGGTATGTAAAATTACAACTCTTCGAAAAACAGACCTAATGATATTGTTTCACATATTTTAGGTTGTGCACCCGGAACTTCCACAGTTTTGATTCACACTATGGAATCGGCTTCAGCTACAAACGAACGACTTTTCGGCAACTTAATGCTTATTGAAATTTGTTGGCCCATTATCAAATTGAATTCATCGATGCACGACGAATATCTTCAAGAACCACACAGGGACGTGCTGGCACCGGAACCATCTACAGGGCGTGCTGATCAAAATTTTCGACAGGAGGAAGCAGAATGAAAATTACCCGCTGGGACTAGATTAAGGGTAATATTCGTTATTTTAATTAAGAAGTTTAATAAAAATTGTGAAATGTAAAATATTTCTAATTGTTATCCGAAATGTTCCCAATAAACATGGCAAAAACTTTGCATTTGTGTGCGTGCTCTTTTCACGAATGGTTTCTCAAACAATCTGCGTAAAGTTGGAATAACGTATAGTCAAATCGTTACTGAACGTATCTACGTAAAGGTTGAGATAAGAGGAGCTCTTCAAAATAACTATAAGGACTACAGTTCGATGAACTAAATATGTTTTCCACAATTGGTTTTTCAACCTTAACCGAACTGCTTGTAGAACAGTTCTCTCATACAAATGTTTAAACAGTTTTTAACAATTACATAACCTAACGACATATTAAAAATACTGTGAATTTGGAATTCACGATTAGGCCAACGTTTTTCAAGGTTTGAATAATCGTTTGCTAAACGTTTTTTTACGCTTTATTAAATCGTCGTTTGATTATTTGAGAAATCGTTTGGTTACAATCCTCATTTATGCGGGAAAGAGTTCGACAGGGAAAACTTCCGTTTTTCCCCCTCGCCAGATGCTGAATTTAGTTGACGCGCATCCAACACCTTGACCGTTGGAAGAGCAGGATCCTTGAATCGGCCAACCCCTGATTCCATTAGGTCATCGACGGTCAAACCCTCTTCGGTTACCACTCCGTCAATTTCCACGTCACGAGCGGGAACGTAAACGCGGTACTCGATCGTAAACCTCTCGTCACAAGCAATGGCGTTTGCTTCCTTCAAGCTACCAACAACAACGCGCATTTTGTTCCGACTCATCGGCTGGTAGCTGACTACGGAAGGGTACGATCGGTCGAGGTCTCGGGAAATAGAAATGATGTTTAGAGGTTTTGCTTTGGACCGGAAATAGACTACCCAGGGTCCCGTCGATTCATTCTGGTAAACCCGACGACGAGGGGGAAGTTTCGGCAATGTTGTAACATTTTCAGGGGAGCAATTAGCTTGATTTGTGGAAGAAGAGGGAGTGCCGAATAGAAAGGGTTTTCCTATTGGTTGGGAAACGGGGGAAGGGGAATCTTCCGTGTCCGAAACGTACATGGAGGGATTGGGGGAATAACTTTCCATTATTAATTCCTGGGACGATGATTCTTCCCGAAATGGAGGATGTTTATCGTCCTCGCCGTCGTCATCCGTTATGCGGTTGCGTTCCGACATAACGGGTTTGGGTAGAGAGCGAAACCAGATTTATTAAATATATTTTTAATAAAAATTAATTAAACTATGATGTAAATAAAATTATGATAATGGTGAAAAAATTTAGTTCTGATAATGGAGGAAAATGTTAAAAAAAAAAGGATACAACAGTCAATTTTTGGAGAAAGAAAGAAAAAATAAAACGTCGATACTTATCTGGTACGCACTGTACCAATCCCGCCAACAACGTGGTTTTTTGCTGGTCGACGTCGATTAACCACAACAGCAAGGTCTTTTGTCTTCGACCGGTAAGATGAAGATGGCGATGATGGAGACAAAAGCGATGTGGTCTGATCGGATTCGATGGTGATCCGATAGCGACAATCCAGACTCACTCACCTAGGTCTTATCGGGAATCTAACAACCCCACGGTGTTCACACCCGGATTTGCTGGGTAGCAAAACTTCTCGCACTAAACTATTTCCCGGTGCACTAGTAGAAAAAAAAACACGTCCACTAGTCACAACTGATGCAAGACGAATGTAAAGTAATAGTATTCTTCTCCCCAATGCTCTAGCAAGTGTGCATTTGCGGTTTATGAATTTCGAAGGCTTATTCTTAAATCAAGCATTTTACAAGAACAGATGCTGTTTAGACAGTTTCCTGTCAGGAATAATTCCTTTTCGTTTCAATACTTTTTGATAGATTTGTCTATTTTTTTGGTTAGGTGTGAAATTCAAATAATGAAGTAAAAGATAGATGATAGTCCAGGAAAATAATGTTGGAGATTTATAAATAGGAGTGTAATTTATTTCATCCGAAACAGATTGAGGAAAGTTGCTCTGAAAGGTTGTTAAGAGTTCGAGATTTTAGAAGAACATCATTGTCATTAGCAGTATGGTCCGGTTATTAAGTTCGAATATTATGTCAATCATATTATTTATTTTATTGTTTGTAACTGTAACGTAAAATTATTACAAAAGCTGGAGTGATAGACACCTTTGATTAGAAATTCCTTCTTTATGCTAACCAAGTTGTCAGTATAATTACAGAGCAGCCGCAGATATTGATCATGCAAATTATTATTGTATCTCTATTTTATTTTTTAATTTTTCACAAAATTTGGTACAATTATTATTGGTGTTTAGCGAAATTCTATTAATTGCTGCACTAAGAGATAGCTTCTTATCAAGATGATTTGTTCTGAATTCGGGAAATATGTTTTATTAGTCAATCTATGTTAATCTCGAGTAAAAACGATCATAAATTCAAAGTTATTGAATCGAGTAAGGTTAGGTGACAGGTAGGGATAACTTAACTACGGTAAGATAGTGAACCCTTCTGACAATGATATCGAGGCGGTAGCATATGATAACTTTTGATACCATACTGTTACTGCTCGGTTGAATTGGAGGTTGGGTTAACTCGAAGCTCAAGTAGGGCCCAATTGTCCCAGTCCGTCGAGCACTATCTTAACGCTTCCCTAAACTGGTGCCTCAGAACCCTCGGGCTATGTTGCCGCTATCCTTTTCTAAGCTATTCTACTCTCATGTAAATTTTCCTCTTCTGTCCCCCGATCTGTTTTTCTTTTCCGGGTCAGCCAGGTAGCTCATAAACCCATACAAAAAAAAAAAAAAATATTGTCAACATGTAAATGTATCACCTTCTTTCATTCGTTAAGTTTCAAACAAAGTCTATTGTCTGGCATAGGGTTACGAAGCATAATTTAAAATCAATTTATTCGATTCAGGGTGAATAATGGAATCAAAACTGTATTGCATTCGCTGCCAAATAAGTTTTGGAATAATATTGGGACAGATATCAACAGCCAAATGAGTCTTCAAAAATGTTCTGAATGAAACAACTAGTTTTTTTAGTTTTATTTGGGATACTTTCGGTTTCGAATTTATTTATGACACTTAACCAAACTGATCGCTCCACTATTAGGGCATCGGTTACCTTTATCGATGTCTGATAAGCTATGTATTTTAAAAACAGAAACTCAAACCGAATGTTACTGATCGTTACAACACAAATATTTTTTTTGTATGTAGTATTTTTTTTTTAATTTTATCTATTTTTTGTTATAAAAAATATCTCTCGGTCCTAACCATCCCGTGATTCGATTAAGCTATGACGATTGTGATTAAATAAAGCTTACTTTTTTTTTTTTTTTGTTTCGATTATAGTCGTTTTACCATATTTATGGCATTCGCGACTTTATCAACGGTGCAGTTGGCGGATCGTTATTGAAAAACTTATCCGGTACAACTGTGTTCGATGTTTGCTCTTGGGCTCGAACTCGCGGACATCGGCTCAGGAGACAACATAAAGCTTACTACCTATCTTCTATTTCCCTTACATTTAGTATGGCTTAGTAGCTAGAATATTAAAAGGGGTATTAAAACAACTAACAGCATTTTTTGTTTTCTTGCCCTCCATTTTGTAGGGTCAGGGTGTCCCCATTATCGTTGCGTTCCCATAGTCCATCAGTGTCCCAAATCTGTGAAATTGCAATCAATAAAATAGTTTAGTATTCACTCTATCGTCCATGCATCTTATTAGGCAGTTAGAATACCTTCCGAACAACCTCTTCGAAGACTTCCCGCACCCCTTCGTTGCTCATAGCAGACGTTTCGATAAACATCGTTCGGTGCTTTTTGGCGAATTGGAATCCTTCTTCCCTGCTGATTGCCCGTTGCGTACAGTCGGTCTTGTTTCCCACAACCATCTTTGCCATATTATTACGAGTGCCATAGATTTCCAGCTCGTTCAACCAGGACTCTAGCTTTTGGAATGAGTCTTTCTTTGTGACATCGTATACGAGAATCGCTCCTTGTGCATCCCTGGAAAGAGACATTTCAATTATGTAAAATTACAAGTACGAAATTCCCTCAATTGAGATCGTTAATTACCGATAGTAACTCGGAGATAGGGCACGAAACCGTTCTTGTCCAGCTGTGTCCCAGATAGCCAGTTTGATCTTGATGTTATCGATTTCTATTGTCTTCGTTTTGCAAACCACACCAATAGTCAGTGTATGGTCCTTGCCGAAGTCATCTTCGGTGAAACGAAGCATCAGGCTGTAATCGAGTTTTTGATTAACGAAATGAAATTTATCACTTCTTGTTTGAAACTTTTCATTAACTTTGAGTCAAACATTATTGACATCAATTTATAATTTGATTTATCTATACTAGAATTTAATTTATTTAAATGTGAAGAGTTTTGCGACTTAAATTACCCACTGTCAGAACAAGGACAAAATAATGATCATTATTAAACAAGAACTGGAAAAAAAAAATTACATCAGAGTCATGAAAATGCTATTTTAATGGCGCAATTTAAAATAATTCAAATGAAATAGTACATATCTTATGCAGTGATACTGACCTGCTGGAAATAATCTAAGAACAGAGTTCAACAATCTGTAAAAATATTTTAATACGCACCTCGATTTCCCAACAGCACTCTCTCCAATAATGAGGATTTTAAATGTGGCCAAAATATCCGTTTGCATCTTGACTATTTACCTGGTCCCGGTTGAGCTAAGATAGAGCTTACTGATTTACTAATAATTTCCTCACTTTTAGCGGAGCATACAACAAAATAATCACTTTTTTTACTGTTCCGAACAAAACTTTCCGAATTTTTAAGTATGAACTTTGTGTTCGGAAGAATAAAAATAACAATGATTCATCTGGTTCATCTGCATGCGCCTTTGTCAGTTTTGTTGTTCATCAGTAACTGTCAAAATCTCAAAAATCATTAAAATGACCCGCTTAACAAAAAAATGCTTGGAATGCTTGAAAGAATGCTTGGACTCCAAGCATTCTTCAAGCATTCCTCCCATTGAATTCAAGCATTAAATGGCCCAACCGATTCTACTTGAAATGGTTTTCCCGGTTCAGAGTGACAGCTCTCGTTGACATCTGTCATGGGCCCTTATTCTGCGCCGCGCGTGACGGGATGATTGTCACCTCACCTCGGAGTCACCGTGACTTTTGTCACCTTATTCCCGGAGTCGATATGGGTAAAGTGACAGACGTTCATTCAACGTGAGTGACTGAATGAACACGTCTGTCAAAATGGTCGAATTTGTTCTGGTTTGTTTTGATTTTGATCGCAGTTTATCGCTGCGTTCAATCGTAAGTAACGATTGGTTTCGACTAGTTTCTGTCAAGTGGTCGTTGTTCAATCGGCTGATGTTTTGGTCGAAACAGATCTGGTCGTTGTTCAACGGAGCAAGTTGAAATCGATCGAAACTAGTCGAAACCGATCCAGCTCGAAAGCAGGATTCATTTCTACCACACTAACACACATGCAGCGTGTGTGTTAGACAGAGAGCATGTTTTTGTTTCGTTTTCGCCATTTCACTTTCGTGCTCTGGATGTTTGGATTCAGTCGGCGGTCGGTCCTGTTTGTTTCGGGCAGTCTTCCGAAAATCACTCGGAAGAAACGCTCATGATAGGTTTCTAGTTGGAAACATTCAAAGCCGATTGCTGCTGCCTGTTGTTCCCTAGAGAATCGGCAGAGCGACAATGCGAAGTCAATGTAAACAAGATTCAAAAGCGAGAGCGGACTCGCATCTAAGTCGATCTCTCAAGCTCACTACCTGGTGTATCAGAAGTGATTGAGACACTGACTGATACAAGATCCAATTCGAAAATCCACTCACTCACTCACTCAAACTCAATCAATGCGGCCTTGCATCGGTTCATACTGCCTGCGTACTTTCTGGCAAAGCGGCAGAAACATATGTTCATACGTACTGCCTGCGTGTTTGAATGACTATTTTAATCCTCCCCAACAACAGCAACAACAAAGCAAGATGTATCAGGCAGACAGCATTCGATCATCGATCAGTAAACGAGTGAGTGAGTGAGTGATTGAGCAAGAAAAGTTATTGACTGAAAAAAGAAACTGAAAATCAGGTAGCTCCTCACTCAGTTGAGAATTCCAACTGGAGAAGAAACGTCTCTCTTTCAAATTTTATTTCTTTGATTCTCGGAGCAGCGCTGTCGAACACAATCTTTGCCCCACTGGGAGATAAACCAACCGACAATTTAGGTTTTGCTTTCGCTGTTGAAAACGTTTCAGTGTCTCTCATGAGAATTGAGTGATATTCGGAACACTGGTTTCGGGTCGGGATTGTCGCTGTGCTTCCTGCAATAAATTTTTCATACATGATTTCTGCTGGCACCGCAATCAAACGGTTTGATGTGGTGCTTGCGGGAGATACTTTTGAACTTTTTAGGTACCAACCAAAGCCGTGCGAACCCGCCCCCATGGAGATTTTTTCCAAGTAAAATTTTCGTAGAGTTCCGGAATATTACTTGACCTTGAAAGGTGTTTAATAATAAGTGTTGACAAAAAAGTCAGAAATTTGGTTTGCCTCCGACGGAATTAACACTTTAATCAACCTAATTTCATTTGACGACATTATAATTGAAAATATGTTAAATTGTAAATTTTAAATTGCAATTCAATTAACCTTTTGTTTTAATTGAAACTTTAAATAAGACATACAAAAACACTAGCTCGTCATTTGAATGGGTTTTAATTAAAAAGTGTAACTGAATAAGAACATAGTTTGAAAAATAATTTAACGCTTTTTGACAAAAATTGAAAACAAAAACGTGACATTCTAGAATAATAGTTTTGAATCAATTATCAAACTTTCCTTAATACTTCAAATAATTTTGCGTTCTGCGAAAAAAGTTATAGAAGTTTTCTATTTGATGACTTTTGCTCATTCAGGGTTCAACACGCAGGAGTGCGTCGAATGAGAAAGAGCAAATAAAACGCAGCTCTTTCGTTCTCGGTTCACGGGCACATTTGATTGCTCGAAATTCTCTCGAGAAATTTGCGACCAAAACGCAGATTGAAAATTTTTGAGCTGAGCGAATTTGCGCGCGCCTATTCGAGAGCTCGAGCGGTTCGAAAACTGCGTTTGCGATTATCTAGCCGCGTGCGTTTAGGAACACCGAGCATCTACCGTGACGACACGGCGGCTCACCGATCAGCGCACGCGGCTCTCTTTAGCACACGGTGTGTGGGCCGTGTGTTTTGTGTTTGGGGGGCGATTAAGAAATCTGTACGAATAATTTAATTAATAGAATTGGTTAAACAGTTTGTAGCGCGCAACGGGATTGGTGGGAGGGTTATTACAATGAATGTTAAAAGTTTTAAAATATTTATAAGTTATAGTTACCAACACTAGTAACTATGAAATTTTTACCATGAACTAGTAAAATTTCGCGAAAAAGACCAAATTAAAGAGCAAGGGATGTTAAAATGAAACCGTTTAGATCGATCATATTGATCGATGGTTGGAATATTAATTAGTTGTTGTGTCTTTGGGGAGATTAAACGCGAAATTAAAACAAATTAATGATGATTAACGGCACAAGTACCGCGAGAAATTAGTTTAGCTCCGATTTCAACTTGCGAACCCTCTAGTGAAAGGGTTTGACTTGTAGATGACGAAAACTAGTATCGCGAGTTCGCTAGTACAAGCTACTAGTGTTAGTACTGGTAGAAATGAGTTTAGCTCCGATTTCAACTTGCGACCCCTCTAGTGGAAGGGTTTGACTTGTAGGTGTCGAAAACTAGTGTCGCGAGCTCGCTAGTACAAGCTACTAGTGTTAGTACAAGTAGAAATTAGTTTAGCTCCGATTTCAACTTGCGAACCCTCTAGTGAAAGGGTTTGACTTGTAGGTGACGAAAACTAGTATCGCGAGTTCGCTAGTACAAGCTACTAGTGTTAGTACTGGTAGAAATGAGTTAAGCTCCGATTTCAACTTGCGACCCCTCTAGTGGAAGGGTTTGACTTGTAGGTGTCGAAAACTAGTGTCGCGAGCTCGCTAGTACAAGCTACTAGTGTTAGTACAAGTAGAAATTAGTTTAGCTCCGATTTCAACTTGCGAACCCTCTAGTGAAAGGGTTTGACTTGTAGGTGACGAAAACTAGTATCGCGAGTTCGCTAGTACAAGCTACTAGTGTTAGTACAGGTAGAAATTAGTTTAGCTCCGATTTCAACTTTCGACCGGTCAAATGAAAGGGATTGACTCGTAGGTGACGAAAACTAGTGTCGCGAGTTCGCTAGTACAAGCTACTAGTGTTAGTACAGGTAGAAATTATTTTAGCTCCGATTTAAACTTTCGACCGGTCAAGTGAAAGGGTTTGACTTGTGGATGACGAAAAATAGTGTCGCGAGTTCGCTAGTACAAGCTACTAGTGTTAGTACCGTGAGAAATTAGTTCAGCTCCGATTTCAACTTTCGACCGGTCAAGTGAAAGAGGTTGACTTGCAGGTGACGAAAAATAGTGTCGCGAGTTCGCTAGTACAAGCTACTAGTGTTAGTACCGCGAGAAATGTGTTTAGCTCCAATGTCAACTTTCGACCAGTCAAATGAAAGGGATTGACTTGTAGGTGACGAAAAATAGTGTCGCGAATTCCCTAGTACAAGCTACTAGTGTTAGTACCGCGAGAAATTAGTTCAGCTCCGATTTCAACATGCGACACCTCTAGTAAAAGGGTTTGACTTGTAGATGACGAAAAATAGTGTCGCGAGTTCGCTAGTACAAGCTACTAGTATTAGTACAGGTAGAAATAAGTTCAGCTCTGCTTTCAACTTTTGACTGGTCAAGTGAAAAGGTTGACATGCAGGTGACGAAAAATAGTGTCACGAGCTCGCTAGTACAAGCTACTTATGTTAGTACAGGTAGAAACTAGTTTTGCTCCGATTCCAACTTTCGACTGGTCAAGTGAAAAGGGTTTGAACTAAACTTATTTCTACCGGTACTAACACTTATAGCTTGGACAAGTGAATTCGTCAAGTCAAACTCTTTCACTTGACCGGTCGAAAGTTGAATTGGGAGCTAAACTAATTTCTATCGGTACTAATATTAATAGCTCGTACTAGAGAACTCGCGACTTTATTTTTCGTCACCTACAAGTCAAACACTTTCACTTGACCGGTCGAAAATTGAAATAGAAGCTAAACTCATTTCTACCTGTACTAATGCTAGTAGCTTGTATTAGTGAACTCGCGATACTAGTTTTGGTCACCTGCAAGTCAAACCCATTCATTTGACCGGTCGAAAGTTTGGATCGGAGCTAAACTAATTTCTACCTGTACTAATACTAGTAGCTTGTACTAGCGAACTCACGATATTACTTTTCGTCATCCACAAGTCAAACCCTTTCACTTGACCGGTCGCAAGTTGAAATCGGAGCTAAACTAATTTCTACTTGTACTAACACTAGTAGCTTGTACTAGCGAGCTCGCGACACTATTTGTCGTCATCTTCAAGTCAAACCCTTTCACTTGACCGGTCGAAAGTTGAAATCGGAGATAAACTAATTTCTACCTGTACTAACACTAGTAGCTTGTACTAGCGAACTCGCGACACTATTTTTCGTCACCTACGAGTCAATCCCTTTCATTTGACCGGTCGAAAGTTGAAATCGGAGCTAAACTAATTTCTACCTGTACTAACACTAGTAGCTTGTACTAGTGAACTCGCGACACTAGTTTTCGTCACCTACAAGTCAAACCCTTTCACTAGAGCGGTCGCAAGTTGAAATCGGAGCTTAACTAATTTCTACTTGTACTAACACTAGTAGCTTGTACTAGCGAGCTCGCGACACTATTTGTCGTCATCTTCAAGTCAAACCCTTTCACTTGACCGGTCGAAAGTTGAAATCGGAGCTAAACTAATTTCTACCTGTACTAACACTAGTAGCTTGTACTAGCGAACTCGCGACACTATTTTTCGTCACCTACGAGTCAATCCCTTTCATTTGACCGGTCGAAAGTTGAAATCGGAGCCAAACTAATTTCTAGCTGTACTAACACTAGTAGCTTGTACTAGCGAGCTCGCGACACTAGCTTTTGTCACCTACAAGTCAAACCCTTCCACTAGAGGGGTCGCATGTTGAAATCGGAGCTAAACACATTTCTCGCGGTACTAACATTAGAAGCTTGTACTAGCGAACTCGCGGCACTATTTTTCGTCACCTACAAATCAAACCCTTTCACTAAAGGGGTCGAAAGTTAAAATCGGAGCTAAACTAATTTCTACTGGTATTTGTTCCGTTAATCATCATTAGTTTGTTTTAATTTCGCGTATGTACTATCTTCCTATAGAAAAGCCAACAAATTAAATTCGAATCATATTCTTATTTAATCGATTTGAATCCCATTGTCTGAATTTACTTTGCATTAATAGTGGTCGCGACAGTCAAATTCATAACATTTCAATGTTACGATTGAAATTTCGTGACATTATAAATATCGATGTCGCCGTAGCATTTCCAAAAAAAGGATGTCATTCTTGGTATCGAAATTTTACTAGTTAATGGTAAAATTTTCATAAATACTAGTGCTTGGAGCTATTAATAATATGTAACGTAAACCTCCTACATTGATTATTTTAATCCTCCCGCCAAGTCCATTGCCCGCTACCATTTGTTCTAACTATTTTGCTGATGAAATTAAACACACAGATTTATCAATCGGGCCACGGCAAATACAAAACACAAGCCCCACACTAGAGCCCGTGCGCGCCGCCCGGTGACAAAAAGAGAGCCGCCTCAGACCGTTTGGAGGGCCGCCGCGAGCTGCATTGAGAGCCGCTGCGTGCTGTTCTGTTAACCAAAAGAGAGACCTCGCACGCCGCTCGGTTAGGACGCGCAGTGAGCTAGCCGTGCCTGTCTGACTCGGCCGCTCGCGCAGATTTCGGATAGCGCATCTCGTCGACGAGAACGAGTGGAAAAGATAGAGCGAGCGTGTTTTTGTTTAGAGCGAGAGTGCGTCAACGGCCAGAACGCAAACGATGAAGTGTTTTGCACGAGAGAATGGTTTGCGTGTGTTGCGCGTGGCTAAAAGAGTGCGTTTTGTTGAACCCTGTGCTCATTTAATGAATTTTGAAAGAAATTTTTAACCAAATTGAATTTTTAGAAAAGCATAAATGTAATCGTTTCGCAGGTTCCAAAAATTTTTGAATGAAAACGGTCTGTCTGGAAATTCGTGTGTACAACGCACAAAACACACATTAGTATTGGTGAACGTATGTTCAACGGACGACCTGGTTGAAATCGGTCGAAGTCAATTGGAAAGAGACAGATTATCAACTGTCAAAATCCATTCTTACTTGTTTCGATCTATTTCAACCTGTTTCGACTAACTTCCATTGAACACACATTGTCAAAATCTCAAAATCATTAAAATGAATGCTTTTCGAAGGCACTTGCAGAATTTTTCAAATCAATTCAAAATAAGTTTCGTTTAATGTTTAATGTTTAATGTTTATTGTTAGGAGTACGTGAGCCTGTCAGTTATAAACTATAGTTCAGGTTAAGGATATGTAACATAAGGATTTCACTATTTGATGTTCGAATAGAGGTGAAATAAAACCTAGATCTAATCTAAATACAAATAGTTTCGTAATTGTAATTGTAATTTTCAATTTTTTAATATTACAATTTTAATCTATTTAAATCAGTTATGTGCATGAAACAATTTAAATCCTTCAAAGCTTGACCGACTCTGGTACACGCAGCGAAAAGATTTTTTATTTCAAAGGAAAGTGCCGCAAAAACAAAGGATTTTTTCCTTTGATTTTGGGATAAATAAAAATTCCTTTGATTCAAAGGCATTTTCCTTTGTTTCAAAGAATTTTTCTTTTGAAAAATCTTTGAATCAAAATATTAATGCTTTGGAACAAAAAACAGTTCCATTTGATGCAAAGTTGTTCTCGTTTGCTACAATGTAATTTAGATTTAGATTTAAAAGGATTGATTCATTGAACCATTTTTCTTTTATTCCAATTGGACGAAATATTTTCTGTTGTCCCGAAGTTCCTATTAGGAATGTTGAATAATAAAAAGAAAGAATTTACATTTTAAATTCATTTTTATTCACAAAATTAACACTAACACTGGTTCACTATAATTTTGGTCCTAATTTTGGCCTAAGGGCATTCTTCTTGGGCCGCTCAATAGACTTCCGGAAGCAGCTCCGGTTGCTATCTTTGGTGCATGGCGCATGGTCATCCAACTGGTGATTACCGCTGAAGATCGGGCCGAAGATAATCAGACCGCTGGATTTGGGGCGGAATCTGCCGTGGTCCTGTAATGCAAGAGCTTATATAAAATCTGAAACATTCACTTTTTGATTAATGGATTAACACAAACTTACCATTCTTCATCCTGAATCCTCCTAAAGCTATCTCTGAATCACTAGTTTTGATTTTCAACACAACCGGACAAACTTTATTCGAAATTCGGTTCTTGCTCAATCCAAAATATCTTCTAAGTTTAAAATTTTAATTTAAACAAATTATTCCTTTCTGTTGAAAACAATTTTCTTTGGTTGAAAGAAAATTTACTTTGATTTTAACGAAATGTGCAATTGAACAAATTTCTTTTGAATCAAAGAATTTGTTTAAAATCAAAGTCCAAAATTATTCAGTTCAAAAAATTAATTCTTTCTTTCAAAAATTATTCATTTGAATCAGAACGATAATTCATTGATTCAAAGAAAATAGGAGTTTGATTCAAAAAACTGAATGTTTTGAATCAAAGTCAGTTTTGTTTTGTATCAAAATCCAAGTTTTCTCTGCGTGTATAAATTTATGTGTCAATAAAACCATGCATTTTCCTTCAAATTAATTCTATAAACACAAGTATAACAGTTTAACGGCGTGTTCGTAAACTGATTTGTTTAGGTGATGCATCGATTTGTTTGGTAGATGTCAAATCACCTTCCAATGCTTTTGCATACAGTTTGTTTAATTTACAAATGTAACATCGATACAGAAAATCACTTCGATAGAAAAAAAAATCAATTTACTAACACGCCGTAAAGCTGTTGATCAAACAATGTTTATCAAACTGAAAACAAATCATTTTTATTGATTTATACATGGCTTGAATCCTTTTGATCATTTTTTAACTGAATGAATCAATGTATTTCATTAAAACGGTCCTTCGGTTTTTATTGGATTTGTTGATTAATTGATTCATTCACTGATAATCTACTGTATGCATTCAAAAAAATAAAAACTTTTATTTTCATTCTTGAATATTGAATTTGTTTAAATTTAAGGTTTTCAAAGATAAATTTCTATCCGTGCATAATTACATAACACAAATTTGCCACCTGGGATAACGGCATCAGTCGCAGATTTCTCCAGAAACAAGCAGAAAACTCTCCGATTTCTTCGCTCCCGAGAGAACCGCTGTTGAGAGAAAGTTCATGCGGTCCAACGAATGTTAGGTTCGTTCAAAAACCGTTCTCTTTGTTTAAATTTAATGTTTTAAACTTTTAAGTTACTGTGATTTTAATCTACATATTTCAAACAAATAATATAGTATGTTTGAAAAAACTGTGAATGAAAAAAAAAATCAATAAACCAATAGAACTCAAGTTATTAAAACCGAGTTTTACAGCGTTCTTTAGTATGCGTGATGATTTGTAATCCCGTCCCGGAGTTCATTTTTGAATTTCAAGCACAGAGAGAGGAAAAATTCAAAAACCTGCGGTTTGCTTTGCTCATTTGCAATCGAATCAAGTACGCCGTCGGACGTGTTCGTCAATTTGCTCCCGCCGAGTAAAACCGTGTGTGTGAGAACTGTCAAAAATCTGCTTTTCGGGTGATTCTCCATCGAATATTGCATCATAACTTCCAGGCTCTGGCAGCGAAACGTGATTGTTAGTTCGTGAATATTGGACCGCAGCCCTAAACCGGAACCATGTTGAAAGCAGCCCGTTTGCTAACCCGCACCCTCACGCAGGAAAACCGCTGCCTGCTGAAAAATGTAAGTATTTCACCGATGGTAAAGCCTCTTCAGAACATCATGGAAGTAGGCATAAAATGTGAGGTTAGGTGTAGGTGCTAAAAGTCTACCTCTTGTGTAATCTTCCGATGTTTCGTTTTACATTTTCCGAAATTATGGTTTTAGAAATCGTCTTGCCAATTGAACTGATACGATTTTTTTTTCTTGCCTTCCAGGGAGGAGACCTCGGTAACAGCATGCTGGCCCGATTCAAGTGAGTATTAAGAATCCATTAAACTATCACTATCAGTTGATATGGATAGACAGACGGTGATGGGTCGTTGTGAAATTGACACAGTGAAAATTTTACAAAACCGATAGGGTTTTTTTGTCCAAACTTTTTTTAGTCGAACTAAAATATATTTCGAATTGTTGCAGGCATGAAGTCATCCTCGTTTGCCCAAGCTTTATTTCTGAGAAACGAGAAGTTTCTAGACTATAATGAGCAACTTCTGTTAAGAGATGGAAAATGAGACTCCTCTTTCTTATCTCCTCAAACTAAAACTTTTTCAGATTTATTGTGGAACTGAAATTTTACTACTTTTCATGAATCAAGATGAATAAACTAAAATACTTATCTTATTAAGTAATATTCGGTATTCCTTATCTTGCTTTGCTTATTTCAACTTTTCAACATCTTTGTTCTGCCGTCTTATTATAAGCTGTATCCGATCCTTCAGGAACCACCTCAAACTAATTCAAACTTCTTTAAGAAATAATTTAATCATCCAGTAAATGTTAGAGAAATGGGCTGAAAAAGCTCTGATGATTCCGATGATCTTGATTTTGCAATGATTACTTTTTATGTGTCACGACGGTTTACATAAATGAAATATTATTGATGCAGGAAGCAAAACCGGAATAAAAGCTGGGCAATTGATTAAAGCTGACGAAAAATCTACTGAAAAGCTGTCAATAATACGAAGTTTGTCACACGTTTCGGACAAACAAAATCCTTTTTTTTTTTTTTATTGCCACATTAAAAAACTGCAAAGTCACTCACTATACATTTTCGTTGAAAACTTACAAAATCGAAAATACCTAGAAGATTCTGTACAGAATATGCGAAATAGTTTATCTGTGCGCGACAAATTATGCCATCATGTACCTAACTAAAATGCTTTTGAATAAAATTCTACTAGTTTATTTTTTACATTTTACCTTCTATGTGCTTATAATGTTCATTATCTTGAAATTTTCTCACTAAAAGGACTTAACTTTTGTCGATAAGGTCGATAGCTGAAGTATTTTTAACACTTAAGTAACGGTTAAATTCTTTATGAAAGAATATGTCAATATCCAGATTTGAAAGGCATTCCAAATCCCAAAAATCGTTGCTAATGGTTCTTCAAATGTACGGGTTTCCTTAAGAAATATGCAAGGAACATGATATAACAAATATTGTCAAGAATTTTCTTAAACTTTTATAGTTAAACAATTGAGGCACTTCTGACATTGCTTTATAGCTCTCAATAAGTTTAAGAACTCCTAAATAACTTTTACCTGAAGTTTTTTTTATGAAGAACGCTTATCTAATAAACGTAACATTCTGCCATCACAACTTAATTTTGTTAAGTAACTTATTTTAAAAGATTTCTGTTAATCACCTAGTGTCTACTTAAAAAAATATAAATATTACACATTCTCATGCTCCCACGCATTCTGCAGATCCGACACCGTCAAGGGTGCCGTCATCGGTATCGATCTGGGAACTACCAACTCCTGTGTGGCCGTGATGGAGGGCAAACAAGCAAAGGTGATTGAAAATGCCGAAGGTGCCCGAACGACCCCATCCCATGTAGCCTTCACCAAGGATGGTGAACGATTAGTTGGCATGCCCGCCAAACGACAAGCCGTAACCAACTCCGCCAACACGTTCTACGCTACCAAGCGACTGATCGGTCGCCGATTCGAAGATTCGGAAATCAAGAAGGACGTTAAGAATCTCTCATACAAAGTGGTCAAGGCTTCGAACGGAGATGCGTGGGTCCAGGGAAGCGACAGCAAAGTTTACTCGCCCAGCCAGGTCGGTGCATTTGTGCTGATGAAAATGAAAGAAACAGCAGAAGCTTATTTGAATACTCCGGTCAAGAATGCAGTCATCACGGTGCCGGCATACTTCAACGATTCGCAACGTCAAGCCACCAAAGATGCCGGACAGATTGCAGGTTTGAATGTGCTACGTGTTATCAACGAGCCAACGGCTGCCGCCTTAGCCTATGGAATGGACAAGAGCGAGGATAAGATTATTGCCGTGTATGATTTGGGAGGCGGCACATTCGATGTTTCAATCCTGGAAATCCAGAAGGGTGTATTTGAGGTCAAATCAACCAATGGCGATACCATGTTGGGAGGCGAAGATTTTGATAATGCTATTGTTAATTATTTGGTAGCAGAGTTCAAGAAGGAACAAGGCGTTGATATCACTAAGGATCCAATGGCTATGCAGCGCCTGAAAGAAGCTGCCGAAAAAGCCAAGTGTGAACTCTCGTCATCCGTTCAAACGGATATCAATCTGCCTTACATCACGATGGATGCAACTGGACCAAAACATTTGAATCTGAAGTTTACACGGGCAAAACTTGAACAATTGGTAGGAGATTTGATTAAACGAACTATCGCTCCTTGCCAAAAGGCTCTGGCTGATGCTGAGGTTTCGAAGTCTGACATTGGAGAAGTGTTGCTGGTTGGCGGTATGTCCCGTATGCCTAAGGTACAGCAAACGGTGCAGGAAATCTTTGGTCGCGTTCCATCGCGAGCTGTCAATCCAGATGAAGCCGTAGCTGTTGGAGCTGCCGTTCAAGGTGGTGTCTTAGCTGGTGATGTAACCGATGTGCTACTTCTGGATGTCACACCCCTGTCTCTGGGTATTGAAACGTTGGGTGGAGTTTTCACCAGGCTTATCAACCGCAATACTACCATTCCAACCAAAAAATCGCAGGTCTTCTCAACGGGTTAGTAGATAAAAAAATAAACTCTGTAACATTCGCCATAATTTCAAAATTTATGTTACAGCCGCTGATGGTCAAACTCAAGTCGAAATCAAGGTCCACCAAGGTGAGCGTGAGATGGCGTCAGACAATAAGATGCTCGGCTCATTCACTTTGGTCGGAATCCCACCAGCACCTCGTGGAGTTCCTCAGATTGAGGTTGTCTTCGATATCGACGCTAACGGAATTGTGCACGTGTCTGCAAAGGATAAGGGTACTGGAAAGGAACAACAGAGTAGGTTCAATAAGAGATTCAAGAAATTGTACAGGTAAATTATAAAGTTCCTTCAAATCTATTCCAGTTATCATTCAGTCCTCTGGTGGTTTGAGCAAGGACGAAATCGAAAACATGATCAAGAACGCCGAACAGTTTGCCGCTGATGATAAGCTTAAAAAGGATCGGATCGAGGCTATCAACCAAGCGGAAGGTATTGTGCACGATACAGAATCTAAGATGGAGGAATTCAAAGACCAACTCCCAAAAGAAGAGGTAAGTTTAGAGATGAACATGCAAAAAAAGGCGGCAATATACCTAACATATTGTATTGTATTTTAGTGCGACAAACTGCGTGAAGAAATTACCAAGGTGCGGGAAATCTTGGCCAACAAAGACAGTGCTGATCCTGAAGAAATCAGAAAAACTGTCGGCACTCTGCAACAGTCCTCGTTGAAATTGTTCGAGATGGCTTACAAAAAGGTTTGTCGAAAATCAGACGATTTCAATTGAAACTTTTATTCATATAGAACATTTTATCCCTCAGATGGCATCCGAACGTGAAAGCAGCGGAAGCAGCAGCTCGTCTAGCAGCAGTAGTGAAGAAGCCGAAAAGAAGGAAAACAAGAATTAATTTGGTCCCCCTCCCACATCCACACTTCATTCTAATTCCTTTCCCAATCGTACCCACAACCCATTGTAAAAAACTAGTTGGTAGACTTATGTAGTAGAGAGTTAGTTTAAATTTATCGAACACTACATAACAAAAACACAAAAAAAAACTTTATTCTACGCCTAACTTAACAACCAGAACTAGGACAAGAGTCATCTTTTGAAAAGATTTGAACATTGCTAGCTGTTTGATTGGAAGCCCCCTTAGCTTGTAAGCTTGTTGTGTATTTATTGCGTGAACCAGTCATCGAGAGCAGACCGAGTATGGACCTTCCTTTTTCGTTATACTCATAATGTGTGTATCAACCGAATGGATTGTATTCAAAAAGACGTTATGAATTTCAGTTGAATAAAAAAAATCGTTTTATTTGTCTCTTAAAACTAAGATTGTCTCAAAGCAGGGAGCGTATCGTTCCTTGGGAACCAATTTCACCAGATTGTATTTTGTTGGTGGTAGCGAGGAAATGTACACGTTAATTGAACATCTATCATTCGCACAGAACAATGTCTGTGATGACTGGTTTGGGCAAGTTCACAACGAAAAATTGATCGAAACGACGACCGTGTGATGGTTCGGAGAAAATATCGGAAAGTGTTTATTTCGTTTCGACTCTGAATTTTTACCAAAAACAAAACGAATTCAATCGTTTGAAACAAAAACTAAACAACTATTGCGAAAAGCTGGTGGTATTGAAAGAGCTGTAGAATGCATCAAATCTATTGTTTTTGCATTACTCATAGATGGTATAAAGTTATGTGTTCTGTAAAGTCGGCTGATGGATGAGCTGCGTTGTTTTAATGCAATAATATAAGGTTAACATACTGATTATAATATAAATTGGTCATTTTTTTTTCGAAAGAAAACACCTTTAACAATCCCTGCTTTTCTGTGTGATGGGAAGAATGACCGTGGTGTTAAATTCCCGGAAAAAAAAACTGCTTTTCTGTGAACATTTTATATAGGATTTGTTCTTCACTCTTCATTACAACGACGTTTTTTTCCACGGGGATACGTACCGTATAAAAAACGTGCATAAATAATATGTTAAATCCCGAAAAACCGTGTAAAACCCATGCTTACTAAGAAAAACCGTTCTATTTGCGGAAAACGGCGCTAATTCCGAAGCTTTGAAGCTTGAGGCAATGAAAGCCATTAGGATCAAAGGGATGGTAGGGCCAAAATCATCAATTTGAAGCTAAGTATACGAATCGTATTGTCAAATGTCAATGCACACCTGCTGCTAATCTCAGATTTTTCATAATTTTTTTACACTTTATCGAGTGAATTACAATAGCTCGAGATTGAAAAACTAAAGAAAAATCGAGGGCTTTGATAACTTTGAAACGCGTTTTCTCGACACTATTATTTGAGCACTTACCAACCCTCTGATATTAGCGCCTCAATTAAACAGGTAACCTGAGACTTGAAACATGAAAACTGCACTAAACTAATAAAATGAAATCTGAGACATGAAACCTAAGACTAAGGCAGGAGACCTCACACCTTAGACTTCAAACTTGAGACCTGAGATCTAAGATCTGGAACTGGGACATGAGAATTTAGACCTATGACATGAGACCTTAGTCCTCAAATTTGAGACACGGTTCATATGACTTATGACTTGAAGTATGATACATGAGACGTAAGATGTGAGACTTAACAAGGGACACCATTTTTTAAAAAGATTATTCATCGTCGTTCATGTTTGTTACTTAATTTATCGGTGAAAAGTGATTTCCTTTTCAGTAAGAACATCTTAAAATTATGAAATTTTGATACCTACTACTTAATGTTCCCGCGTCGATCCTCCGGTGCATAGGGCCGTGGTAAAAGACCTCCACTGTCGACGATCCGAAGCCAGCGTCTTCACTTGGTCCCCGTCAAGACTCTCGTCGACAGTTCGTATTTCGGCGGCTAGGCTTCGCCGCCACGAGTTTCTGAGCCTGCCTATCCTTCGATGTTCCTCTGAATTCCATTCAAGCGCCTCTCTGCAAATCTTGTTCTCATCTCTTCGCAGCGTGTGACCAATCCATCTCCACTTAAGTTCCCGAATCTCGATTTCTAGCGATTTGTTCCGCAGTCAGCGAGTCACATTAGAAATACTTGCAGTTTTCGCGTCGTCACCGCATATGTGCACTAAGTTTCACACCCGTACAAAAATACAAATTTGACGTTTGAGTTGAAGATTCGGATTTTCGTTCGTAGAGAGATCTGGCGTGACCGCCAGATGTTCCGGAGACGCAAATCGGGAAATCGCGAATGAAACTCCCTCCATACAGGTTTGGCTATTGACGGCTTAGCCTAAGGCTAAGCTCTTGAAAAAGAACTCATCCCCCAAAACCTGATGCTGCAATAAAATGGAAACCAAAAACAAAAACAAAAACTTGCGGGTACGGGAATCAAACCCATACCGGCAGTGGCGCTACGATTACCATTTAACCGCCAGCTAACCGCTCAACCACCGAAGAGTTGTTGGGATCGACTGCTACAGCAACGTATATGTGAGGCTTTCTACGAAGGATGCAGGAATAAAATTATCACCCAAAAAACAGTTCTTCGTTTTGATCTGACCACCCAAATTGACCCAAACGTAGATCTGCCACGATTGAGGTAGTAGAAGCAGATTTGCCAACATTAAAAATCCCCCAAAAACAGTACTCCGCTTGAAGGGCAAGTTTGGCATATTGGCATTTCTTCACGAACGTGATGAGTCAATTTTGAATTCAGGTTTGGGGGGTGGAAGTTCTCAAGTTTGGGAACTTTCCATTTTCAGTGCATGTTTAGCAAGATAGCAGATAGCAGATAGATAGCAATGATGCCATTACCGGCAATATATCACATTGTGTTCGTCACAACTGGGTTTAATGAACGCGATTATAAACTGAGAAGACTGCACATCGCTAGATCCATTTCTGAGTTAAAGGGAGCTTATCTGAGCCTACTAATGTGTGGTATTAGATGCAACTCTATCTGTATCTAACACTTAATAGTAGATGGCCCGTGCCGAACAAAAATTTTATGTGATGATAATGCTTCTTATAAAATCTCGCTCATTTTCATCATGTTTCATATCTTCTAACTTTCTATCCATCTATAAAATTTCATAATCTTAAGATGCTATTACCAAAAGGGACATCACTTTGCACCAATACGGCCGATAAATTGAGTAACGAAGTAACAATATTTCTGTACTTATTCAAGTTGTTCTTTCAATCCACTCAGAATTCTCAGGAATGTGGTTTAGGTATCGTCTATTTATTTCTATTTTTATTGTTTGTTCTCAAGTCGTCTCCTATTCTATTTTGACCTTTACTAGAATTCAGCATTAATTCTTCATGCTGATCTCGCCACCCACTTGAAAGTCTCAGTTTCCTCCCTTGTTCCAGTTATTGACTTGATTTTGTTGGTAAGCAGTCCTCTCAATCCACATGAAATTGTTACCTATATGTTTGAGTTGACCTCTTGGCTCATTTTTTATAGTCATAAGCTAAGGAAAACTGCAATGCAAGGTGATACAGGTTCTTTGAGCCCCGGTCCTGGCCACCCAAAACCCTGTTAGTAACAATGCTCAAAAAAAATCCGAACTAATTGAGTGTTTTGACGACACGTTCCCTTAAATTTTTATGTAAAGTTTGGCACATCAGTTAAAAAGTCTATAAATGATTGTCAAGGTAACTCGACCGGTGTATGTTGAAAATAAAGTTGGGACCAAAACTCTCACTGTTTGAAGCCAACAGAATGGGGTCATATTATGATATTATTATCTTAACCAGTGGGATTTCCAAACTACAGAACTCACGTACGAGAAGTCAAGAAAATCGGAGCTTTCCAGTTTCTATTCTTATGGAATGTTGTAGAAGCATCCGCACTACTATGCATCAAATGTAACCATTCACCGGAAGGTACATTCAAAGCCTTTCTTCTAAAAGGAACCACAACAACAACCAGTGAATACATAAATCCCCCCGGCTTTGCCATTCAACGTGTAGCTCCATCATAATGTGGAGATGCGAAAAGGGAGAACGACTCTGGTCCTTCTGTAACACAATCGATATAGCTTGTATGTGTGTACATGATTTTTCCATTTCCACCCCCAGGCCAGCACAGTGCTCGGCTCGGCGGTAATGCGGAGAAAATTTTTCGCTCTCTCAATACAACAGACAGAGAGGTGGCGTTTCGTTCGAATGACCGGAAAATTCCTGCACTCATTTCGTACACTCAAATCTTGATTTTTTAGTGGATTTTTCCGATTGCATAATTGTGAACGTTGTATTATTTGGATGTTCTAGATCTAAAATCACTGATTATTGTTAAGTATATATCCATAATGGGCAGAGTAAAATGAAACGCGTGTTGCATGTAACATAATGAAAATTTTATTGATTCTTCATAGCAATCCATGTTCTTGAGAAAACCTTCTTCACTCCTCCTCAAACTTCTGGATGCTGCAGACCGAGAGCACTTTGAAAGAAATGGCTTGGATAGTCAATCAGGAGCTTGCTTTTTGTAGTCCACAGCAACTTCGCATTTCTCAATGCATCCCTGATGAAATGATGACGAATATCGGTCCTTGCATGATATCCACCAATCTGAGCAACGAAAATAGCGCTTTAATAGTCGCAGTGGATTATAACACCCTTCTCCTCCTCAATTCTTCCAAGCAGTCTTCGCCACCATAGAGCCTCTTGCACCGCAGCTGACAACGACATGTATTCGGCCTCACATGTGGATAAAGCAACGGTTTGCTGACGCTTGAACAAGTCGTTGGATCTGCAACCATCTGCAATCAGCTTGCCTTGGGAATTTCGAACCTCACATCCATGCTGGTCGAATGTGACAGTGTGACCTTTAGTGGTATGAATAAGGTTTAGCAATTGCTTCGGTAGCTTTTACTTAGCTCGAAATCAATCAAAGCAAAAGTCCAAAGCATTTGCTTAGTTTGGTATGAATAAACATTTGCTTAGCGGATGTGTACTAAAGTCTTAGAACATAGCTTTTGCTTCGAAAAATAGAGCTATCCAACCAGCAGAATCTGAAGTTTTCTAAAGTAAAATGGAAGAAGACGATCAGAAAATTGAAAAGTACGGCTAAAGTAGCCTTGAAGTCGACGAAGCGGGTGGTGCGTGTAAAAACGACCGGATTTTTTTTGTTAATGCGTGCTCGTATGTTGATGTTTAAAGAAAAATGAATACATATTCGAATATATAGTCAAACAACAAATGGCCTAACTTTTACATTTATCATAGCTCTCCCACACGTATTCGGATCGGGATAATCCGATGTATAAAAAATAGGCAATAGGCGCGCATCTTAATTTAATTTTTTTTTAAATCTTAGAATTATAAAAAAAATCTTATAAATTTTTAAGTCTGAATTATGTTTTAAATTATTACAATTTTCTTCCAACTTCAAGCCGATTGGGACTTCTTCCACTATAGCCGGAATTTTTAATTTAGAATATTTACTGATTGATTTGTTTAGTTTCATCTTAGACGAATCATTTCATACAACGACAGGAATATGAAAAAAAAAAGCTGGATTATCACTCCGACTTTTCTTTATCCATGTTGAAAATGCCTTTTTGAATTGTATTGAAGTGTAATATTGCTAATTTAATAAATTCATGACATTGCTAAAGAATTTTTTATTGGAAAAGTCTGCTACCGAGCATGCTTAGAAAATAAAGCAATTGCTATGAGATTTGTCGAGCGATTGCTTCAGATTTGAGCTTTATTCATACCAAACTAGCTTGTTCTAAAAGTAAAAGCTCCTGACTGAGAAAACAGCTGTCAAAAAAAACTTTATTCATAACAACCGAAGCAATTGCTTTAAGCGACTGCTCGACTGCTCGATTCAGTTTAGCAAAAGCAATTACTAAGTTTTTTTCATACCACCCCTTGTTCCACGATTCTTCCTACAGACAGAAGATTTACTGCTAAATTACCAACCAATTCCACATTCTTGACGTCTATGGAATACTTCTTGCATGTTGGTTGAAGTTTTGCTGTGCCTTCGTCAACGATCTTCATGGACTGTTTGTTGGCAGCGATGATACATGATACTCCTTGACGATTCCTTGATATCTTCCAAAAGGGCTTCGTTTTTGGTCAGATGTTTTAGCGCTCCAGAGTCGAAGTACCATTCGTTGTCCTCGGTTGTATCCAGTGCTGACAGTACAACACAAAATGCATCACCTTTCCTGTCGACTTTGTTCTTGGTTGGTTCTCTGGCCATACATTTTTCGTAGTGACGATATTGGGATCCTTTCGCTTTATTCGGAGCACCTGGCGAATTTTGGGAAACCTTAAGAGTTGGCTTGAAAGGACGCCTTGAAACAAAGGCTTGAGTGGGATTGACTTCGGGCATCTCGATCTTCAGTAGCAATTTGGTTTTATGACGTCGCCAGTAATTGCAATGCCAGAATTCTTGAGACCCATCAGCAGTGGTGTTCACGTTTTCCACGTGAATCTAGTTCACGGGGTCGAGAAAAATAATGATTTTTCCACGCACAATTCGATCCTTCCTAGGAACCACAGCAGGCAAAGAACCGTCCGGATTGGTATTTGGCTGCACCACGTCCCAGAGATGTTCCACTTCCAGATAGGTCTTGACTGCAAACCCGCGAACCCGACCAGCAGCTCTATCGCTGGGTGGCCCTGTGTGTTCTGGTTCCGAGCTTGTACACCATCTCCTCTTCCGCTTTGGCTAGCAGCAACTCTTCTCGTTGTGCTCATGCTTTTTAACTACTTGCTAAAAATTCTTGCAGAAAGATTTCCTGATTATCGTTACTGCACTGGGCCCATAACCTAATGGGCAGAATAAAATGAAACGCGTGTAGTTTTCGTAATGGCAAGTAACATAATGAAAATTTTGATGATTCTTCATGGCCATGGTTGGTCCGCACTTCTCAAATCCGACAGTGCGCTGTGTAAATCGCACCGTTATCTTCTACGATTTGTAGAGCACCCCACTTCATTCCGAAATGCTCTACACTGGTTTCCGAGCACAGCCGAAGCCAAGTGCCGAGCAAACCCGGTGTCCCAATATCAACACTACTGTGTGAGCAGGAGAAATCCCGAAACAGAGTGGAGAAATGGACAACCAGGTGCAATCAGGTTTTCTCAAGAACATTGTTTGCTATGAATCATAGCAAACAATTTTCTTGAGAAAACTTGATTGCTCCTGATTGCTTCGATGGGAAAACTTCTTCAATCCAGAAGATTCTTGACGGAACAATATCGTATAGGTAACCACGTGTTTTGTTTTAAATTGTGGATTGATTTTTGGAGAAAATCTCAATCACGTGTTGATCTTTTTGTTGCGATATCTTTGTGTGGGCGTAGTAAAACACTATTAGACAGTTTAAAATTCTACTTGTATATTAAAACTCTAAGGACTACAATAAACGTGTTAACTACTCGAGATCGCAATATAAAAGTGTAAAGATGGAATGACACTTATGTTGAGCTTCCGCCCATCATCGTTGGAGCCGTGACGTCTATCAGGCTGACGGCTGTCAACGGATTAGTTGGTTGATGACGATGATGACGGGGGGTCCCAACACTTTTCTAGGAGTTGCTTTCCACAGTACACGACAGAGCAACAAATTCGGCCTCGCAGAATGAAAATGCTGTAGACGCTTGACGCTTAGACTAAGATCAAGGACCCCTTTCAAATCCATCC
The DNA here is from genome assembly GCF_029784155.1 of Uranotaenia lowii. Classification (NCBI taxonomy): domain Eukaryota; kingdom Metazoa; phylum Arthropoda; class Insecta; order Diptera; family Culicidae; genus Uranotaenia; species Uranotaenia lowii. The sequence continues at coordinate 296,765,637 of NC_073692.1, read as the reverse complement.
GTGAAATATTGTGTCAATTTGACACTATTTTTAGTTTCATAACTAGCAGTAGCATAACTTCCAGGAGTTTCCAAAAAAGATATATTTCTTCTGGAACCAGTAATCTCAAAAACGCAACACAACTAGCATGTGTAACATGGTGGACATGTTGGCAAATGGTTGAACGATGAATCTAAAGCCGGACTCGGTTTTTAAAACCTTTTTAAAATGTTTTTATTTCGATTACACTGGTTTTCACCAAATTTCATCAGAACGATTGAATCGGAATAAAAACAGTTCTAGCAGGTTTAAAAAAACGAGACCCTTCGGTTTTTCATCATTCAACCATTCCATTATTGATGATGTAAATTTTTTCACAAGAACAGTAAATGGGCCTGAACCCGTGAATAGTGATGAACATAAATATGACATGTTATGAAAACTCTTTTGAATTAAGGTCTACTCGCTCATTTCAACACCTTATCATTTCTTCTACCCTTCTAAAGGTTGATGCGGTAAAAATTTGGTCAAGGAAAACGCTTGTAAATCGGTGAAATCGTTTATTCAAAAAATCAAATTAAATTTCTTTTTCAAGTTTAAATAATAAATATATAAAATTCAGGAAAAATATTCAGTTAGGCTTCCGCTTTTCCAAATCCGAATTGCCGGGCCTTACGCTTAGCCCCTGCCATCAGATTTTGTACAGCCACCTTGTCCACCTTCTTCGCCGCAGAACGCCAATTTGCCTTGAACTACTGCTCGTCCTTAGCAGTTTTTTGGTCTTCTTTAGGTTACGCTTGACAATAGCCCAGTATTTCTCAACTGGGCGGAGCTCTGGCGTGTTGGGAGGGTTCTTGTCCTTGGGAAACAACTGGCGGCGTACCACTCCATGGCCTTTTTACGGTAATGGCAAGATGCCAAATCCGGCCAAAACAGTACGGAACAACCGTGTTTCTTCAGGAAAGGCGGCAGACGTTTATTCAAACACTCTTTCACGTAAATTTCTTGGTTGACAGTCCCGGAAGCTATGAAAATACTGCTTTTCAAGCCACAGGTACAGATGGCTTGCCAAACCAGATATTTCTTCGCGAACTTTGACAGTTTCATGTGCTTGAAAATATTTGCTACCTTTCCTCTTCCTTTTGCCGTATAAAACTACTGTCCCGAAATCTGCTTGTAGTCGGCTTTGACGTAGGTTTCGTCGTCCATTACCACGCAGTCAAACTTCGTCAGCATCGTCGTGTACAGCCTCCGGGATCGCGCTTTGGCCGTCGTATTTTGTTTATCATCGCGATTTGGAGTCACTACCTTCTTGTAAGTCGATAGTCCGGCTAGTTTTTTGGCTCGATGCACGGTTGTAGACGATGCACCCAGCTGATTTGCGGCATCTCGGAGAGAGAGGTTAGGGTTTCGCTTGAAACTACCGGCAACTCTCTTTGTCGTCTCAGCGGCTTCCGGTTTTCGATTTCCCCCCGATCCAGACTTCCTGGCTGTCGATAAACGTTCCCCGAACACTTTAATTACATTTGTAACGGTTGATTTGACAACTTTTAGCGATTTTGCCAGCTTGGCGTGCGAGTAGCTCGGATTTTCGCGATGCGCGAGCGAAATTTTGATACGCTGCTCTTCTTTCTTGGACGGCATTTTGACAACTGAAGAGTGAATTCCAAAATCAAAATAGGAGCAACATTCTACACACACACACACCTTCGAAATGAGGGGTGTTCAGGTTTTTTAAATGCAAAATTGAAAGAAATACGTGAAGTTGATATTGACCAAATTTTGACCGTATCACCCTTTATCCGTATATAATAAACCAAAATCTCAAAAAGTTATAACTTAAAAAAATAATAACGAGTTTAACGTTCTCGATTTTAGAATTCACCAAAAGTAACCTTTCTAGCAACTCTCGGTGCCTAATGTGACGCGTATCGCGTACCATAAACTTGCCGACCTGACCACACCGGAGAAGGTCCCCCTAACCCAGTCTAGTCAGTCAGTCAGTGCTCATCTGAACGCGACAAAAGCCGGACCGAAAAAAGGATCATCCAACGTAACGCTCGGTTGGATTGGAGTGACTCTACTTCTGTCTATAGATATTATTTTTCACAGATGTGTTTAGCGGACAACAGAATTTTTCCGCTGTTGTTCCTTTTCTGTGCTCGCATGAATTAACAAGCCACATACGTGACTCAGTGATGTATGTATGTGGGACCGGTTCAAGTATCGATATTATTTAAACGGTCTAACTAATTTTTGGAAGAATAGTTTGGAACCAAACACCGGAAGTAGTGATGGAATAATTACACACATCAGTCACGAGATTCGAAGCCGTGTTGAAGCTGTCTAGTCCTCGCACAGTGTTACGTTATTCGGGAGAAGGACATTTCCATCCTCATCCCGTCCCACAAGGATTTGTTGCCAGAGGGTGGTATTTTTGGGAGGGATGAGCAGAAACCCGGAGAGTTTTCGCTTACCAATATGTGAGAAGAAGAGCGCCTTTCGAGTTTTGATGTTTAATAGTGCTTGGGCACGGTGAGTGAGCCATGCTGATTTTTGGCGATTTTTGCAAAACAGTCCTTGTGCGCCGTGAAGACGGATGAACCGCCATTCGTCCGGTTCTGCTCCAGGATAGGAGTCGTGGTGCGATAGGGAAAGGTGATAAAATCGGAAAAAAAACAAGTGAAATTGTACCAATTGATGTGGAAAATTTTACTGCATACATCCAAATTTCTTTTCTACGTTCCAACGAATGGAATAAGTGTTCTCGACCAGAAGTAAGATCTCAATAAAATCGAAGGGGGAGTTTGAAAAGTCATTACAAGTGTGCTGCCGGAGAACTTTTTCCGGGTGAAAATTTTGCCTAAGAAGGCGTGTGTGAAAATTTTTCGTAACCAAATTAGTGGGATGGATTTGGAAGATTCGTGAAGCATCCATCCCTAAAAAAATGTTAAAGAAATTATTACAAAGTGTTATTTACATAGAATCGATACAATTCAAGTAGCATGTGATCTGAACTGACCAGTAGTTCGAGGCTGTAAAATTATAAAAAAATTTACAGATCGAAAAATTTGACCCCATAATAGTGAATTCCTTCAATGCTCCTACGGTGGGAAGTCTGGTGCGCTTTTCCGACGAAGCAATGTGCGAAAATATCCCACGGTATTATGAAACGTGGAATGCTTCTACGCAGACCGGTGTGACTGGAGAACCTTCTTGTGCTAGGTTTCTTTAATGAGGCGTTTTCCTGGAAGTTGGAAGATGAAAAGCGTGAGAGGTTTTCGTCGGTGAAGAGTGCTAGCAGGTCTGGATACTAACCAGCAACAGCAGCAGCCCTTCCGAATGCGGTGGACAAACAGATAGCTATACAAACATCTAGAGATGTCCAATTATCTGCAGTACCTACCTAGCAGTACCTACTTACAGTTTGTGTGTTGGATGATTAGCAACGCTGGAACAATTGCGCTAGTGGCGGGTTTATTGTCATTTCACTTTACAGAAGAAAAAACTTTAACAAATATTAAAGGAAAACCTAAATTTAAAAACGAAATTTTGCAAATGGCAAACAGTAATAGTCGGTACATAACTTTAAATATCTGCGCAAAAAGGGTGACCCGACCAAAAAGTTCTTAACCAAAATAACGTTTAGAATAGGTATTTTTTTACTTTTAAAACAATATTTGGACAGTCCTTCCGTCGCGAAAAAACGAATGCTCGGACGTTCCTTTTCATATATGTACTGAGATTTTTTTCTCAGATAAAAAAATTGCAATAAATCATAGAAACGTCACTTTAACGTAAAAAAACAGTTGAAAATCAAGGAATATTGAAAGAAGGTAGTGCCGAGAGCCGTATTGGATTTTTTTCGTGACGTCACTGTTGCCAAGCTGTCGAAGGTTTATACTGGTAGAACCCAAAATTTCAAAGTTAAACACATTAAAGAACTAAATTAAAATCCAATTTGATTCGGATTATGTTGTAAGGTTACTAGTTGATTGTGCTATGAGGTTTTTTTGTGTTTAATAAACTGCAGTGTGTATTATTCTTGAATTTGTTATTGAATGCACAGTCATGCTCTATGTGAAACGTGCAGAAATAATAATTTTCCCCTTTCAAAAGGTCTGATTGGTAGTTTATGGCAGTGCACCTCATCGTCATGATTTGAATCTAACATGGTGTACCATATGAATTACTAATTTAGAACAATTAACCCCAATAAAACCATTGCAACTTTGGTTTACTAAATTCAAATAAAAGATTGTGGTTGGATTCGAAAAATACTATTTTTGGTTATTTTATTTTATCAACAATTCAAACCTAACTGATTTCAACATTTATAAGCAAAATTTTGAACTAATCATCAAGTTTTGTCAATTTGAGTTAGGATACCTCAGCAACTTCAATCGTCTGAATTAAAGAAAAACAACTACTACATTTAACTTTTTTAGTATCAGTCTTGAAGAACAATAATATTTCTAGAATTGTGTGCCTTCAAAGTAGAAAAAATCTTCAAATTTTTGTAATTGCTAATAAAAAAGGAAAAATTTCCATATAAATTCACAGATTATTGGCAACAGTGACGTCACAGGCGGTACTAATACTAAAGCAAGGCTGCCTCGGCACTACCTCCTTTAAATATTCCTTGGTTGAAAATTTTGAACTACGATCGAAAAACGCATATTTTTGGAAAGGAAAAGTTATTTCATTTGGACTTTAAAGTTCAATTTAAAACATATTCCCTAAAAACATGTAGAAAACGCTCTCGACAGAAAGTTCTGTACAGAAAAAAAACAAAAAAAAAACATGTTATAGAACCTTCAACTTTTGAAAAAGACTTTAATTAAAAATTTTTCGTGAATTTTCCATCCCTTTTTATTTTTGCTTGTCCTCTCTGTTCCATCTTATTGTTTTGAAGTTTTTATTGTATCTGTCACAACCGTCCGGAGTGAAGCACCTTTCACTAATAGCCACCTCGCCACTTGCCGTCAATCAGAATTTTGAATCACGAAATGTGATCAAAGTAACCGCAGGTCTTTACTAACGAAAAATCATAAGCAGAGCAAGTGTGCGAGTGCATTGTGTGCCGAGGTAAAATTGTGAAACGTTTAAGCAAATATTGTTTGTAAATTCTTATTTCCCTAATTTAGTCAGTTAGATTAGCTACAAGCAGTTGTAAGTGGTAGGAACATTCTCTAAAAAATAACTGTACCAATCAGGTAAATTTATACAACAGCATATATAAATTGTAACCTAACCTAAACTAATCTTCCCAGCTGACGTGCTACACGAAAGCATACAAAACTACAAAACACGTGCTACCCAAGTTGCGAGCACAGATTAGGCAGAAGGAAACTAAACGTAAGTCATTTATTCCACTAAACTATAAGAACCTTTCGAACCAAAAGAAATCATTAACAATGTGGCAACTATTGTAGGAATTTCTTTGTACCAAATTTTATCATTGAAGGAATTTATTAACGACACCGAATAAACGTACATACTGTTAAATAAAGGTCGTTTTAAGAAATCGGAAAATTTTATTCCTCTATCTGTCGCTCACGCAACAGTATCAAGAAGAGAAATCTTCTTTGGAAAGTAGTTCAAGTAGTTCAATATTTGAAATCAGTCAATGCTTTTCAAAACACATGCCATGGATAAGCTTTGAAGATTATGTGTTGCTTTTCTACAAAATGTTATACGATATATGTTTTGCCATAGCATTACGCAAATTTTCAGAGCGGGAATTTCCCGAATGGTTTGATAGAAATCTGCTGTTGCTTTGTAGCAAGGAAAAAAGGATTCATACAATCGAATGATTTACACGATGATCAAGAAAATTACAAAGTGATCCTCGGAATCTTCAAAGAAGCCCACCGAGCCACCGAGAGGCTTACTCAGCGTACATTTTGAGAGTCGAACGCGAAATTAAGTCCCACCCAAAGCAATTATGGAAATATGTTATCTCGAAAAAGAAAAATAAACAAACGATCGTAAAGTATCAAAACAACATGTTGACGCACTCACAAAGTACAGCGCAGCTTTTTGCTGAGTTTTTCAAAACGAAATGCCCATCGATCCTGTCATACACGATATTAAAAGGCTTTCAGCAATGAATTGGCTAGTCCTTTGTATTCGGGATTGTTCCCCTTTTGTTTGGAAATAGTCGCGAGTGACCCCCATTCAAAAAAAGGATCTAGAAATATTGCAGAAAATTACAGGGGAGCAATATTATCTGCTTTGTCAAAAAAAAAAGAGAAGTTGGTGTATCACCGGCTATATACAGCGGTTGAGAATAGAATTTCGCCCCATCAGAACGGACTCTTCAAAAAAAAATCAGTGGTAACAAATCTTTGTATTAGATTCGATGGGCAAGGGATTCCAAGTGGACTGAATCTACACCGACATGTCGAAGGCCTTCGATGTATCACGAATCAACGAAATTTTGGATGCATCAGCGTGAATTGGTATTGCAGGAAACATCTTACCTTGGATCAAGTCTTATCTGGTGGATAAGTATCAGTACGTGTTTGTCAATTCTGTGTGCTCTGCACCCTTTGAAGCGTCTTCTGGAGTGCCTCAAGGCAGTCACTTGGGACCTTTGCTTTTATTTCTTCTGATGAACAATTGCCGGACTCTCTTTTGGATGCTTTCGTGCTGATTTACGCAGATGATGTGAAACTACTTTTGCCAGTAAAAGGGATATAAGATTGTAGAAAACTTCAGAACGATGTAATTGTGTTCTCTAAGTTAACGATCAGAGCCAAGCTGAAAGTAAATAATTCAAAATGTGCAGCAACATCTTTTACGAGAAGCCGTACACCGATCCAGTTTACGTATTCCCTTAGTGGCGAAAATATTGCAAGATTTTCCAAGTTTAGTTAGTTTATTTTTATTCAAAATAGCGTCTTTTCATTTTGCCACAGCGGCGCAATCGTATTGAAGGAATGCACTCATTACTTTAATCTAAATCTCTTATAGAATGATTGTTTTGTCTACAATCAACATTTCTTCTAGTTAAATAACGTTGAACATTGCTTTCTAAATGTGCTTAAATTAGGAATATTTTTCATTGGGTTTGGTAGTAAATTCCAAAGAACAACACTTTGACAAAAAATGTGCAGTTTTAAAAAGACGTTGTATGATTGGGGATCATATGGTCGGGATGCGACCAGATCAAACTGAACGCCATCAACAGTTTTTCGAGACACTTTAGTTTAATGTACTAATATTTTCAACTTTGGACAAAATCTGTAAAACTTATTAACCAGAATTGATAGTTTTTAATCCGAGGAACACACCCCAGTGGATAAATTTACTTGTTTTGGTCTCTCAAACGAATGACATGAGTTTCAAAATCTGCAATTTTAAATTTTTCTCATGGCGTTCAGTTCGGTCTGGTCGAAGCCAGGCCATATAATTTCGCGCCCTAGTGCCGTTCAAGGGTTGGAGCATATTGAAAAGAGATGAAGGATATTTAGTGGTGACGAATTTATGAAACACTAGCTCACCCGGTGTGCTTTGCCACATCTTCCATGGAAAAAATTAAGTTCGTTAAAGTTATAATAGTTATAATAATCAAAATAAACTTCCTTTCAAATTAAATTTCAACATTATTCAAAAGCGAACTATTTTTCATGGCACCTGAGTTCCTAAATTGTCTTGAGTCTCAACGTAACTTGAAGGTTTGTAGGTTGAAGGAGCCACCCTTTAGAAAAAAAATAGGAGGGATCTTCAAAACAATAAAAACCCCTTTGAATTAAAAAAATCGCCCCTTTTGGTGCGGGAGGAGTTAAACAGTCAAATTCGCACATAATCAAAAAGTGTGCCAAACTTTATGAGAACACTAAGACATTGAATTTGTTAATAATGATATGTATGTTACATTTGTTGAATATGAGAGTCTTCATTCGTGAAAATGGGAAGCGTCTGTAAATACAATATACCATTAAATTATGTTAAAACTTATTTGTCAATTCAATAAATCATCTCATTATGTCAAAACGGTTACGTTTATCAAATTTGAACAAAAGTTCTTCGAGGATTGTTGAAATTTTGTAAAGTATTGTCTTTTTTTGTATGGGAGCCCCCGCTTTCTGGATTTGCAAGGGTTTTATAAATTCTAGAAACCATTTCCGGTATTGAAAACGGCTACACACCAAATTTCACATTAATCGGTTCGGTAGTTTCTGAAAATTGTTCGAATTCTGTCAAAGTTTTGAAATTTTGTATGAGAGCCCCTTCTTTTTAGATTCAGAGAGGTTTGAAAGTATTATAGTAAGCATTTTCGCTCTTGAATACGGCTACAAACCAAATTTCAAGTCGACCGGTTCAGTAGTTTTCGGGAATTGTTCGATTTGTGTTATATTTTTATTGATTTTGTAAGAGAGCTCCCCTCCTTCAAGTTGGAGCGGTTTAAAAGTATTTTACATACCTACCATATTTCAAATTGATTGGTTCAGTAGTTTTCGAGCCTATAGGGAACAGACAGACAGACATTCATTTTTATAGATACAGATAGAGAAGATAGATGAGTGCCCTTATTATTTGAATGGAAAGAGTCTTTCAAAACTGTTCGTATTTAATTATATTTTTGAAGATTTTTTTTACAGTAACGGTAAACGTTTAAAAATCTTCAAATAATCTCATGACATAAAGAACTTTAACATGTGCCAGATTTGATCAAAATCATTTGAAAATTGTTCGAGTTTTGATATATTTTACAACGAATATGTAATAACCCCCCCCCCCCTTTCCTACAAAAATATTTATAAATACAATTATTGGTCAAAGTACATCTAAACCCGTCTACCACCATAATAAGTCATTTAATGATGTCCAAACACGTTTGTGTGGAAAATTTGATGAAAATTACTAACAAATTGTATGAATTGTGTCATATTTTATGTGAATTTTGTATGTATGTAGACCACCCCCCCCCCTCCCTTAAGTCGGATGGGTTTGTAACTATTATAGAAACCATCTCCGGCCCAAAAACCCTCAAACGCCAACTTAGACGATGATTGATTCAGTAGTTTCCGAGTCTATAGATAAGACATGACCGAACATTACTTAAATTGTAAAACGAATATCCTAACAACTTATGTTGCAAATGAGTTAAAGACGTTAACAAACATAAAAATTAAGCGCAATTTTTTTCGGTCGAGAGCTCTTGCAGAAATACGGTAAAATGAATGTTTTAAAAAGTTTTAATTTGATGTTCTGGTTTAGGAAATTTGACTTAAGCTTTATGTTCCTAAGCAAGCCGTAAATTTTACCGCATTGGTTCAATACGTGGTTATCCCAGTCAAATCTACTATCAGCGATAAATCCTAACCTTTTAACCTTGTTCGAAAAAACAATTTCATTATCTCCTTGTTGTAAGAAAGGTTTATTTGTGCACTGTTCGTGTTATCAAAAGGGCATTGGATTTGGATGCATTCAACGTCATCAGATGATTTTTTGCCCACGTATTTATAGCTTGCAAATCTTGGTTCATTAACCAGTTTGTTTTAGTTTTTACAATTAATATACAGCTGAATATCGTCAGCAAACAAATGAATGGCGCAATATTTTACAATGCTTGGTAAATTGTTTATATACATAGCGAAGAAAATAGGGCCTAATACGGATCCTTGAGGCACTCCGGAATTGACTGGTAGAAAACTAGAAAAACTTTCATTGCTAAACAATGCCTGATCCCGGTTCTTTAGATATGAATAAATCAATTCAATAGCCGTTGGCTGAAAATCGAAATTTATGTTCGATTTTCTACAGAGTTTTTCATGAGAAATTGTATCGAATGTCGTCGAGCAATCGAGCAGCACCAGAAGAACTTTATGGCCTTCATCTATGAATTTTGAAACATCGTTGCTTACTTTAAACATGGCTGTTTTTGAACTATGTCCTGGTCTATATCCAGATTGATGCTCAGTTATTAAGTTGTTGAGGTTTAGATACGTACATATTCGTTTTTTCATTATTCGTTCGGAAACTTTTGATAGGGCACTCAATATACTGATTAGACGTAGATTCGGTAGCGAAGATAAGTTGGTTTTTTTCTTTAAAGGGATAATCTCAATAAGAGAGAGAAGAGAGAGAGAGAGAGAGAGAGAGAGAGAGAGAGAGAGAGAGAGAGAGAGAGAGAGAGAGAGAGAGAGAGAGAGAGAGAGAGAGAATTTTTAAGTAGTTCGGATGACGGACTCTGTCCATATGTCCCTAAAATATGTAAAATAAATAGGGTGCCAAAAATAGGATTATGTGTCGGACTCAACATCATGCCAAATATCAGCTCATTTGGTTAACTCTAACGGATCGCTCAACGAGTCTCAAGTTTGTTTGGAAAACATATTCGATACGGAAAACTTAAGATTCAGATTCAGTTTTAAGTTTAAGAGTTCAGCTCCAGATACAGTACACAGATTCAGGATCCCGTTATCGGATAGATTTTGATTTTAAATAGAGACATCGTTTTCGGGCGTCAGATTGGAATTTTAGATCTTTTTTTCGGTTTCAGGTTTAAAATTCAGAAGACTTGATTGAGCAGCACTAGAAAAAAGTTATGCAGTACAGCAAAAGTAATCATACCCAATCACTTTTTTTAAAGCTACATGAAACCCTGGAAATTAGACTGACATGTTTGTCATAGTTCAGCTAGCTTCGAGATGAAAAAATTGAAACTTACTTATTAGCTTGCTTTCAACGTTCTACTCTGTCTGAACAAATAATTTTTGAAGGAATTATTAGTAAATCCTTTTGAGTACTATGTACTCGATGCAGAAGTTGAAAGGAACTTTTATGTGACTCATCAAATCGGTAAGAAGCTGTTATTTATGAACTTTTTTTTATAAATGTATTTCCAAATTTAGTTTTATGCTTAAAAAAGAATACAGAAATACATTCCTTTACTTATACCGAATTGTTCATCAGTTATCATTTGCACCAGAATCATTCCTTCATTATAGTTTTCCAAGAAACATTCATTATCACCTACACACCATCACCAGTTAAGCGGTAACTCCTAACTGCTTTCATTCTGCCACCCACACGAGTTTGACAGACATCTGACCCTGTAGGGGTTTTCTTTGGTTTTATCCATCGCGACATATCTTCACAAAACATTTCCACCACCCACCATCAGATCCCCACCCCAAAAAAACGCCGGGAATGTCTTTCATAAACGAAACCAACCACTACGTAGCACACTTTCCACCCTTGGAATACTGAAAATCGTGTCGCAGGTTCTGGGTTGTTATAACGAAACGAAGGCGAAGGATTCATAAAATTCCACTCCGTTATTATTGCAAAAGCTTGGAGAAAGTGCCAAGGGCGCCAGGCCGGGTTTCCAAGAGTTGGCTGGGCGATAAACTATCTTTATCGAAAAATCGACAGCGTGCTTATTTGGGTTTATAAATATGTGTTTTTTTTTTTGTGTAGAATTGTGTTATACTCTGGTGTTTTTTAAAGTACAACCGATGTTCGTGCCAAAGGGGAACAAAGAACAATTTTAAGGAAAAAAAAGCCTGTACGAGTTTTTTCGTGTCGAACCAGTGTTGAAAAACCAGCTTCAATACCAAGAGAATTGGTAAGTAAATAAAACATTTTTGATGTTATGTAAGTAACTCACTCTTCAAAACAATGAGGAAAGCGTATAATCGGTACATTTAAAAGTTGTGGAGCAACTCATAATGTTTCATGAAAGATTTATAAAATATTCTTCATAAAGTCGCTGTTTTAAGTGTACTCCAGGACAGGAGGAAACTTTTTTTTAACACTAGAAGGACCGGCAAATTGAATATACCTATTCGGACCGTGACCAGTCAAAATGACTGGTAAAGGGGAATTTTTTATAACATACTAGCTGACCCGGTGTGCATTGCTACACCTTGCAAAAATAAATGTAATTTGTAATTATTTATCCAAATTTAGATTTTTGTAAGCATTTTTCTAAATCAAACCTCATCATGGTTTAGAACCAACAACTTTGAAATGAGAGCTTGTAACCGGAGGCGGTTCGGTTGGGGGAGTTTTTTAAAAGGGGTAGGTAAGTGGCCGATTTATGCGCCACTCCCCAGAGGGAGATCTTCCACCTGTTTTGCTTTGCCCGGCTATGAGACCTATCCGCAGGGCGGGTATAGTCCTTAGTTTTAACCCAAATAAGATTAAGCCCCCAACTGTCCCTGGGATCCTCAACAGTTGATCGATGCCAACAGAATGTTCGGTGGAAAATTTAAAAAATTTGAGAAAAATGAATGTTCGGTTGGCTAAGAGAGAAACTCTGGAAAGTAACGCAAAATTATCATAGGTCAACCTCTTCTGACCGGGATATCCTAGATTGCTTTGGAGGAAGAAACGGAGGTTGGAAAACATCGGAGCCAACCCAACTCAAAAGAAAAATACGCCCGATGAAATGTGAATTCCCTTCCTCTAAAATTTCCAGTAAAACTAAATTTTATCGGTAGAAAAACGAAAAGAGTTTTGTATTCAAAAAAATAATTTCCATTATACAACTTTTATTACAATCTTGTATTCGGGATTCAACTCCTTCTTGCTAGCTAGCTTCTATTTATAACTCGGCACCCTTGGTGCGGCCTACTCTGCAGATTTTCCCCCAATTAACTTCTGAGCTACCTAATTTGTTCTATTTTTAGCTGGAACTCAGGTGCGGAAAAGTAGTGCGTGTTCTAATCAAAAAAACGGCTCAGTAGTTTGCTGGCCGGCCATGGACTTGACGGCTAATAACGACAACCGTCTTAAAAAAAGCAACTCAGTGCAGAAAAAAATGATTGGTCTAGATCCAAGATTCGAACTCAAGTCATTGGATCGTAAAGCACCAACGCTGACGACTAGGCTGTCAGGTGGTGGCGAAAATATATGTCTAGGGACCAATCAAGTTACATCACATGCGCATGGATAATTGTTTCAAATGTGAGTACTCACTCTTAGAGATTCATGGGGCTTGGTGTTTAATTACCCATCGAATCTACCGTTGCTGTGCTGCTGTCGATGCTGCTGCTGCCGATGATGCTGCTGCTGCTCATAGCACGGTTACAACCGCCAGTGGATTCACCAGCGTGCTTCACCGGATGTCGACGTCGTTATTGAGGTCTGGTCGATGCCGTCGGCGTCCCGATGAAAATCGTAGTCGTCGAGCCGAAAACTGAAGCCGTCTTGCGTATGCCGCTCAGGGGTAACGGTTGCTATTCCGCCTGAACGTACCACCGTTGTTGTAGGGGTGGAGCTTCGGCTGGCGTGTTTTGTCACGAGTCGGTGATATGCAGTACCGGAAGTGTGATCTGAATCTGCTTTTTGGGAGTAGAGTTAGAACACGCTTCGCACTAATATCTTTCCGCATTATTTTACCTAAGGATCTTCTGAATCACACTTTAAAGAAAAATCCTATGATTTTCGAAGCACTTTATTGGCGAATGCTTCACTATACTACGGGGGGAAAACGATAAAATTAATTCCACTAAAAACCCAAAGGGTAGAAAATTCACATTTTAAGCTCTACCTTTAATAAGAGCACACGACTCGCGGATTATAGTACCCGGTCCTGCCTCTACCACAAACTAGGACAAAATGGACGAGTCAAGGTATCAATCCCTCAAAGGAAAATAGCGAGTCCATACATTTCTTCAAAACCGAAATTCGTGCCGACTCTCGAAGTCACGACTTTCTCCGAAAAAACATTTCTTTTCAAAACTCAAATTTTCGGTTGCCCATCCCGAGGCGTCGTACGAAAATTGAGAATCGAAGTTCGGCTGAGATTTGAAATTATAAGAATAAAAAGAAGAACTTCTTCCCTCTCTTTGGATCAGATTCATACACGGACAAAGCATCCCAAACGGTCATCGCCCTCTAAAGGTGTTGCATATATCAAATTTAGAAAACCCCAAATTTAGAAAATAGCCGCCCGCGCTAGGCAACAGAACTCATTTAATATTGCGGCGGCTAAAATGACTAAGCGAGGACACAGTCACTTGTGGAAAAGCTTTTTAGAAGACGGCGGCAAATTTGAGTACTGGTCGGCTGGAAATGTTTGTGAGTGATTATACGGTGGGTTCTCTCTTCTAAATCTCTCGATAAAATAATATCTTCGTTCACGGAGTTTTAATAAAAGTTAACGCTAAATTGAATTAAGAAATAAATGAAATTTCTTAATTTTGCTACCTGTTACATCATTCCCTACTAATTTTTCGAAAATTTGATTGAATTAAACCAAGTTTAAATTCAATCAAATTTTCGAAGGTCGCATTGAAAACCATTAATAAAAACCTTTATTCTGGGGTCATATGTTGTCAACATCAATCTAAAAGATCGACTCTTCCTCTGTTTACAAGATGCAGCAGAATCGTTACACTTGTACTGACCATCAGCGTTTTGCAACTCCGGTCTCCAGCAGAAAAAGAAATTAATCTTAAGAACGGTTATTCAAAGATTCGACCGAAGTAATAATCGCTTGCCTTCAAAATAATAATCGAACTATCTGACTTCATAGATCGAATTGACCACTGCTTCAGTAAATTATAACAGAACTGTTCTTGGACGACCTTTCGTGCTCGTGAATTAAAATAAAACCTCAATCGTGTCAACATTCGATAAAGCTGATCACCGTAGTTTTCTACTGCAAATTTGATCACTACACCTCATGTAACATTCCTATAAAAAGAACTAGTTAATTCGACCAGAGCCCATTCCTCAGGACTTCCTAAGATCTATGGGATAATCTTACTAACTGAAAAATAATACTCGGTATTCTGCATCTTTCACTCCTCAATATAACAACTAAGAATCCTGTGAAATCAGCATCAAAACCTTAATGGTCTGCCTTTGTTTAGAAGATAATACACTAGAAAATACTTTCCCAGTACTGACATTTCCCTATCCAAAGACTCAACTATTATTCTGTACGTGTTAAACCTATCAAGTAAAACTCGAAGAAACTCAAATCGCAACTGAATAAAAAAAAACGTTTGACGCAAACTATTATGTTGCGAAAAAAAGTATTTAACTTTTTCTACTATGTGACCCACCGTCACAATAACTCGGTAACTCACGAGACACTCAGGCGCGCGATTGAAATGTCAGTCAAAACGTAAACAAAAAATTCCGATTTTCAGTCCGTCGCGATTTTTACCTCGGAAGAATTATGTGAAAACCGGGAAAAATCATGTTTTTCCTCATCAAATTCCATCACAGGCGTCTTGCATGGTCCTTAGGAGAGTAAACATCATAAATCTGTATCGACTATCGTTGAGTAAGTAGGAAAAATTTCGTCTTTTCTTTCTTTCCAGCTGGATCATTGCTCTCCTCCATCAATCTGGTTCCGTGGGGAAATTGCCAATCAATGCGAGGAAAAATCAAGGCGTTTCCTCGGAAAAACGTTCGGAGCTGGATCACTGCATTTTCTTTTCGGCATGTTTAGTGGATTTCTGACTTTTGCCCGGGAAGACGACTGTCCACACTCAAATCATTCACGGAACAACCAGTAAAATAAAAGTTAAAAAGAAAAATAAGAAGAAGGTGAAAATGAATCAAGTAAGTAATCAATTAATCCAACCTATTCTAAACAAATTTGAACCCTGTTTTTGCATTCTCTAACATTTTTTTAAGTCTTTTAGCTCTACGTGCTGGTGGAAAATGTTGGACAATATTAAATGAAGGCAACTAGCACGGAGAAAAACTTGAATGGAGCTCTATTGGAGTGAATGGATCTAATCTTTCATGGAGATGGAACTATTGAATGAAGGCTTGATGGATGTAAATCGTGAGTTTTAAAATAAGAAAAACTAACACTAGCAATAAGAAAACTAAAATTAGAAATTATGAACTAGGCCTGGTTGTAGAACCAAAATACTAACTACTAATCTACAAAATTTACAAATTACTATTTACATGGCTTTATGCGTTTTTGCATAATTGAATCGTTTTGACTGAAGTCAGGTTGAACTTTTCCTTTCGTTCGTTTCCCGAATAACTTCTTCATCCGCGCTTTTCTCGTTGTATGCTATTTTTGCTAGAACGGACTCGCTTTAAACTTCATATCGAATATTACTCTGATCAGGTCATCATCCAGGACTAGCGCGTTTCACATACGAGTTGACTTCTATGGGAATCATCGGAAATTATTCTTTCGACTCCCTCAGGGAAATGTTCTTCCATCTAGTCCTGTGATCTTTTATGGTCTTCTGACTCAATACTACCGTTCTTCGGTTAGTTTCTCCTCGTCTTACGGTTTCTTTCATAAACTTAGTATTGGTGAGCTCGCTCTTTTGGGATGTTTAATACCTCTAAATTGGTTCGAGTGAAAAGGAAGTCGTTTTCACGTCAACTTTTCCAGCGACTTCAAGTTAGGGCCATCGTATTCCTGCATTATGCAGTACTTAATTGTAGGTCATTACTCAACTCAACCTATCGTTTAGAAAGTCCTTTACTATTTAGTTGAATCAACGAAATCCAACCAACTACTAGGTTGTAATTGAGTCTTCTAGTACCGAGATCAATGAGTTTTTACCCCAAAGGTGTTTTATGAGATTTTGTTGCTTCTAAGGAAAAAGTGACATAGCTGTAGGTTCCTATCTTAGTTTGTTGCATCTGATGGTTGAGTGTTGAACTTTTTTAGATGGTTTGCAAAGAAAACTCCTAATCGTTTGCCCTCACAATCTTCTAACTCATATGAGTGAGATCCTAATACTCTTCTGACGACGCAAGGATCAAATTTAGGTGCAAGTTTTTTACAAAACCCTGCCCCCTTATCAGAAAGGTCGAATGTTTTTTTCAAGACTTTCTCTCCGACAGCATAGACTGGACATTTTGCATTTGATCGAAGGTTATAGGTTTTTTCATGACGCTTATACGCAGCCGCCAAATTCTTTTTGACTTCTTCGAAAAGTTTCTTTCGTGATGTGAGCGTTTCGTTAGGACTTTGTGCATCGGTTTTAGTATGGTCTCTGATCCGGGAATATTCGCTACCATCAGAAACCTGATCTCTACCAAACACCACAAAATAAGGGCTGTATTTTGTAGACTGGTGGACTGCTGTTCTTATGGCGTTCGCGATGGCCTGAATATTATCAGCCCAATGTTTGTGTTCCCCCTTCAAAGTAGCTCGGATGGCTGTTGTAATAACACGGTTCACGCGCTCCGTGTTGTTCACCTGAGGGTGGTAGGCAGGTGTTAGCCAGTGGTTAACGTGATAGGATTTTAGGAGGTCTGTGAATAGTTTAGAGGTGAACTGCGATCCGTTATCGGTCAGGACAATCTCAGGTACACCAAATAGTCGGAATATCATGTTCTCTACGAATTCAACTAGCGATTCTGCTTTTGCCTGGCGAAAGGGTTGAACCAATACAAACTTACTGAATACATCAGTAGCAACTAAAAGGCAGGTGTGGCGATTCTTACCAGAAGGTGGAAGGGGACCTACATAATCAAGGGTAACAAATTGCCAGGGATATTCCACTGGTTTTTGTGATCCCATCGGTGGGGTTACATAAGTGTTTCCAGCTTTGCTCGTCTGGCAACGCAGGCATTGTCTGCAAAACTTGCGAATTTGTTCGTTCATCTTCGGCCAGAAAAACCGTTGCTTAATCGTAGCTAAAGTTTTTTCGTACCCAAAGTGGGCTTTTTCATGTTCCGTTTTGATGATTATGTTACGTTCAGATGAGTTAGGATATTCCTTCCATGCAAACCGCGGGTCACTTTGTTTGTTAATGTTTGGAACATATTTCAAAATTTTTCCATCGTTTACCCTGTAATCCTGATAACGAACAGGATCAGCAAGAATGTCTGCTGCCAGCTCCTCATATTCTGGATCTGGTTGGATAACGGTTACGGTCTCGATTGAACGGGAAAGGCAATCGGCGGTAATATTGTTCTTACCTTTACGGTATTCGAGCTCGATATCGTAGGATTGTATCCGAAGAGCCCATCGAAGTAGCTTCGAATTCCCTGATTCTGCTCCTATCTTGAATAACCAAAGAAGACTTCTGGCATCTGTGACAACTTTAAACTTGGTACCCTCTACGTAGTGTCGAAAGTTGTCTATTGCCAACAGAACTCCCAAACATTCCTTCTCAACGGCTGAATACCTTCGTTGGGTAGCGCTCAGCTTTTTACTAAAGTATCCAATTACTCTAGTTTCCCCGTCTTGGTCCTGAACCAAAGCTGCTCCAACAGCATTCTCCGATGCATCGGACTCGATTGTGAATGGCCTCGTGAAATCCGGATTGGCTAGGATAGGTGCGGAAGTTAAGACGGATTTCAACTCGTTGAATGCTATTTCTGCTTCTACTGTCCAAGTTACTTTTTTCTTATCCTTTTTCAAGAGGTCTGTTATTGGTGCAGTAATCTTACTGTAGTTAGGGATGAACCTCTGGTAGAATCCTGCTAATCCCATCAACCTTCTTATGCCTTTGACACATTTTGGACGAGCGTAGTTTAGAATTGGTTGAATTCTAGCTTGGTCAATGCAAACCCCTCTTTCTGTTAACAGATAACCGAGATACATGACCTGTTTCCTACAGAAACGGGATTTTTCTAACGATATTGTTAGACCGGCTCTTTTTAGACGTTTGGCTACTTCCTGTAATAGTTTCAAATGCTCCTCTAATGTTTTTGTCGCAATGACGATGTCATCCAAATAGACAAAAACATGGGGTTGCAGGTCGAATCCCAATGTTTTTGCCATCAGTCTGCACATCGTAAAAGGAGCATTTGTGAGACCAAAAGGACAAACTTTAAATCGGAACAAACCTTTGGATGTTCTGAATGCAGTGTAGTTCCGGCTTTCCTCTTTCAGAGGGATCTGAAAGTAGGCATCTTTAAGATCAATAATCGAGTAATATTTAGCCTTTTCCAATCTGAAAAAAATATCCTGCATATTCTGCATGGGATATGCATCCTTAACTGTCATGGCATTGATGCGTCGGGAATCCAAACAGACACGGATTTTCCCGTTCGATTTCCGGACTGGGACCAATGGATTGGTCCATTCGCTATAGCACTCCTCGATTGCATCTAGTTCCTTAAAACGTTCAATTTCTGCGTCAATTTCTTTTTGGATAAACGGCGAACATTTATATACTGGCTGATTGCGCGGTTTTGCATCCTCCTTGAGAATAATCTCATGCTGGATGAATGAAGTCTTCCCTAGCTTCCCAGGTGCCGTAAATTCAAAAGCTTTAATCGTTTCGATCAGCTCAGCCCTCTCCGCTTCACTTAGATCATGCTCCGTCTCGACTGCCTCTGGAACCGGTTCCGGGGGTGTGTCGAAGGCTGGTACATCTAGGGTTTCGTCAGTCAGGTCCTGACCAAGTTTCGGGAGCTCCGGGGACGGTTCAATATTAAAACACAACGAAGGATCTTTTCCGGCTTCCAACGTCTCAATCCTTTCTAGCCCGTTCCCAGTATCGATCATCGGGGTTATCCCGAAGCTTTCCCAGAAATCGGTGCCGAGAATAAGTTCCCTTGAAATCTGTGGAACTACGATTGTTGGAATAACCTTGGTAATATTTTTATAAGTGTAAGGTAAATTGACATACCCAAGACACTTGTATTCGGTGCCATCAGCAGTACTTACTCGCACTGCAGCTGGGAGAATTTTAAGTCCATTTTGATTGGCAAGAGCTGCAGAATTAGTCACGCTAATGCCAGCTCCAGAGTCTAAAAGCGCATCTATTTCGGTTTCGAATACCTTCACCCGAATGTGAGGGCAATTACTCTTGTTTATTCGGATTTGGTGTATTCGAAGTAAGGGGTCAAAATCGGTATTTTCGGGAATGGTGACATTTTGAGGGATAATCGCATTCCCTTCGATGCATCCCTTTCTTAGTTTCCCTGACGAGGTTCGTTCGATCTGCGACCAGATCTGGCTGCACATCGCTCGCAATTTCGGATTGTTCGACCCAAGTTCCCACATCCAAAACAAAAAACAATTCTCGGTGCTGTGCAGGCCCTCCAACTATGTCCTCTTTGCTCGCAGTTCCAACAAACCCAATTGGAATGGTCCACGTTTCGCTGATCCACATCTCGCGAAGTCTGTGCGGTGGCTTGCTGACTTCGAGGTTTAAAATTCGCACGCTCTTTTTGCTGCTGATCCCTTGGATTCTGCGGCCCATTTACCGACGAGAGAGGTTTGATTGCATTCACTGAAAATGAATGTTCACTGTCGGTATCGCTTCCTTCAACGTCGATGTTATTAACCGTGCGTCTCGGAGGCTCCCAATTTTGGTGCCTGAGCGCGTCGCCAGCATCGCTTCTCTGATTGTACTTGATTAATTGATCAAGGTTCCGAATTTCGACGGTAGTTAGCCTCGAGTGGTAATGCGGCCTCATATTATCCATCACCAATTCTAATTTCCTTCTCCTAGACATTGGTTTGGTCAACATTTTGTTGAACTTTTCAATTTCTGTTATAAACGCGATAAAAGACTCACCCTTATGTTGTTTCCGCTCGTGAATCTTCTGCCTGATACCTCGATCTCTGTTAGGGTTCCCGAAACGATACCTGATTTTCCCTTCAAATTGTTCCCAATTTTCGATTTCATCTACGAAGGTAAAAAACCAGTCCGACGCAGGCCCTTCCAGTAACAAGTGAATGTCTCTGAGCAGTTGCTGTCTGGAAACATTTTCTCGCTCTGCAATTTTTTTTATTTTAAAAAGAAAATCCTCTACGCTTATCGAACGTTGATCTCCGGAAAATCGTATTTTCCATTTTTCAACCCTACAGCCCTCATCTCTACGCCTTTCTTGATACCGCGAATGCTGACAACCAACTGTCCTCCTCGAATTCCTGCTACAGTTCGATTCCTCTTCCGAACGGTCCCTAGGCTTTCGCTGGTAAAATTCTTCGTCGCTGTCCTCATCGCTACTCAAATCTGTATGACCATAAGCTTCTGACCTTATTTGGTTACCCTGGACTGTCCTGTTAAGAAAACGTAGAACGTTGTCTAACTTCCCCTCTAAATTTGCGATCTTCTGAGACATGTTATCGCTGCGATCTGGTTCCTCCCACTTTGACCTGACAATAGGCCGCATTTTTGGACTAGAATAGCTACACGCTGGTTCCTGTTCAGCTTCTTGCTCCGGCTCGCTAGGTTTTATCAAATCCTTAATCTTTTCTTTGATTGGCGTACCAGGGAGAAGGACCCTATTAGCGGACATGCAATGTTCAATCCTACGTATAAGATCCCTTCTCATTTTTCGTTGATCCTCTGAAGCAGCCTGACAACGCTTCGTGCGATACCAGTAATGGAGTAAACGCGATTCGTTTTTTCCATCTATCCTTTTCCGTGCGCATGATTGTATAATATCATCGATCACGTTAGCAATATCGTAGTATTTTAGTGAAATTGACTCCGACGAACGAAAATTTCTCTTCTCGCTCGAATCTTCCCTAAACATTGTTCTTAATAACCGTTGTTTACCTGTCAGGTCTAAATTCTTGGCTACGTCGCCAAGACGTCCGCGAATTTCTAGCTCATAATCAACTTCTTCAGTGCTCAAGTGCTCCGGGCACGGAAATCGATCCATGACGAAAAATAATCTGAGTACTTTTTCGTGACAAAGATTAGGGGTTGACAATCAATGTAGCAAAACCAAATGAAGCAAATTATAGAAACAACAAAAGAATTAAGTAAACTTTAAAAACTAATATACTATGTAGGTAAATTTGTAACTACGCTACTTGAAACTAAAACAAAATTTAAAAAAATATGGAAAAAAGAAAATTGTAAATAGAAAACTAGAAATAACCTAAATGAAAATTGTGTGAGAGATTTGAAGCAAAAAAAAAATAATGTGATTCCGTGTTTGAAATCGTTTCTCACCATAAAGGTGCGATAATTATCAACTCAAATTCTGAGTTGGAATCTTAGGGTAATGAAACTATTTATATAATATGAAGCGAGAAAAAATTTATATACACAATGTTAGAGAACAGTTTAAATAAATAACAAATAAAAACAAATTGTTTCCAAAATTTATATCTTCTACGAAAGAAAATCACTCATGAAAAATAAAATTTTTTCGAGCCTGTGTTGGGCGCCAAATGTAACCGGAGGCGGTTCGGTTGGGGGAGTTTTTTAAAAGGGGTAGGTAAGTGGCCGATTTATGCGCCACTCCCCAGAGGGAGATCTTCCACCTGTTTTGCTTTGCCCGGCTATGAGACCTATCCGCAGGGCGGGTATAGTCCTTAGTTTTAACCCAAATAAGATTAAGCCCCCAACTGTCCCTGGGATCCTCAACAGTTGATCGATGCCAACAGAATGTTCGGTGGAAAATTTAAAAAATTTGAGAAAAATGAATGTTCGGTTGGCTAAGAGAGAAACTCTGGAAAGTAACGCAAAATTATCATAGGTCAACCTCTTCTGACCGGGATATCCTAGATTGCTTTGGAGGAAGAAACGGAGGTTGGAAAACATCGGAGCCAACCCAACTCAAAAGAAAAATACGCCCGATGAAATGTGAATTCCCTTCCTCTAAAATTTCCAGTAAAACTAAATTTTATCGGTAGAAAAACGAAAAGAGTTTTGTATTCAAAAAAATAATTTCCATTATACAACTTTTATTACAATCTTGTATTCGGGATTCAACTCCTTCTTGCTAGCTAGCTTCTATTTATAACTCGGCACCCTTGGTGCGGCCTACTCTGCAGATTTTCCCCCAATTAACTTCTGAGCTACCTAATTTGTTCTATTTTTAGCTGGAACTCAGGTGCGGAAAAGTAGTGCGTGTTCTAATCAAAAAAACGGCTCAGTAGTTTGCTGGCCGGCCATGGACTTGACGGCTAATAACGACAACCGTCTTAAAAAAAGCAACTCAGTGCAGAAAAAAATGATTGGTCTAGATCCAAGATTCGAACTCAAGTCATTGGATCGTAAAGCACCAACGCTGACGACTAGGCTGTCAGGTGGTGGCGAAAATATATGTCTAGGGACCAATCAAGTTACATCACATGCGCATGGATAATTGTTTCAAATGTGAGTACTCACTCTTAGAGATTCATGGGGCTTGGTGTTTAATTACCCATCGAATCTACCGTTGCTGTGCTGCTGTCGATGCTGCTGCTGCCGATGATGCTGCTGCTGCTCATAGCACGGTTACAACCGCCAGTGGATTCACCAGCGTGCTTCACCGGATGTCGACGTCGTTATTGAGGTCTGGTCGATGCCGTCGGCGTCCCGATGAAAATCGTAGTCGTCGAGCCGAAAACTGAAGCCGTCTTGCGTATGCCGCTCAGGGGTAACGGTTGCTATTCCGCCTGAACGTACCACCGTTGTTGTAGGGGTGGAGCTTCGGCTGGCGTGTTTTGTCACGAGTCGGTGATATGCAGTACCGGAAGTGTGATCTGAATCTGCTTTTTGGGAGTAGAGTTAGAACACGCTTCGCACTAATATCTTTCCGCATTATTTTACCTAAGGATCTTCTGAATCACACTTTAAAGAAAAATCCTATGATTTTCGAAGCACTTTATTGGCGAATGCTTCACTATACTACGGGGGGAAAACGATAAAATTAATTCCACTAAAAACCCAAAGGGTAGAAAATTCACATTTTAAGCTCTACCTTTAATAAGAGCACACGACTCGCGGATTATAGTACCCGGTCCTGCCTCTACCACAAACTAGGACAAAATGGACGAGTCAAGGTATCAATCCCTCAAAGGAAAATAGCGAGTCCATACATTTCTTCAAAACCGAAATTCGTGCCGACTCTCGAAGTCACGACTTTCTCCGAAAAAACATTTCTTTTCAAAACTCAAATTTTCGGTTGCCCATCCCGAGGCGTCGTACGAAAATTGAGAATCGAAGTTCGGCTGAGATTTGAAATTATAAGAATAAAAAGAAGAACTTCTTCCCTCTCTTTGGATCAGATTCATACACGGACAAAGCATCCCAAACGGTCATCGCCCTCTAAAGGTGTTGCATATATCAAATTTAGAAAACCCCAAATTTAGAAAATAGCCGCCCGCGCTAGGCAACAGAACTCATTTAATATTGCGGCGGCTAAAATGACTAAGCGAGGACACAGTCACTTGTGGAAAAGCTTTTTAGAAGACGGCGGCAAATTTGAGTACTGGTCGGCTGGAAATGTTTGTGAGTGATTATACGGTGGGTTCTCTCTTCTAAATCTCTCGATAAAATAATATCTTCGTTCACGGAGTTTTAATAAAAGTTAACGCTAAATTGAATTAAGAAATAAATGAAATTTCTTAATTTTGCTACCTGTTACAAGCTGCAGCTGGAGTTCCGAATTGCAATTCAAAGATGGCATATATTATTTACTGAAACTTGATCTCTAAACTTGTTTTTCGGGATCGGAAATTTGTACTCTGTTTTTAAAGCTTCATAATGACTTAAATTATGTCAATAGATTTTCCACCTTTTTTCTCAAAGTGGGAAGTTACGAACTTCCATAAAAACATTTGTCACAAATATTTTTGAGTTATGCCAAATATCCGTACGCAAAAAAAAACCTCTTTTAAATTTTGTCCCCCACTGCTTGAAGAAGGTAGGCTGATTTTCCTGGCTCGAGTTAACATAAATTTCTAATTGAAAGAAAAAGATTCGCATATTGGAATTTATTGCACATTGTACTTTATGGAAATAGTATTTTAAAAACTGATCAATAGCGTGAATCGGGATAGTTTTTTGAGTATATTCCTAATATTCTGTATTATGAGCACTTCCAGCCCCTGAATAGCTTTAGACGATGTATGTTTTGGAGTTAAAAAAATAAGCTATCGAAATTTAAAAAAAATAAAAAAAAACGATGAAAAGGATTTTTAATAAACATTTTCAAACCGCTTTTTTCACCATCCTCGCCCTTCGAAGCAGTTTGAATATCTATCCTTTTTGCGCCAAAATTATGTTAAAAAAATGAATCGCCAAACTCGTGGACATGAGACATTGTAGCTTGAAGTTTTCCCAAACAACACTTATTATGGTATGAAAATGATCAATTTTATACAGTGCAAATTTCTTTTTTTTTAGTAAATTTATTAATGCAACAAATATCAGTTGCATCACTAAATAATTTCTCCGCGTTTATTATGTTTTCTTTGAAAGTCAAATATTCAAAAATGATGGCAAAAACAAATTTCTAAGTTAACATTTGTCCCGTTTAAATGCAAAGCTTATTTTCAGATTCGTCAAAGTAATGGCTTTAAAATGGATTTAATACGTATATCTGTTTGTTTATTTTATCAAGTTTAATTGATATATCTGCAGTATTCCAGCAGAATAAATTTATGTTTGATATTCCACTTTTAACGAATGCTGTTCAAAGCAAATGACCTTCATTTACAAAGCCATTTAAGAATTTTAAAAATCCACTTCAGTTTCAACACTCGGAATACCTCTTCTGGTCTTTCCAACATAATGAATCATTTTGAAGATGAATTTCTTAAAAGTTCGACGTTTGCTCTTGCCCCACCGTGTAAGTTGACAGGAGGGAATATTGTTTTTAACACTTTAAGGGTATACTAAAAATTTCTCATGAAAATTTGGCTTCCAGTTGAATATCAGTTCTCAAGTCTCACTTTTAAAAAAAGAAGTGGATCAAAAGTATCTTTTATGCAGCCATGTAACACAAAAACACTTTTCATGTAAAGTACGTACTTGAATTGGTATGTAAGCAAAAAGTACGATGTTTTTTCAGAATTATTTAGAATAAAAAGATCCCATTTTCATAAATTCGTTTCAGTTGTGTATTTAAGCCGAAGAACTAATATTTTATTTTTATGTAACAGAGAGAAGTTGAACGTTTGAACATGCTCTAGTGTTCCTTGAATGAAAATTCTTTCGGAAAATGAAATCCCTCACTTTTGGTCAATAAAAATCAGTTCATTCCACTGATACCTTCCACATATGAACACGTCAGTCCTATCTTATCGAATTTAAAGAAAAGGCTCTTGATCAGTTCATGTGTCGGATCTGATTTTTTTTATCTTCTTTTTCAGTTATGTACATTTTTACATGTACAACAAAATGTTTCCGATCAACCTCTGTATCAAAAATCTTATTCATATTTCTGTTATCAATATGATTCAAAAATAACCTTGTAGGCACAATTGGTTGAAAAATTGTGTGTAAATTCATTACTTTCAGTATCTTTTTTTTTCAATTGTCCGCAAAGTGTTGTACCATTATCTCATTAGCATCAAAACTAAATTTATATATTTTAGATGCTGTGTACAATTAAGCAAGAAAAAACACATCTAGGTTGCATATCGCCCCCACGTGCAATAGAAACATAGGAAACAGGCGCCTAATTGTTGAATTTTTCCAGCGACGACATTTTTTTGAACATAGAGCCGAAAAACAAAACCCTCAAAGAAAAGAAAATCTCTAAAAATGGATGCCATGACTTTTCAATTTCAGATTTTGACAAAAAAAAATTTATATTTTTTATTCTATCGGAAGAATATCAATCTGGGTCACATCTAGCCGTCATTCATAACCATGCGCTGTACAAATTAATGAGCTCGGAATCAAGTAGAAACAAAAATCATATCAAGGCTTCATAGCGCCACCCCTTGCATTAAAAATATGCTTGGTTGAGAAATACGCGCCAAAATATTGCCACTGATCAGTATGCTATGCCATGGTAACTATTCTCTCACGACGTTGGCTCGCGACGCCTCGACCATGGAGACGAAAAACAAACCGCCCAAAGGAAAAAAAATCTCGAGAAAATGGATGTCATGACTAATTGTTTCGAAAAACTACAAATTTTGTATGAGAGCTCCCCTTCCCTTAAGTCGGAGCGGTTTGTAACTATTATAGAAACCATCCCCGGCCCCAAAAACCCTCAGATGCCAAGTTTCACGATGATTGGTTCAGTAGTTTCCGAGTCTATAGGGAACAGACAGACAGACAAACATTCATTATAACATATTATTTTGAACTTTTATCTTTTGCTATTATTTTGTAACATGTTCTATAATATTTTTAATGTAAAATGGAAACCTTTTTTCACCATGGGTGCACGGAATCACCTCATTTTGGCATAGTTGACGAATGCGTGTATGTCATAAAATGAATATTTCAAATATTTATCAAAAAATTAAAACACATTATCAATTTAATTATAAAATCATGGGTGCACGGTTTCACTTCAATTTTGTTTTAGCAGATATTTTCAAGCATCCATCGCTCTGAAATTTTTCAACACGTTGCCTATAAATTATACCTGATATTGTAGGTTTTGAAGCATATTTTTTTATAAGTAGAGCAATTTACCATGGGTGCACGGATTCACCGCCATTCATCCAAAATTACCTTTTTGCCAGCTAAAGGTGAAGAATAAAGACTTTTATAGATCCAAAATTGTGTTATTTACATGGTTTTCCACTATGGGTGCACGGATTCACCGCATTTTAATCAAATATTGGACTTTTTGAAAACTATTAAAAAGCATTTAGACAAATCTTAACTAAACCAAAATCGAAACCATGTCTTCCATGTTAAGACATAACGATTTAAATAACGATTTTTATTTTAAGTTCCGTTTTTTCATTCCTGGGGACCTAGTTCTCCGCAACATCATCAACAACTGGGACGCGATAAAGAAGAACACAAACATAAATTTGGACATGTTCCTCGAAATCGTTAACTTCTGCATGAGCTGCAGTTATTTCAGATTCAAAAACAAATTTTACCAACAAACATACGGCACGGCGATGGGCAATCCTGTGTCCAGCCCGATAGCTGACTTTGTGATGGAATCACTTTTAGACAATGTCACACGGACACTCGATTTCCAGATCCCGATCCTAAGGAAATACGTTGATGACCTACTGCTAGCCCTACCAAGAGAACATGTCGAACAGGTAAGAGAAAAGTTCAATCAATACCACCCGAAAATCCAATTTACTGTCGAGATAGAGTCAGATCATCGCCTCCCGTACTTGGATTTGATACTGATCAGACACGCAGACCAATCAATAAAAACCGAGTGGTATCGAAAAGCAATTTCGTCGGGTCGCTTTTTAAACTTCAGATCAGCTCATAACACACGGCTCAAAATCAACACGGCTCTGAATTTCATAAAACGTGTGAAAACCTTTTCGACAAACGTTTCCCCCGACGCCGCACTCAGGTTGATCCAAGAAAATTTGAAATTAAACGATTACCCAACAACGTTAATTAATAGATTAGTGCAGAAAGCGAACGAAACCGACACCACCAGCCAAAACACACAAGACACACCCACACAACATTACCGATCCATATTGAACATCGACGGCCTAACTGCGAACATAGTTCGCTCACTGAAAACGGACTATCCGCAAGTACGCATCGGCACCACGCAACAACATACGATACGCAGCCTACTGCCTGTGGTTAAGGACCCGATACAACCGATCGATCGTTCCAATGTGGTCTACAATATCCCATGCGCAGGCGCATCCGACCGTAACGAGACATGCTCAAAAGTTTATGTTGGGCAAACTAGCTACAAACTTCGTACTAGAATGTCCAAGCATAAATGTGACGTCACCAAATTAAACCGAATCATCGCCTCAGGGTCCACAGCATCAGACCCAGCCATCAGAGAGCTACGACAATCGGCCGTTGTTGAACATTGCTTCGACCAGGGACACATGTTCGACTTTGAAAAAGCCACCGTTCTCGACAGCTCCAACAAGCACCGCCGGCATCTAGAGGTACTCGAAATGTGTTATATCCAAAGCACTCCGAATACCGTCAATATACAGAGCGACACGGACAGAAGAGCGATCTCCTACGGCGGAGTGTTCCACACACTCTCTCAGATAGCTCACAAGCACTCATCGGCGCCGGTTCCTGGCAATGAAGAAGAAACCCTAACAACAATAACAAACTGTGAGTCGAGTGGATAAAGTTGTGCTTCGGACGTCATTCGGAATACGGATTAGGCGCCGCCGCCCAGGCCAGATTATAGTATTGGGCACGTAAGTTACACGCTATCCTCCTCACTTCTGAGCTGAACCATTTTCAAATTCAAATTTTATAGCCAGAAACCGACGATTGATGAACGCTTTAGGAGCGCATCTATTTCGGACTATAGCACGAATGTTCGAGTAAGTGAACATTTTTTCGTTTCACAAGAAATATGTTTTATGCTTTATGCTTTATTTTTAGTTCCTTGAAAAAGAATAAATAAATATTCGAAACGTTGGATGAAGAGCACATAAAAAGTGTTGTAAAATCTTGACCGAAAGACCGAAAGCCGAACATAACCTTTATTCCTGGAAAAGAAATATTTCAATTATATCTGCAAATAATAAATTTATTTATTTATTATTAAAATACAGGTTTTTGCAATCGTATATTTATGTGATAAGATCTTATCAACATCCAAGAAATTGGAAAACGGTTACCATGGACCGAGTGAATTTTAGAAATTATGTGCATCAAGTTATGGGGCCGTTCAAATATTACGTAACACAATTTTTCGAGTGTTTTTAACCCCCCCTCCCCCCTACGTAGCTACGTAACACATTCGTCTCAGAAATTCTAAGCAAAATTCACAAAGCGTAACAAGCTTCTATACACCTCCCCCCCTAAAAGCGTTACGTAATATTTGAATGATCCCTAATGTCGTGCGACGGAAAACAGTGAAAATAAAAATAATGAATCAACATTGTCCAATGTACACGTTGATTTTTTTCCCTTAAAAGTTTTTAGATTGACCAATATTGCATTTCAAATACTTATCATATCAAACTCAAAAATATTTTGTGTTCTGAAGCAAGTTGAAAACTTTGTATTTCTATATAATTTAGAAAGGCGAATTTACAGCCATTCCGTGCACCCATGTTGAAATATCTTAGCGCCGATGTGGTCTATCAGATAGGCTGGCGGGAGTCTGGTCTAGGTATGCCAGGCGTACTGGGTTCGATTCCCGGTATCGGCAAGAAAACTCTTGGGTTCAAACCCCATAAGTTGCCGACAGGTAAGATGTGTTTCCTCGTATAATGAGAATGTTCAATAAGAATGTTCAATCAGTTGCCATTTAGCCAGGTTTATAAACGGGTGCCAGAATACCTGTAAGTGAACTTGCATTGTAAATTTGTCGAACCTAATAATCTAAGAATGCATGTGAACACATACTTAGGCAGAAACTGCGGTGAATCCGTGCACCCATGGTGGATAACCAACATATTAAAATATTCGGTGCACCTTTGTTGAAATATCATTTAAATTATTCAGTTTTATAGCTGATATCCTTAAATTTAAATAAATGAGTACACAATTCATAATTATTATACTCATACTAGTTTAGTATAACACATTTTTATCACCTAAAACTATTCGATTACTCAGATGGATATGTATTAAATCTAACATAACTTTGACAAATCTTGATGAAATTTCGCCAAATTTTGACAGAAAGTTTGATTTTAGTTGAGCAACAAAACAGACCAAAAAA
This sequence comes from Uranotaenia lowii, assembly GCF_029784155.1. NCBI lineage: Eukaryota > Metazoa > Arthropoda > Insecta > Diptera > Culicidae > Uranotaenia > Uranotaenia lowii. The sequence continues at coordinate 296,735,241 of NC_073692.1, read as the reverse complement.
TTGGGAGTCAAGTGCTTGAAGCGCCACACTGAGAACTGTTTCTACAAATCGCATCGAAAATCAATAATTTCATAACGAATTTAACACTTCTGCCCACCATAAATCAACTAGAGCTGTAGATTGCAAATGAAACCAAAAACAAGCGAATGAAAACTATCTTGTTTGACTTATAATGTTGTGAATTTTACCAGTCATTTTGATTGGTCACGGTCCGAGTGTCCATGGCGAAATTTTTCTCGCTTATTAAAAGAACTAGTGAAATAAAAAATACACAGTTTTGTAGAGATTCTAAATTCATGAAAAGTCGTATTTTTTGCGATTTGTTAAAGCGAAGTATTTAAAAGATATTCAACAAACAAAGTGTCAAACCAGTCATTTTGACTGGTGCGGTCTTTCTAGTGTTAAATCGAACACAAGCACATACAGGATCTCAATGAAACTTTATGTTTTCTCGAAGAAATTCCTTTTACTCAGCTCTAAGCGTACATCTTTCGAAGATATGATGGCTAGCATCTTACAAATACTAACCCACCATCCCACAAAAAGTATACTATGTATGCCGTGCCCGGGATTTGATCTTATGACCGGTGGCTAGAAGAATTGAAGGTGAACTGAATCCCTTGAAAGTTGGGTAACAATTTCCAACAGGGGATTTCATCAAAAGCGATCGATGCGCACTCTGGAATCGATATTACGAACTGCTGGAAATATTATCCAATAAACGAAATCGAATGTCCAGTCAGTATAGTCAGTGCGCCCTGGGCGAGGCAAATAGAAATTCGCTGCAGCATTTTTTTACTTTTCGACAAGAAACGAAGCAGTTTCTGAAGAGTTGTAATCGTTTCAGATAAAAATTTATACCGGAACCATACAAAATCATCAAAACTATTATTTTATGTATAAGGAAATTATGTTATGAATGTGAAATTTGCAAACCATTTCAATGAAAAACTTTCTTAAAGACTTCAAAAAAGTTTTTAATGATCATCTTCAAGAAACAAAATTTGTAACTCACTCACTGGTCGGAGATTTAATTGGACCAATTGGACATTTGAGCGATATTGTTTCCTTTTTTTCTGTTTCCAGCCCTGGACGCCATAAACGTTACAAAATCATTATAAAAAAGCTTTTTGTTGTTGTACAAAAAATGCAACATCATATTGACCCGGATTACTAAAAGAATTAAAATGCAGTTCGGATTCGATTATTCGTGCAATCAAACCAAATTGTTTCGTATTTTTATCAACGTAAGTATCTAGAATGCGTAACAATTTCTTTACTTTTCTGATAACTTAAAAGTAATGATAAAAACAAATAAATGGCCCTTTTTATTAAAAATCAACATTTTCGAAATCTCACTACACATACACTGCCGGCCAAAAGTTTGGGATCACCCCTTAGTATGGTGTAACGGCCAAAAGTTTGGGATCAGTCTTCTAAAACATGCATTTTTATTTCATGCGTATCTCTGTTATCAAATAACGTATTGTTTATCTGGTAAGCTGATTCGGGAGCTAATGAATTGAACTTGTTTTATGGATGTTTTGATAAAATATTTTTGAAGACTCACTTCATTAGAACTTTAGCTAAAATTTGATCATTATTTGATAATTTTCACCAAATAATTCGACCATAAAAAAAATTGCAAATTTGTTTTGACCATAGCTTAGTTGTTTTACAAGTTATTGCAGATCGGATTGGCTTATTTGCAAGCTTATGCATTGCACTGAATTTTGAAGGCTTAGCTGAAATATATCACAAATGATTATCATCAGAACGTTACCCAAATTAAGAATATTAGTTTTTAAATGAGTATGAAGTTGTGATAACATAAATCATATGATTTTAAGATTTATACTTTTAATAACTATTTCATAAGTAAGTGCAGGTCATAAGCAGGGTTCAACAAAACGCACTCTTTTAGCCACGCGCAACACACGCAAACCATTCTCTCGTGCAAAACACTTCATCGTTTGCGTTCTGGCCGTTGACGCACTCTCGCTCTAAACAAAAACACGCTCGCTCTATCTTTTCCACTCGTTCTCGTCGACGAGATGCGCTATCCGAAATCTGCGCGAGCGGCCGAGTCAGACAGGCACGGCTAGCTCACTGCGCGTCCTAACCGAGCGGCGTGCGAGGTCTCTCTTTTGGTTAACAGAACAGCACGCAGCGGCTCTCAATGCAGCTCGCGGCGGCCCTCCAAACGGTCTGAGGCGGCTCTCTTTTTGTCACCGGGCGGCGCGCACGGGCTCTAGTGTGGGGCTTGTGTTTTGTATTTGCCGTGGCCCGATTGATAAATCTGTGTGTTTAATTTCATCAGCAAAATAGTTAGAACAAATGGTAGCGGGCAATGGACTTGGCGGGAGGATTAAAATAATCAATGTAGGAGGTTTACGTTACATATTATTAATAGCTCCAAGCACTAGTATTTATGAAAATTTTACCATTAACTAGTAAAATTTCGATACCAAGAATGACATCCTTTTTTTGGAAATGCTACGGCGACATCGATATTTATAATGTCACGAAATTTCAATCGTAACATTGAAATGTTATGAATTTGACTGTCGCGACCACTATTAATGCAAAGTAAATTCAGACAATGGGATTCAAATCGATTAAATAAGAATATGATTCGAATTTAATTTGTTGGCTTTTCTATAGGAAGATAGTACATACGCGAAATTAAAACAAACTAATGATGATTAACGGAACAAATACCAGTAGAAATTAGTTTAGCTCCGATTTTAACTTTCGACCCCTTTAGTGAAAGGGTTTGATTTGTAGGTGACGAAAAATAGTGCCGCGAGTTCGCTAGTACAAGCTTCTAATGTTAGTACCGCGAGAAATGTGTTTAGCTCCGATTTCAACATGCGACCCCTCTAGTGGAAGGGTTTGACTTGTAGGTGACAAAAGCTAGTGTCGCGAGCTCGCTAGTACAAGCTACTAGTGTTAGTACAGCTAGAAATTAGTTTGGCTCCGATTTCAACTTTCGACCGGTCAAATGAAAGGGATTGACTCGTAGGTGACGAAAAATAGTGTCGCGAGTTCGCTAGTACAAGCTACTAGTGTTAGTACAGGTAGAAATTAGTTTAGCTCCGATTTCAACTTTCGACCGGTCAAGTGAAAGGGTTTGACTTGAAGATGACGACAAATAGTGTCGCGAGCTCGCTAGTACAAGCTACTAGTGTTAGTACAAGTAGAAATTAGTTAAGCTCCGATTTCAACTTGCGACCGCTCTAGTGAAAGGGTTTGACTTGTAGGTGACGAAAACTAGTGTCGCGAGTTCACTAGTACAAGCTACTAGTGTTAGTACAGGTAGAAATTAGTTTAGCTCCGATTTCAACTTTCGACCGGTCAAATGAAAGGGATTGACTCGTAGGTGACGAAAAATAGTGTCGCGAGTTCGCTAGTACAAGCTACTAGTGTTAGTACAGGTAGAAATTAGTTTATCTCCGATTTCAACTTTCGACCGGTCAAGTGAAAGGGTTTGACTTGAAGATGACGACAAATAGTGTCGCGAGCTCGCTAGTACAAGCTACTAGTGTTAGTACAAGTAGAAATTAGTTTAGCTCCGATTTCAACTTGCGACCGGTCAAGTGAAAGGGTTTGACTTGTGGATGACGAAAAGTAATATCGTGAGTTCGCTAGTACAAGCTACTAGTATTAGTACAGGTAGAAATTAGTTTAGCTCCGATCCAAACTTTCGACCGGTCAAATGAATGGGTTTGACTTGCAGGTGACCAAAACTAGTATCGCGAGTTCACTAATACAAGCTACTAGCATTAGTACAGGTAGAAATGAGTTTAGCTTCTATTTCAATTTTCGACCGGTCAAGTGAAAGTGTTTGACTTGTAGGTGACGAAAAATAAAGTCGCGAGTTCTCTAGTACGAGCTATTAATATTAGTACCGATAGAAATTAGTTTAGCTCCCAATTCAACTTTCGACCGGTCAAGTGAAAGAGTTTGACTTGACGAATTCACTTGTCCAAGCTATAAGTGTTAGTACCGGTAGAAATAAGTTTAGTTCAAACCCTTTTCACTTGACCAGTCGAAAGTTGGAATCGGAGCAAAACTAGTTTCTACCTGTACTAACATAAGTAGCTTGTACTAGCGAGCTCGTGACACTATTTTTCGTCACCTGCATGTCAACCTTTTCACTTGACCAGTCAAAAGTTGAAAGCAGAGCTGAACTTATTTCTACCTGTACTAATACTAGTAGCTTGTACTAGCGAACTCGCGACACTATTTTTCGTCATCTACAAGTCAAACCCTTTTACTAGAGGTGTCGCATGTTGAAATCGGAGCTGAACTAATTTCTCGCGGTACTAACACTAGTAGCTTGTACTAGGGAATTCGCGACACTATTTTTCGTCACCTACAAGTCAATCCCTTTCATTTGACTGGTCGAAAGTTGACATTGGAGCTAAACACATTTCTCGCGGTACTAACACTAGTAGCTTGTACTAGCGAACTCGCGACACTATTTTTCGTCACCTGCAAGTCAACCTCTTTCACTTGACCGGTCGAAAGTTGAAATCGGAGCTGAACTAATTTCTCACGGTACTAACACTAGTAGCTTGTACTAGCGAACTCGCGACACTATTTTTCGTCATCCACAAGTCAAACCCTTTCACTTGACCGGTCGAAAGTTTAAATCGGAGCTAAAATAATTTCTACCTGTACTAACACTAGTAGCTTGTACTAGCGAACTCGCGACACTAGTTTTCGTCACCTACGAGTCAATCCCTTTCATTTGACCGGTCGAAAGTTGAAATCGGAGCTAAACTAATTTCTACCTGTACTAACACTAGTAGCTTGTACTAGCGAACTCGCGATACTAGTTTTCGTCACCTACAAGTCAAACCCTTTCACTAGAGGGTTCGCAAGTTGAAATCGGAGCTAAACTAATTTCTACTTGTACTAACACTAGTAGCTTGTACTAGCGAGCTCGCGACACTAGTTTTCGACACCTACAAGTCAAACCCTTCCACTAGAGGGGTCGCAAGTTGAAATCGGAGCTTAACTCATTTCTACCAGTACTAACACTAGTAGCTTGTACTAGCGAACTCGCGATACTAGTTTTCGTCACCTACAAGTCAAACCCTTTCACTAGAGGGTTCGCAAGTTGAAATCGGAGCTAAACTAATTTCTACTTGTACTAACACTAGTAGCTTGTACTAGCGAGCTCGCGACACTAGTTTTCGACACCTACAAGTCAAACCCTTCCACTAGAGGGGTCGCAAGTTGAAATCGGAGCTAAACTCATTTCTACCAGTACTAACACTAGTAGCTTGTACTAGCGAACTCGCGATACTAGTTTTCGTCATCTACAAGTCAAACCCTTTCACTAGAGGGTTCGCAAGTTGAAATCGGAGCTAAACTAATTTCTACTTGTACTAACACTAGTAGCTTGTACTAGCGAGCTCGCGACACTAGTTTTCGACACCTACAAGTCAAACCCTTCCACTAGAGGGGTCGCAAGTTGAAATCGGAGCTAAACTCATTTCTACCAGTACTAACACTAGTAGCTTGTACTAGCGAACTCGCGACACTATTTTTCGTCACCTACAAATCAAACCCTTTCACTAGAGGGTTTGCATGTTGAAATCGAAGCTAAACTAATTTCTCGCGGTACTTGTGCCGTTAATCATCATTAATTTGTTTTAATTTCGCGTTTAATCTCCCCAAAGACACAACAACTAATTAATATTCCAACCATCGATCAATATGATCGATCTAAACGGTTTCATTTTAACATCCCTTGCTCTTTAATTTGGTCTTTTTCGCGAAATTTTACTAGTTCATGGTAAAAATTTCATAGTTACTAGTGTTGGTAACTATAACTTATAAATATTTTAAAACTTTTAACATTCATTGTAATAACCCTCCCACCAATCCCGTTGCGCGCTACAAACTGTTTAACCAATTCTATTAATTAAATTATTCGTACAGATTTCTTAATCGCCCCCCAAACACAAAACACACGGCCCACACACCGTGTGCTAAAGAGAGCCGCGTGCGCTGATCGGTGAGCCGCCGTGTCGTCACGGTAGATGCTCGGTGTTCCTAAACGCACGCGGCTAGATAATCGCAAACGCAGTTTTCGAACCGCTCGAGCTCTCGAATAGGCGCGCGCAAATTCGCTCAGCTCAAAAATTTTCAATCTGCGTTTTGGTCGCAAATTTCTCGAGAGAATTTCGAGCAATCAAATGTGCCCGTGAACCGAGAACGAAAGAGCTGCGTTTTATTTGCTCTTTCTCATTCGACGCACTCCTGCGTGTTGAACCCTGGTCATAAGCTTTCAAATAAGCCAATCTGATCTGCAATAAATTGTAAGACAACTAAGTTATGGCCCAAACAAATTTGCCTATTTTTTTGGTGAAAATCATGAGCAAGGATGGAAAAATTCGTTCACCAGCATGAACGCTAATGATTCTCAATCACCGCTCCGTTCACGATGATAGCATCGGCGATGCGAGCGTGAACAGACGACCGCTGATTGGTCGGATTGGCAATCCGAATGAATGAACTTTTAAATACGTTCGGGTGAACGAACCGATGGCCGAAACGTTCGCCGCAGTTAACTGGATCGTTTTTTAATTTTCACCACGACGTTCGTTGGGTGAATTGATTCGCAAATGATTGTTGAAACACAATCGCCAAACGATTGCACGATTGCATTCGCGAATGTTTCTGTAACCGGTAAAGGATTGCACCATCAGGTGCATGTTTTTCGGCTAATTTTGTGCGTGTTCTAGCCCCCGCGCTCGCTGACGGTTTGTTTTCTCATGATTTTATTATAATTTAAGTTCGAATAAGAACATTCAGCACTTTTGCACATTGCGTAGATAACTAAACTGACAATGGGGGGTTTGAAAATGTCCACTCTTGTTTACGAAGCCTAGGGATTTAGCTTTTGGCTACTGGGAAATTTTTTTAACCAAAATTGCCAAATAATCATTTAATTATGTTGAGATTGCAAGAATACAGAATACAAAATTATTACTTTCATATGCGTCACATAAAAGTTATAAAATCCCACACATAAATATTGTAAGCCGACATAGCACTTAAATATCTGCCTACATCTGGGCGATTACGTGCTTGCCTACTTGAAGGCGTTTTGTTTTGTTCGAATTGGTTTTCGGAAGGAAATAAAAAATGGTGAGGTATTGGCTCGAATTTTTTTTAAATTTTTATTGTTAATTGAAATAACTATAAAAATACTAAGCCTAATACGTGCGTATGTTTCGTGTTCGTATCCCATTGGGACATAAAAGCGAATTCCGCACCGGAAAATCAGCAGCTAAGACGACGTTTATTCGACTGAAACAATATCGACGGCTTTGATCGACACCAGGCCGACGTCCTTGCCTCCTATTTTCAAACCCCCCATTGTCAGTTTATTTTTCTACGCAATGTGCAAAAGTCCACACTTTTACTAATTATATGTTGAATGTTCCTATTCGAACATAAATTAAAATAACATCATGAGAAAACAAACCATAAGCGAGCGCGGGGGCAAAAACACGCACAATATTAGCCGAAAACAAGCACCTGATGGCGCAATCCTTTACTGGTTACGGAAACATTCGCGAATGCAATCTTACAATCGTTTGGCGATTGTGTTTCGACAATCATTTGCGAACGTCGTGGTGAAAATAAAAAACGATCCAATTGAACGCGGCGAATGTTTCGGGCTTCGTTTCGTTCACCCGAACTTATTAAAAGTTCATTCATTCGGGATTGCAATCGTTAGTGTTCATTGTGGTGTGTTAACTTTTTCCTTTCCCGGTTGCTTCGATTGGCAGTTAGAATTGAATGAGTTCACCACGGATTGCAGATTGAATGTACTTTGATCCGATTTTTTCCATGCTTGATCATGAGAAAATGATGAAACTAGCTAAAGTTCTATAGAAGTTAGTCTTCAAAATATTTCAACTAAATATCCATAAAGCAAGTTCAACTCATTAGCTTCCAAAACAGCTTACCAGATAAACAATACGTTGTTTGATAACATAGGTTTTAGAAGACTGATCCCAAACTTTTGACCGTTACATCATACTACGGGATGATCTCAAACTTTTGGTCGATAACTTAAGTAGCCTTTTTATGTATTTTAAGTACATTGCAAATTTTTCGCACAAAATTAAACAAATGTATTTTAATAAGTTTGAAAAAGGATTCGAATGAACTCGAGATTTGAAATTTTATCCACCCCACCCTGAGATGATCGGGTTTGAATTTTATGTTAGGTTTTTGAAAAATTTCCCATCTTTAATAAAAATTAAGTCATATAAACTCAATATTAACATTTTGTCAAATACATATAAAGAAGGTTTTGTTCACGATCTGTTGAATGAGATTAAAAGAATTCCAATGTAGAATAAGATGGCTGAGATGTACCCGATCAAAATTTTCATGTTTTTTAAGGGGTGATCCCAAACTTTTGACCGACAGTGTAGTTTCACAAAGTTTTTCGTTCTGAAAAAAGTTATAAATATGACGTTGGTTAAAAATGATGAAATAAAAAACTTGCCCAAACATATTTTGTTGGATAAATCAAATATTTTCCATCAATATAGTTGTCTGTAATCAAGAAAAACAACTTCCGTGAATTTTCCAGAAAAAAATGGGATCAAAGGGTTAAGTTCTCTGTCAGGATTTCAACCGTCGAATCTCTCTTCAGACCAGACTTGTAAACCATCGACATTTTCTCTGACAGTCGCACAGCCTGCTTTTATCAGTATCATTGTTCGTGCCATCAAACGAATGCGACCGAAAATTTGCCGAACAGTCGACTACCATCAAACGAAACGACATTCATTCTTCTTTGTGTGATTGTCGAACGAAATTTCGTGTCTTGGTACACGAGAGGGATAATTTGATGGTCAAACGACCATAATTCCCGACAGTTTACGACATCGCCTATCTCTTTCGCGCAGCAGAACTTACAGACTCAATAAGCAAATGCAATCTTTTCTATTCACTCCCTCCTGTTGAAAAAAAATTCGCCACTTTGCAGCGCCGGCTGATGTTTGGATGTGTTGGTCGAACAATGTGGAATGATTATCGCGATTATCTACGCAAGAGGGATGATAGTCAAACGACTAACTACACCAAAGATCAAAATTTCATTTGACATTTTTTTGCTCTCCGATCAAACGATTGCGCTCTCCACGATTGTCACGAACGATGTGTGGTGGTTGTCTCCGGAAAAATTCAAACGATGGTGACCACTTACAAGCCTGCTTCAGACATTATTATTATTATTATTATTTTTTTTTTTTTATTAAACTAAACTTTACATCTACAGTTGGGTCATCTACAGTTGGGTACACTGCCTGTTAAACCATTAAAAAAAATTCTTTAAATCTAAAAACTACAACTGATCGATATTTACTGATTACCATTTAACAATACAACTATTCAAATTGCCAACATATAATTATCTTTTCTACTTCACATAACTCCAAACTACTGAGCAGAGAGAGAAAGATTTTCAGTGCTGTTTTTGCTGTTTAAATTTCGATCTGCCTCGCTCGAGCTCGAGTAAGTGCTGTCTGTGCCTCCAAGAAATTAGGAGAAGGTTTAACAGTCAAGAAACCTGAATCTGATTCTGTAGATGTTTCGGAACCATTTCTACTGTAAGTTTTAACTTCCTTCCGTCCACGTTTCGTCCTCTCAGCGTTTGTTTTCGCATATGCAGTCTTCATTTGTTCAGTAGCTGTGTCATTTTTCTCAGGCTCTAGATTATTCGATGTTTCCGAGACCTCCGATCGATGTTTTGAGTTATTTCCATTACAGATTACCTCACTTCCTGCCTTCTCGCTTACCTCCTCGTTGGTCTGTTCGCACGAGCTCTCTACTGATGGGATATCAGATGATTGACTCTGCACAGCATTGTCAACATTCTGCGCATCTGCAGCCGTCTGTAACTGACGATTTGGTCCTGCAACAACATCACTGTACCGTGGAACTTGCTGAGATAACCTACTATTCACTGTAATGCGTTTGGGACAATTCGCCTTGATGTGTTCTTTACTCCCACAAACGAAACACTTATTTACTAAGCCTTCATAGAACACGCGAGCTTGAAAATTGCGCACGTGCACTGTCGCTGGAATCTCATTCTTGATTTCCATATGGAGTCCACGCACACCTGTCCAGATCGGGAAACCAGTTTCGCTGCTGTATTTTTCTCTAACCATTCTCTGTATAACTCCAAATTTTGAAAAGACATCCGATAACTCCTTATCCTCTATTTCCGGTGGTAAATGGAAAATTCGAACGTACTTGAAGACGGTGGATGCTTCAGAAATGGTCACAACTGTCGAAATATTGGGATTGTAAGAGAACTCCATCGATGATGGCAACCGCGACAACGTTCCTTTCACTAGTTCTTCAGTCTTGAATTTTAAGTACACACAATGATCCTTTGGCTCTTTGTACATTGCCAGAAGGTTTCCACAAACTAATTTCATTTTCAGTTTCAAAAACTGAAAGATTTCAAAATCTGACGGCTCAGATTTGCCAGGTCCAAAAAAAATTTTCACCGAGTTGGTTCTAGCTTCTTCCATTTTGGATCCCATTGTCACGAATCTCTCCGACTGGATATAAGCTATTGTGTTGAACAAAAGCAAACTTTATAAGTAGCTCAGCTACTCAAGGCTAAACGAAACGTCACAGCTAAGAAAAGACGACCACTCCGGTTAAAGTGCGAACACCAACTGTATTTTTTTTTTTCATTTTATTATAATTTTATTATATTTTTTTGTGTAAATAGTACAATAATTGTTACTTATTTTAAATATATATACGTATAAGTAAAGAATTTATCCTGAACTGATCAAAATTACAAATAAATTTGAATGCTCAAAAACCTGAACCTATCTAACTAGACTATCAGCTGTCTCCTGCTTTCTGTCGTGTCTGATCTACTCTAAGTTGCTCGTCATTTTCATCTGCTTTGCCTTGATTTTACTTCTTGTAAGGCGATCTGTTGATTCACATAGCTGAGTACTAGGTAGGTACGTTGACAACACCTTCGTTAGTATCCGAATCTGTAGTAGAGTTTTCGGATTCCAGTTGACCTTTCGTTTTTCCACTACTCTTCTTCCCTTGGTTCCGCTCACGCTTGTTTTTTGTTGAAATGTATTCCGTCTGATTAGGGTCGACGTTTACTTCGGCTCCTACTCGGCCAATTTCTTCGAGAGATTCATCTTCGCTATCAATTGTCATGACGCTGCTTCCATTTTTCGTCTTCTCCTGATCAAGAACGTTTTCACAGGTCGTCTTTTCATTTTGGCCTTCAAATGTTGGCTGCACTGTGGTACGCTGAAGGAGAGAAACATGGAGCGTACTCTCACCACTGATAGATGTGTTTGGCTTTGGATCCGCAGTTGGCTTGAACCATTTTGAGCCGCTTGCAAGAACAGCGGTATACAAACTTGAGTTTCCTGCTTGCTGTAGTCTTTCGTTGGTTGTCTTTTTCTGAGGGCAGTTGGCCTTGAGATGTTCCACAATACCGCACAAGAAACATCTATTAATGATCCCTTCATAATAAACACGTGCTCTTAGATTCCGTACGCACACGTTGGCTGGTATTTCGATTTCTTCCTTTATCTCCAAATGCACTCCACGCACGAAATTTCAAATAGGGAATCCTGTCTCTTCAGCATACTTTTCTCGGTCCATTCTGACAACTTTCCCGTAATTTCCCATGATTGTAGCGATTTCGTGATCCTCAACTTCCGGCGGTAAGTTGAACAACCGCACGTACCTCACAATAGCATCAGCCGAGGATAAACTCACCTGAACACTTCTTTTATTCTCATACTCGAAATCCATGGTCTGGGGTAGATCCTTGAGAGTTTTGTGCATGTCCTCCTCTTTTTTAAACTTGATAATCACAAATTGATCTAATTTGTCTTTATACATTGACAAAAGTTTATCAGACGTTAGATACATTTTGGAAGTCATAAAACCGAAAACTTCAATTTCAGTCGGTTCCTGAGATCCGCGAACGAATCGGATCCTCACAGAATTAGTTCTAAGCTTATTGTCCACCATATTGAATCAATACACTATCACACTTGCTTTTATAACCAAAAGCAAGCTGATTTTGCTCACGAGATAACCTTGAAACTTTGTTGCTTAAAACACGTCTGACCAGTACAACGCTCAGTAGCAAACTGTCCACCCTGAGATGATCGGGTTTGAATTTTATGTTAGGTTTTTGAAAAATGTTCCATCTTTAATTAAAATTAAGTCATATAAACTCAATATTATCATTTTGTCAAATACATATAAAGAAGGTTTTGTTCACGATCTGTTGAATGAGATCAAAAGAATTCCAATATAGAATAAGATGGCTGAGATGTACCCGATCAAAATTTTAATGTGATTTTAAGGGGTGATCCCAAACTTTTGACCGGCAGTGTAGTTTCACAAAGATTTTCATCTGAAAAAAGTTATAAATATGACGTTGGTTAAAAATGATGAAATAAAAAACTTGCCCAAACATATTTTGTTGGATAAACCAAATATTTTCCATCAATATAGTTGTCTGTAATCAAGAAAAACAACTTCCGTGAATTTTCCAAAAAAAAGGGGATCAAAGGGTTAAGTTCTCTGTCAGGATTTCAACCGTCGAATCTCTTCAGACATTAATTCAGATATCAAAACTGTCTGCTTGAGGTAGTACAATTCGTACACAGAATTTTTTTTTTGCTGGTTATTGTCCCGCTGACTTTCCAGAAAAATTTCCAGCAATTTGAATTGCTGAAAACGATCAGCAAACTTAATTGCTGGAAATCCAAAAATCTCAATGGCTGGAAACCACACACAAAACTTTCGAGGCTCCACTTAGCAAAAATTCGCTGTTGCTTTCCGTTAGCAAAAATATTTTTTTACTTTTGAGTTAGCAAAAAGCACAATTTACTTGATTTTAGTAATCAGAAAGTTAATCTTGCTCGATTTTAGTAAAACGAAGGTTTTCTAGCCGCCTTATTTCTAGATAGCAGCTGCTGCCGGTAGAGACAAAAAAATAAACTGACGGGATTCAGTGCCGTTCCGGAAATTCGATGCTGGCGGTTCTTTTGGTGGCTAAGTTCACGACAAATTGGTAGCCAAATCGATAGTGGATGCAAACAGGTAAGAGTCGATCAAGAAGTGTAAAATGTTTTCCGTTTTTTAATGTATGTTTTTTTTTCCTATTAGGTTGCTGCTGCCGGTGGGGTTCCGGGTTTTAATTGCAACAGTCCGAAAATCGAAAGGGACAAAGCTGGAATTTCAATGCGGTGCGTCCGGAACAACCCCGGTGTCGATCGCTTGGCATTTCGCGTTCCCAGGATCGGAACTAAATAAGTTCCATGAAGTGTCGAAATAAAGAGAAAAATCAATTGAAAGTAAACTTATTTTTGTATTCTTTTCAATAATCTAACATTCCCTAAGAAATTGCAAAGAAAAACAATAAATATTGAAATTTCAGGTCCGGGGAGATCTTTTCCTCCGGTTTTTGCTAGAAAAGTGAGCAAAAATTGCGGCGGCTAAATTTGTCTCTCGTTTGCTAAAATTTTAGTTCGAAAAAATTGCTAAATTGATTGCTAAGATTTTAGCTGGTCAAATTTGAGCAAAATTTTGCTAATTTCCGGCCTCGAAAGTTTTGTGTGCAGTTATCTCAATTACTGGAATCAGCATTTTTTCCAAGAAACAACTGGAAATCTTGGTATTTTAAATTAGATTTTAATTTTTAATATCAATATTAAGCCCTCATGGCTTATATTAATAATGAGACATTGGTTATTTTATTTTTCTTGAGCTATATTTATTTATATTTTTAAAACAAAATAAAATAATATTGGCCAGTGGGTTGGCCTGTTTTTGCTGGACATCGTTCTCCATATAAAATAAAAATAAAATTATTAGTTTCTTTATGCAAAACTCTATCTCTTCAAAAAATATACGTTTGGTTTAAATACTTCATTGCTGGAATAAAGAAGGAAATAAATTCGATGTCTCCACCGTTGGATACACGAGAAACAAACAAACACTTTTAGCACGCAACGAAAAATAACTAGCAAAAACCAAAAACAAATTTGAGTTTGACAGGTCGATTGCTGGTTTTTCAGCAATGAAGATAAAATGGTGGAAAAATCAGCAAGAAGGAGAATGTTTGCTGGTTTCCAGCAAAAAAAAATGGATTGCTGGACTTTTCCAGCAATTTTTTTTTTGCTGGAAAACCGAGGCAAAAATTTACTGTGTATGATGTTCCTGAGAAACTAAACGTTAAACGCCCAAATGGAAGTTCTTAATTTAAGTTTTATAGATTTATTTAGTATTAGAAAGCTATGGACTTTTTCTTACGTGCCTCAGCTTGAGTCAATTTAGGTAGGTAGGCTCTTGACTGTTTCTCTTATAGTCAAGAAGCGCGAAAATGTTCCACAAGACAGATAGAAACCTTCTGAGGAAAATATGTCACGTGACACGTGAGCCTAATGTTTTTGCACCTTATACTCTCTCCAGATACCGTTATACAATATGTATATTCAATTGCACCGCTGCTGTCTCCAGCGGGGGGAAATGCTAATGTCATCATGAAGCGTAATCTAATAATCTCTTGAATTTGCTCTAGCTCCCCGACCGAATAGGGCGCGCATTGATGTGTCGCTTATGCAAACAGACACTTTACGTTCTTATTTTTATGTGTTGTCCTATCTCAAGCAACTATCCAGTAGCCACATTCAGTCAGTAGGTCCTATCAAGGTACTTATTCAGTGATTCTATTTTCGGCTCACTTACAGGCTGCTGGCCGCTGAAAGGACACGCTGAGCGTTCCCAATGACGTCACCGAAGAGCTGCACGACGAGCATAGTTACGACGACGGCCACCAGTATCAGCAGCAGCAACAAACCAACGACAGTAGCAACACAAGCGCCGGCCATTCCCTCGGCCCTGACCGTCTCCAGCCGAATTCTCCGCTCGCCGTCGCACGAAAGCTTCTCGACGGATCTATCGCTGATTTCGATTTCCGTCTCGTCGATGACCTCGGAGGCGACCAGCGTGCTGAATCGATCTAGCTGCGGTCTGCTCACCAAAACCATGGAGGAAAAGTTGGGAAACCTGTTGCTGAAGGATGCCAAGAAAAATCGGTAAGAACGGGAAATAGTTGTTTAGCAGATTTGCGTTTTTTTATTGTTTATCTTCCATGCCGAACAGGATACAGAGCGTGATAAATTATTTTTGAAATTTATTAACATTTATCAAGTCAATTTTAAATCAAAATCAAACTTTTTGGGAAAAATATCATGAAAAAGTGCATCGAATTCAACATCTTAGTTTTGACTGTTACAGGATACTTAGCCAATTTGTTGTCGATTAGCTTTTTGTGGCATTTTAAGCATCTCCAAGCTTTTTCATCACCTTTTTGTTGTCATTGATTAAGTTAGTCTAGGTTAGCTATGAACAAAATGTTATACTTTATCAGTGGTTATACTATACTCTAGAGATGTACCGAATAGTGGTATTCGGTGAACGGCGACCTTATCAACTATTCGGCCGAATATTCGGTTGAATATTCTGTAAAGTTTTTTAGAAAAAAAACAAAAGCGATTATTTCAAATTCTTTCTATTTTTCTCAACCTGGTGTGTGATTAAGACCTTCTTCTAGAATGGGTCTTCTACATTTCAAGAGTTAAATTTTATTTCAGCGAGCTCCATTGAAAGATCGGACGGTTTTCAAAATAACATTAGGGGAGAGTGGGGATACTTGATCCCCTTTTCTTATTTTCACCATATCTTTTTGGAAAAATTTAGCAACTCGCCGTCTTTGAAATTTTCTGACAGCTTGTAACTTCGAATTTCTATGCTCCAAAAATTGTACGATACTTGAACCCGTTGATGAACTAGAAGCATTTTCGTGGGAGTAAAAAAATTGCGATTTTTCTGAAGTTAGGGGAGACTTGATTCCCTATTGAAGGAGACTTGATCTTTTATTCAGGATGCCCTAATCCTTGTATAAAAATCAAACAAAACCCCAAGATAGAATGTTAATTGACTATTTTGGTCATGTTTGTTCTCATTTCACAATTTATAGCAGCCATAAGACGAAAATTCTATAACTTTGTCTCAACGCTAATAACATTGCATACTTAAAGGCGCTATTTTTTTATAATTAAGAGAAAATTAATTATTTTTGCTCTTTTCCTCAGACAATTGTTTGATAAATATTAGTTTTTGAATAAATATTAGTAATTTCGTAATCAGCAATCATAACGATCAATTCAGATGAAGAATATGCCGTTTGGAAGGGGGATCAATTGTACCCAACTCTAGGGGATCAATTATACCCATAATCATTATTTTAGAAAACTTTTTCTGAAAAAAGTTGAGAGTTTTCCATTGCTTTGAAAATATGGCATTATGAAGTTCATCTTACGCTCGAACGTTTGATACATTGGAACAAATATTTTTTTCATAATTTCCCCATGTAAGAAACATTTTAAAGTGATGAAAAAAGATCTTCAAGTTACATTTTGTGAAATTTTTCAAACAAAGTTCAATTACTCAAACAATTGTTTTGTTAAAAAAATTTAAACTACAAGCATTGTTATTTTGCCCATTTTGGCACATTTTTCTAGAACATTTGATCTTCGTAAGACACTCCAGTTTCGAGATCTAGCTAAGGAATCAAGTATCCCCAGAGATCAAGTATCCTCTTTCTCCCCTACTTGTCGCTTCTGGGGCGTCTATCAAAAAGAGATTTATTTCCAGTGAAATCTGGAATATTACTTGTTGAAAAAAGGTACCAAGTAATTTGAAATTGCTTATTTATAAAGATATCTTCAAAACAGTAGTTTAAAAGAACGATGATCCTTGACCTTAAGCATATAAATAATAACATAATACATATGTAATACTTTCTACTGCATGCTTTGAAATGTTTTAATTTTTGAATTGTTTGAAAAATTTCGAAAAAATAGGGCTTAACTAAATTCCAAAACATTTATGAGTAAAGTAAAAGATTTTTTTTAATTCAAATTTTTCCTCAAATCATATTAGCAGCGTTCAAATCGTATCTAAATGCTTAAAAATGGATGATTATTATTCAATTAGTTCTCAAAAACCGTTTTTAGACACAAAAACTAAGAAGGAGAGGAATTTGAGTTTTTTTTTAAACTAAATCAAGCAAATAATGTGTATAAACCCGAGAAGAAATGCGGGAAATTTTTAACAAAATCTGGGCATCCTGGTCTGATTTGGCTCATCTCGAACTCTTCATTAAATGCATCCAAAAAAACGGGAATAATCGATAATCTAAGCAAAAAGCGATATTTGTCAGCATTCTTTAGTACGATCTACAGTGAAAGATACACGAATACACCTTAGATGTTTCACTGAAACCTTAAATTTTGGGTATTGGGTAGCTTTTTCAAAATTACTTTTGGATATTTCATAAATTATCCAACATCATTTGAAAAATTTGACAAATCTTCTATTTTATAAATTTTAAAAATAAATATTCGGCCTATTCGGCCGAATACTCTAGTATTCGGCTTCGAATATTCGGAACATCTCTACTATACTCTAGAAAATAACAGAACGCAGCGATGGCCGAAATATGTCGTGACACGGTAATCGCAGCTCCATTGGAGGTAATGGTTTGTAAGGGTGAAATAGTATCTTGGGGCCAAGAAAAACCACATTGGAAAAAAATAGTTGTACACTGAGGTCTCGTTTTTTTACACGGTATTTTTACGCTGTCGTTTTTGACGCGGTTTTTTGGAATTGACGCCGTTTTTTTAGCGCGGTTTTCGCAATTAACACGGTATCAGAGAGAAAATATTTTCAATCTGTTTCAATGCAAACAAATTGCCGACCGAAGGAATTAAATCCCCACAATATCTATGTTGGGTGAAGAGACTCAACGGGTAGAAGTATAGAAGTTCAAATTCGATGTCCGACGCCATCTTAAAATCCAAGATGGCGGCATCCATTGAGCTTTTAATTGCTTAAAATGTCTGAAATTCGTATCAAACCTCCACAATATGGGTATTGGGTCAAAGGGCTCATCTTCAATCCAAGATTGGGGCTTCCGCTTAACTTTAAAATTTTTTAAATGACTAAAATTGCATTAATGAAAAAACAAAATCTGACAATACTATGAAAAAATATGGCAAATATGTCAAAATAATTAAAAATATGACATAAATATAGCTAAATAATGACAAAATGTGACAAAAATTTGGCAAATATGACAAAAATTTGTCAACAAAATGAAAAAAATTAGACAAAACTGGAACATAAAAAATATGACAAAATTATGAAAAAAAAATTGACAAATGTGATAAAATTATGACAAAAAATGACAAAAATATGAAAAATATGACAAATATGACAATACACCGGATTCTTTTTTTAAACGATTGTTGTGTACGTGCAAAAAAAGAAATCGTTTAAAAAAAGTTCAAAGCAACCGGGCGAAATTCATCGCTCATTTCGAGTAAAGTGGCCAACTTGGGCTGTAAATCGATCATTTCCAACCAGATAGGTCATTCTGAGGGGATGTGAGTAAAATCGGGAAACTCGAATATTTCTTTTGAATTGATTTGTTTTGGGTTTTAAGCCATGGTTGTTCCGGAACTTCCGTAGAGTTTCTAAGTTGCCATTCCGACCAATGTTTGGTTGGGCTGCAACACCCGAATTTATTTACCACCCAAGAGTGTTTTGGAAAAAAACGGGAACGTCTAGAACAAGTTTTCGACGTGTGCGGAAATCGTCTTTTTTCGAAAAAATCGTGTAAAAAAAATCGTTCAAAATAAAACCGTGTAAAATAAGATCGTTTCATTCATGTGATTTGTTGTAATTTACAACATGTTAAAGTTAAGCGGAAGCCTTCATCTTGGATTTTAAGATGACACGCCATGGCCTCAAACAGTGAAATTCGACTTCTACTCGTTGAGCCCTTTCACCCAATACCCATATTTCAGGGATTTCGTACGGTTTTCTGTCATTCAAGGCATTTTGAAGTTGGGCCATCTTGAATTTCAAAATTGTGTCCCATTTTTCGGAGTCCTCATAAGGTCCTGGCACAGTGTATCCATTTCCTTAAAATTTCTCTTCATACCCTAAGCGGTTTTTTTCTATGGGCCTGAAGTTCACAAGGTCTTTTTTACGCGGTTTTTCGGAATTAACGCGAAAAAAAGACCTGAGTGGAATATCTGGAAAAAAAAAGTGGCAAAGGTGCTCAGGTAGAGGGCCAATTCCAAAATAATCTTGTCAACATGCAGATGGTTCTTAATTCTGATTTTAAACCGAAAACAGTCCTCAAAACATTTTTCTTCCACATGTGGAAGTAGATATTTTGCGCTCCATAGTAACTTTTTCTTGTCTCGTCAAGATCTTTCGAACCGTAATCCGTATATTTCACATCCGTGTACATCAGAAAATCAAGTTTTATACATTTATTCCCAAACTCCTTTAAAATAATCAGCTAACTTTTAAATTACCCCAAATTGTAAAACCTCATATTTAATAGAAAAATTCTTCATTATTTTATTGGTGTAAGGTAGAAAAAATTTAAAACAAATAACAAAAATATACCATGAAAGATGTATGCAAAATTACAAGTAGGGAAAAATCGGGTAAAATGGAAACTTTCAAATTACAATGTGTGACAAAAATCTAATGATGGAAACATTTTTGCTAAAGTGTATCAACACTTTCGAGACCCTTTGTTTATTTACATCAAGCAACGTCTCGTAATAGCAAACAAAACAAAGTAAAACTTTAAGAATCCATTATTTGATGTAATTTTCTTTTCTCAGAAAATAGTTCATAACTCATAACATTTTCGAAAATTTCAACGGTGTTTAACGGTGTTTATTAGGCTTCTCTTTAACCATCTGGAAGAAAATCAGCGAAAAAAGTTGCTAAGGCGGGTGAGACGGACACCTGCCTATAAAAGACCTTGGTAAGAGCAATTTTTGGTCGAAAAGCACTCACCATCTCAATCAGGCCATAAAAACTGTAAAAACTGGATTCCTGGTGAAGACAGCGCATATAAAATACGGAATCCTAAAAACCACACTGTTTTGCTTTTGGACTCGGACCAGTTGGTTCCATTTTGGTTAAAAATGTTCTCAAATAATTAGCTCACAAAAATATGTACTTTTACAGCATTTTTTCGGAAATATGTACCTTTTCCACGCAGTGTCCGTTTTAGACGACCATTTTAGAAAAGTGTAATTTGCAAGCTTTTTTTAGATTGCTATAGAAACAGTCTTGATGGAGGAAATTTACTAATTCTAATTGTAAATGCGAAAGTAAACAACCTAAGCTGCCCATCTGATTGAAAATTACGATGAGAAAAGCAATGGCCCTTATTCTGCGCCGCGAGTGACGTGACGATAGTCGACTCACCCAAGTCACACTATTCCAGTAGTCGGTTTGGGTGAGGAACGTCACTTCGGATGAACTTTGTGAGTTCTTACCCTATTCTGATAGTCAACGTGGGTGAGAAACGTCGCATTCAGGTGACGATTTTAGGTGACAATTGTCGGTACCTTTTCAGGTGGCGACGAGAGAGAAATTGAATGGAAAATTGATACAAAATGGAATATTTTGGTTCGAAGTATTTATTTACATTAAAGTTTGATAATTTTGAACACAATCAGATTAATTTACTTAAATTTAAAAAAAAAACTATCTTTTCTCAGTGAAAAAAAAAGTTTATTAAATAACTGGTATCATAAGATATTTTCATTAGATTTTGGGAAAAACATTTTTCCCTTTTAAAAAGTACATTTTTATTGATTGAACGAAAAGTTGTTCTATGATCCATCAATCGAAAATCAATTCCATTGAGATTCGTTGCTTTTCCAGTTGGTGGATACATGTGTGATTTCATCGGTTAAAACTAAAATTTAAAACAATTAACATCAATTGCATTCTATACTTACCTATAGCTTTTCTAGGGAACCTGTCGTCGAAATGAGGCCATCATTTTCTGCATATATTAAAACGTCGATGACCATTCCCCAAAGTTCCTCGCAAAGCAGCTGGTCCTTTTTTTCTCTATAGACGCCCGTTTTTCGATCCGATTTATATCTACACTTCAGCCCTATGGTGGCCATCCATCGATTTACGCGCAAACAGAATTTCCAGCAACTTGCAGCACAAGACGAAAATAACTTTACTTACTTGAGAAAGTTTTGATGTTTGGCATTTAATCCGCTCCTTTTTATACCGATCGGTTCGGGCGACAGTCGTCGACTTCCACATTCGATGCAACTCGATGCAGGTTCCGGACTCAACCTTGGATAATGAAATATCCATTTGGACCACACAATTTGACCGTTTTTTTTTTTTCGAGCAGCTTGCTGTTTCCGTACAATCCGAATGCGGCCTTTTCAAACCCGGAATTTTTACTTATTTTGTTGAAATTTGATTCGCAAAATCCGAAATGCGATCAAAATCAAAACAAACCAGAACAAATTCGACCATTTTGACAGACGTGTTCATTCAGTCACTCACGTTGAATGAACGTCTGTCACTTTACCCATATCGACTCCGGGAATAAGGTGACAAAAGTCACGGTGACTCCGAGGTGAGGTGACAATCATCACGTCACGCGCGGCGCAGAATAAGGGCCAATATCTTATTTTCTATTGCGATTCTACTTAAGGGTGACCGTCTTACCCGACATTCCTCTACAAGTTTTTTTTCAGTAAAATATGAAAAATCAGGTAAAAAGGAAAACTAAATAGGGCATAAATTATCAAATCAAGCATCGATAATGCCCAGAGCAGGGAAACAAAAAATCGTTATCTTTCGCTAGAACTTGCCGATGAAAACACCCATGAAGGAGATTTTCATCCACCAGTGTACTGTACTCATACTCATCATTAACAAATTTGTTCTCGATTAGGTTTGCATTCCGATTTAAACTTATCGATAAGTGTAACGTTAAGGATAAGTTCTCCCTTCCTCGCAAGTATTAACAAGAGAAGATTGGTCATTTTTTGCATTCAGATTTATTTGTTTAATTCAATAGATGGTTTCGTTTATTTAACCTTCGATTGTAACTTGCGACCCGTCTAGTGAAAGGGTTTTGCTTGGAGGTGACAAAATTCGTGTTAGCAGATCGCTAGTACAAGTTTCTAGTGCTAGTACCGCGAGAAATTAGATTAGCCCCGATTTCAACTTGCGACCCCTCTAGTGAAAGGGTTTGACTTGTAGGTGATGAAAAATAGTGTCGCGAGATCGCCAGTACAAACTACTAGTGTTAGTACCGCGAGAAATCAGTTTTTTTTTTAACACTAGTAACTTGGTCAAGCGATCTCACGTTTCAAATTTTCGTCACCTAGAAGTCAAAGCCTTTCACTTGACCGGTCGAAAGTTGAAATCGGAGCTAAATTTTAAGCTAACTCCGATTAAAACGAGAAACTTATCGCGGTACTAACACTAGTAGCTTGTACTAGCGAACTCGCGGAACTATTCCTCGTAATTTACAAGTCAAACCCTTCCACTTGACCGGTCGAAAGTTAACATCGGAGCTAAACTAATTTCTCGCGATACTAACGCTAGTAGCTTGTACTAGCGATCTCGCGACACTTTTTTTCGTCATCTACAAGTCAAACCCTTTCACTTGACCGGTCGAAAGTTGAAATCGAAGCTAAACTAATTTCTCGCGGTAGTAACTAGTAGCTTGTACTAGCGATCTCGTGACACTATTTTTCGTCACCTACAAGTCAAAACCTTTCACTAGAGGGGTCGCAAGTCTTAATTGGAGCTAGTAAACCAATTTCTCGCTGTACTATCACTAGTAGCTTGTACTAGCGATCTCGCGACACTTTTTTTCGTCACCTATAAGTCAAACCCTTTCACTGGACCGGTCGAAAGTTGAAATCGAAGCTAAACTAATTTCTCGCGGTACTAACTCTAGTAGCTTGTACTAGCGATCTCGCGACACTTTTTTTCGTCATCTACACGTCAAACCCTTTCACTTGACCGGTCGCAAGTTGAAATTGGATCTAAACTAATTTCTCGCGGTACTAACACTAGTAGCTTGTACTAGCGATCTCGCGACACTTTTTTTCGCCATCTACACGTCTAACCCTTTCACTTGACCGGTCGCAAGTTGAAATCGAAGCTAAACTAATTTCTCGCTGTACTAACACTAGTAGCTTGTACTAGCGAACTCGCGACACTTTTTTTCGTCACCTACAAGTCAAACCCTTTCACTAGAGGGGTCGCAAGTCTCAATCGGAGCTAAACTCATTTCTCGCGGTACTTGTGCCGTTAATCATCACTAATTTGTTTTAACTATTACTAGTTACCAGAACCCTCAAACATTGATTTATCATCGCAACGAGCGCTTTCTTTAGACGTAACGCCCTCGAATTTCAAAATTTACCTATCGATTTAACTATTTCAGTTAGCCTTTTCTGCTGATGTAATATCGATTCGGTCGGTTTGCTTCAGTGTGAGTATTTTGAAATTTTTTCATCTGTTGGTGAACCGTCGGAGACAAAATAATGTGTAGCGAGTTATCTTTATCGTCAATGGAAACAGATGAGAAGTAATCGCTTTCTCATATTTATCGCTAAGTGTAACACAAGGGATAAATCAGTTATCAGTATCAGATCAGTTGGATTTGCTTCCCTGGCCCAGAGTCGGTATTCACGAGAGAATGTAGCATCGCCTATTAAATTAAGTTTCTGGACATTATAGATCGAGCCTAGGAAAGAATGCCCTAAGTGGTAAATTCCTGAAAAAAAAAAAAAAATATATATATATATATATAGATCGAGTACACTCTCAGATTTGGCCTTTTCTAGGCGTTTAGGGATATATTGCAGTAGTCAGTCTCGTACAACATGAGGCGGGTCGAGCTGATGAGTCTCTTTAAAAAACACTCAATGAGTCTCAGGAACGCTTGGGAACTCGAAAAAAGCATTCAAGGAGGCCTGAAAGTGGACTTCATTTACAATAACCAGACACCTTAACTAATAGGCGTCGCGACGCTCACATGCGCTCGTGCATACCATAGGTGGTCATACTCGTTGCATGATTTGATAGTTAGCGCAGTGTGCTATTTTAAAATGATTTTCATGTTTTTAGGTAGGGTGGTCCAAAAATAAGGGTATGTTCCGGGAATGAAAAAAATTGGAACTGAAAGCGTTCATTGGCCGGCCAGAAGGACCTATTCCAAAATTCAGCTCATTCGCTTAAAGTGTTCGCTCAACGACGCTCACGTTTGTATCGAAATTTGCAAAATTCCCTTTTTTGGCTCTAACTGTTATGCACATTTTACCGAGACTGATACAAAACTCATTCATATTTTTTTTAGTAATGTTGGTATGAGTAAATTTTAACTATTAGGTTTGTATGGGAAAATTGAACAATTTGTTCTGAAAAACGATAAGATCTAAACTCGTAACATTACAGTTTTTGAAGATAAAAAGAAAATGAAGCTTTGATAAAGCACTCACCAGAACTAATACAGACTTATTTTATAATCAAGTGTAGAGCAGTTCTTTTGTATATTTGATGAACATGGGAAATCTATATGCATCTACTTCATGTTATTCAGTGATCTAATTATCTCTATTCATTAAATTTACAGGTCTTCCACACTCACCGAAAAATGGGGTGAGAGCAATGACCTCATCCGCAATTGTGCCACACTGTCGGCGGCCTTGGGGATCCACAAGAGCTTCAGCACGACCGACATCTACCAGTTGCCGTCCGATCAGCACAATCTCGGCGGAAGACTGTCCACGTCCGAGATCGCTCTAACTCCGTTCCAGAAGGCCGGTTACCTCTTTGATCATCCGCGCCTGGACCACACCTCCCGGTCGTACTCTACTTGGGTGGCAGTCGGAGAGTTGGCTTCCACATCGCAACTGCCTTCGCCCCATGGCGGCCAATCTTCCAACCAAGTACCAACCATCTGTAATAGCACACCGACGCCTAGTTTCACGGTTTCCGATTTGATAAGTTCGGTTAATAAGAAAATCAGACAAAACTACATACGTCGAAGGCTTTACACGACCTATCGAGCCATTGAAAGACTTTCCCAAAGTGAGTTCAATCTGGATCGGTTGGAGGCCGCTGCGTTCGCTGCAAATAACGCGAACAACCCGGGACCCACGGAACTCATTGTACCGACAACGCATGCCTCGGCCTCGCCAATCGGTGGGAAATCGTCGAGTCCTGCGGCAACCGGCTCCACGAGTCCTTGCCTCGTTCCGGGATCGGCACTCAGCTCCAGCCAATCTAAGAAATCCGCGAGCGGCAAGTCAAGTGCTAAGAAAAACCTCACCTTCCTAGACATCGAAAACGAGCGTGGAAAGCCGCTGTCCAAGTACGAACGGCACATGCTGATCTTCAACTGGCTGCACACCATCGACGATGCCCCGATCGAAATCGACAACTGATGCAGCTAGGGGCTTGGGAATCCGAGTCCATCGGGCGGAAGTTCCAAGCTGAGCCCGGTGAGCGCGGATGGCGTTATTGTGCATTACGAGGTTGCTGAACCACAAGACGGGTGTAAGAAGTAGGTCCTACAACAGTGCTGCTATTTTATGATAAAGGCACAACGCTCTTAAAACAAGTGAATTCTTATATGTTTAGCTGTTATCACCAAACTGAAACTGATACCAAAAGACAACGGAAAAGTATTTCTGGCGAAAGAAAAGACATTATTTTAGTATAATTATACAGCCATTAATGAGAATTTTCGGATGTAAGCTTCCGGTTTATCGCTGCTTGAGATTCTGTTTAGCTAGGTATAGATTATTTCAAACTTGTCTCGTAGGATAGATAAAGCATGAAGAAAAAACTGTAACGAAATGTTATTGCTGTACATAATGGGATTACTAAATATTACGCGTAACAATGTCTGGAGCTCCAATTAAAAGCGCAAATTCATCAGTCATTACAACAAAAAATTATTCACAGTTCAAATTTTCTACAGCCATCGATACCCGAGGGACTCGCAAACTTCTTACGCATCTTTGAAAAGTCTCTGTATTGTAAGTAGTTTCACAGTGTATCAGTCCAAAAAAATTCTAGTGTTCTGTGATTGGTTGTCGCAATAGACACCTAGTTTTAAAGTCTTTTTCGTTATTTAACTAAACAGTGAAAGTATAATAATTTCTGTTACAATATCAATACAAGAAAATGAAGTTACCAAATACATACTTCATACAGCGAAGTAAGGGTGATTCAATTATATACGTTTAACAGTTTCCTATGTACTTATGTCAAATTAGTTATTGACGAGTTTTCTACGACGTGTAATTAAACCGCGTGTCACGAATTTTGAACTTGTGTGTACCTTGGAGGACTTTTTTTTATTTTAACTCGTCTGATAAACGTGAATCGGAAAACTTCCATTTGAAGAGTACAACAACTGCAACAAAACGGAATCTGCCCATTTCGGTGGCGCCAAGCAACAGCGGAGAAAACTATTTTTAATCCTTCCGTTATAATGGGGCGCCTCGCTCAGAATAGGAAAAGTGTCACGATTGGGCCCAACAATCATCGGGTGACACCACGCTCCAAAACCGCCCACAATTTGTCGCTTTGGCAATGGATGGATGTTCGATATTGGGTATGATAGAACTTATGATTTAGCGTTGGCAGATGGGAGCGCGTGATGGAATCGAGACAAACAAACGATGCCAAAAATATGCACGAACGAAAATGCTTGTGACACGTGGCACTAAACTGCTCGAAACTTGTAGAAGGAGGCATTTTGAAAGATTCAAAGTTTTATGAACTACGTCCTTTTGTTTGGATTTCAAGTCGATTTTGAAGCCGGATTTTCCCAAATTTGTCTCAAACGACAAAAAAGGTTAAATCTGTTTTTTTTTTAATTTTTGAAAATATTAATTTTGATTGCATATTTAAACTTAGTTTGCGGACTTAGCCTGTACTCTATACTTTAAAGTCTGTTTCACATAGAATCTGGTCGGAACATTTCTTCGCAAAGAAATAACGTACAACAAAAGTAAAAATGTCATTCTGTAGGGTTTTTATTGCACTTTAAGGAAAAAAATACTTAAAAATCATTCGTCAGCTTTTCGGATGATTTTTTTTTGTGATACCACCCATCATTTACTGCTGGTAACCTCATTCGCCATCTACATCATCTACAAATCAATTCACACTTTAGTGTGTCAAATTTCACACATTTTGGAAATAAATAGACCATTAAATGTGTGAAGGTACTGCTGCACATTAATGTAAAACATCGCTTAAGGAAACGAAATGTGAGCGTTTTACACATTATGCGAAAAGCGTTTGAAATGAGAAAATGTGTGAAATGTAAAAAATTAACGGGCCAAATGTGTGAAATATGAGTTCAGGGAGTTCGCAATATTAATTTATGATTCGAAATTAAATGGAATATTCGAAAGACATGCTTTTCAGAGTATTTTTATTTGCTTTATGCTGAATATAAGAATTCGCTGCAAATCTGCATGGAGGAGAGTGGAGATATTTTCGAAGTCCAGGATTAATTCCCCCAAGCGGCTGTTGGCAGCTACCCCGATAGACACGATCTGAAAAATATTAAAATCAATTGTTAATGATTTTTTTTATATGTTGATCTTATGTCGGAAACTAACCAAAATTACTTCTAACGACGCAGTTTTCAATTTTATTCAAACATTTTTTTTTGACTGGTTTTGTCTCCTTGATGGTTTTCAAACTGTTGGATAGGCCATTTTTACACACTTTCTTCTTAAGCTGCTAATTCGGATAGTGTGAAAATTCACAACTTGCGCGGTGTGTAAAAATCTCACTCCAGTTTGACAGCTCCATACATTTGCCAATAATGTGTGAAACTATTTTGCAAAATGTGTAAAATGATTTATCAGTGTAGTTCCACCACTTTTCATGGTTTTTTCATGGTTCTGCCACATTTCTTCAGTTCGCCCTTAACATGGGGTTGCCATCTGTCCCGCAAAAGCGGGACATGTTCCGCTTTTTTGTTGAATGTCCCTCTTTTTACTCAAAATGTCCCGCTTTTTTCATGGAAAACTTTTACAAATTTCACTGACTTACACTGGAAGAAATCAAATTTTAATTCATTGGTTAACACGAACAAAATTTTTCCAATACGTTTTTTTTCTCGAAATAAGCAACACAACACAAAATAATTTTCGAATAAATACATCTTTTTTCTCAAAATAAGCATCATTTCTTCAGAGTTACATTAGACAATACTGAATAACCTTAAAGTTACGGTATGATTCTGATTTATTTAAGCGTTTTTGGAGCACGTTCAATTTGGGTATGAAAAATGTATAGTTTAAGTTACTCCCAAATGATTATAAGAACTTAATTTTTCAACAGAATCTTAGTTACATTGCCATACTCTATCTCAATCGGCTTAAAATTCCAAAGTATCAAATGATGGTAGTTTTCTGTAATTGCCACACAAAGGATTTTTACGCGATATCAAATCCGCCGTTTACATGTAGAACTTGAAATATTTCTCTCAAATAACGTGTTGATTTGCGAAAACCGTGTAAACAACCCTGATTATTGCAAAAAAACCGTGTAAATGAAAACCATGTAAGAAAAACTGAGCAAAATCAATCAGCTTTAAAAAAAACCTTAGTGTACTTTCTATGAATAACTCTGGCTGAAGGTATGCGTATAGTTTTGACAATAAAATTAAGCTTTTTTAAGAGTTTTTTTAAATGTCTCGCTTTTTTTCAGCTGTGTCCCGCTTATTTGTCGTTAAATGTCCCGCTTTTTTCTGAAAGTATCTAGCAAGCCTACCTTAACCCTTCATTTCATGATTTTTTATTTTTCCTCAAAAATCATTTCTGTACCAACACGTGAAAAGGATGTATCTCCATATATGGCGAATCGGGAAAAACGCGTTTGAAGAAAATACAATCTATTTTAAATCGCTAATTAAAAATCACTTGAAATGTTTGCATTTTATGACAGACAAACGATGTTTAGAAGCATCCTCTATATGTTAGAATAGAGGAATATCAATTTTAATGAAAAAACAACGCGCTATCGTAGATAGAACCTAGCTCACGTAATATTTTGTCTTCTTTGTTTATACACCCTTTGCTATTTTCTCATTTCTAGCTTTAGTTTTAAGCTCGCGTTCATTTGTAACTATGTTTTTATGTTCAATAAAGTGTCAAATCTTTACCAACACATAAAAAGCATCTATCTACATATACGGCGTATCAAGAAAAACGCGTTTGAAAAAAATACAACCTATTTTAAATCCCTAATTAAAAATCACTTCAAATTTTTGGTTTTAATGAAAGACAAAGGATTTTTAAGAAGCATCCCATGTTAGAATAAAGGAATATCATTTTTCATGAAAAAAAAAACAACGCGCTATCGTAGATAGAACCTAGCTCACGTAATATTTTTTCTAACCTGGTTATACACCCTTTGCTATTTTCTTATTTTTAGCTTTAATTATAAGCTCGCATTCATTTGCTACTATATTTTTATGTTGAATAAAGAGTCAAATTGATTATTTTGAGTTTGTTTGCGGAGTAGTAGCGAAAAATTGTTCCGGAGTAAAGGGTGTATATCCATGTGATGGCAGTTCTGGTTTTAGAATGTTTATAGATCCTTTACTCAAATTGAGTTTTCAATGTAACGGAATATTATTTTCTCAAAAGGGTTTTACCGTTAAGTAGGGCAACTGTTGGCCTATCATGAGGTACTGAAAATGGTTTTTGTTTATTTTTGGAGATAGATCCTTTTCACGTGTTGGTACAGATTTCAAACAGTTGGAAATGATGAGTACATAAATAAAAAAAAATTAAAATAAAATACGATTTTTTACTTTTTCCATACATACATTAATACGACATCCCGGCTGTAGCGTCAGCTTGCCGATCCGGCCAGAACTCCACCGGACCTTCCGGACCGGACCGAATGAATGGCAAAACCCTCTTCTGGAGACATTCTTCTTAGTAAACATTTCTATTCATTGTGTCCCCAGTGATGAAAATCTCAGTCTTCTTCCCACAACTACAGATCCCTTGCCAAATCATCAACTCACGAGCAAATTTATCTGCGAAAACAAACTTGAATCTACCCGCAACATTCCCTTTACGCTTCGCAAGGTAAAATTTGTTACCGGGTATTTGTCCAAAATCCATTGTTATGAGGGCTGATCATGGTCGGAGCCACATAAATAATTACGCTCAATGGGGTTTAAATTTTTAACTTTGATTTATAAATTTTTGGCAACATTGTACCCAAGTTCCTTAAAATGCTATTTCGAGATTTGAATGAAAAACGTGCACTTACAGCTTTTTCAGTTTTGGCGCATGGCGCACATCAGGGTTCGGCATCCTCGTCGCGCCTCGCTCAGCCATAGGGTGCGACACCATCGTCTTTGTTGTTGATCTTGAGCCGATTGTTGCCCTCGTTGTGAATACGTGGTCGTTACCACAGTACATAATGACCAATTCTAGATTGTGGTCGTGCCACAGTTGATGCTGCCTTCGTTGTGGTCGATGTGTTCTTCCAAACTCTATTCGTGGCCGATGCCACCGCTGATGCTGCCCTCGGGGTGACCAGAACGTTCTTCCGATCTCGGTTTGTGACCGATGCCACGGCTGATGCTGCCTCCGCTGCAATCAAGACGTTCTTCCAATTTCGGTTCGTGGCCGATGCCACGGCTGATCCTGCGAACGACACCGCTGACCGAACTCCGTTGGCCTCGTAGGTTCCCGTTGAACTTGAAAGCCACAGTTGACACCTCGCAGCCAATGCGACAGAAGCTGTAGATTTATCACAGTTGATCGCAACCGGCGCTGCGAATGATGACACCCGACTCTGCTTGCTGGGATGCTTTGGCGTTCGACCACGGCACATGGACAGCTGGAACCGCCGAAGGATTCCGATCGATTTTGCCAAGCTGCTGACTGCCGCTGATTCAGTAAAAGTGCACAATGCCGGGGATGTGCTTACGATGTCCGATTTGGATGCACTCGGAAAGCGATGAGCGATGAGATCTTAAGATGGAAAAGAAATAGAGAAAAAAGGGGCTCTGGCGGAGGGGTGCGTGATGTTAGTTGTTCCGTCGGACTTGGCGCATAGAGGCTACTTACGTTTCTGACCCCTTTTTTTTTTCTTCTCACAGCGCTTGTTCAAGATGCTGATGAGCGCTTGGCGCAGCTATTAGTGGGGAAAAGAAACAGTTACTTCCAATGGTTCTTACTTGCGCTTTTCGTTCCCGACGCTAATGTCTCTTAGTGGACCTGCTGTCGCTCTCGAGCTACTGACTGGGTGCCTTGAGGCCTTGTGCCTTGGTGCTAGTCTCGAATGCCGATAAGCGCGTTTCGCAGCTATTGTGGGAGGAAAAGAAACAATAACTTTCTTGCTCTACCTCTGTTTGTGATGGTTCCTACTTGGCACTTTTCGTTCCCGATCTTTGTGTCGTTTATCGTACCTGCTGTCGCCCCTGAGTTGCTGACCGGGTGCCCTGGCCTGACTTGTGTGGCCGAGAAGTCTGCGATAAAGTGAGTTCCACTGGTGAAACGCATAAAATTCCTTGTTTATAAGTTGCGCTTACCTCTCTTCCCGAGTAGATCACCTTTTTCCCTCTAGGGACTTTAGCTGGCCCACTTTCTGCGTGGTCACTTTTCATTTGCCGCCTTTCTTTGTGCGCGTCTGTTACGTGGTCAACCGGAACTTTATCTGACAATCTGTCAACTTTTTTCATCCCCGCTGCCGCCAACTTTTCAAATCCAAAACATTGACATTCCCTGTCGGGAGAACTGGCCCGACGATTCTTCAAATCTTGTGCGTTTTGTTCTAATAATCGGACATCAATGGGTTTTTTCTCAAAAAATGTTGCCACATAATCAAAACGTATCAATTTTAACAATAAATATGAAGGAATAATTTACGATGCAACACCATTTTGACGTAAGTTTAGTCGTCCATCAAAATGCATCCGCTGTACTTGATCAACACTTTCTCGTACAACTTCCTTGCCCTGGTTTTGGCAACCAGGTTTTGTTTCAGCGTCCTGTTGGGGTGTTTGCTTGCATGATACGACCGCAAGCCTTCTCGCAAACAAATTCGTCGAGCTGTACTGTGGTTCGTCTTAAACTTTTTCGCCAAATCACGCAAGGAGATTCCAGGATTATTGTGAACTGATCGAATTACCTTTGCTCGCAGCTTCCGTTCATATGTTCCACTTTTACGCCTGGTTTGTTTTGCTCGATCCACCGTAAGGGTCTCCTGGTAACATTTCAGCACCGAATTTACAGTCGATTTTGGATATTTCAGGAATTTCGCGATCTTTACCCCGGACCACGTCGGTTTCTCTACGTGAGTGTGCAGTATTTTCTCTCACCTTTCGCGTTCCATCGTCGATAACTTTTGACTGACTGCTTCAATCTTGATGAAATTTTCATCACTAAGTAAACAAACCATCCGGATCAAAACACTGTCAATAGATTCGCGATTTGACAACTATTGGCGCTGCAGTAAATGAAAAGATGCGTCCAGATTCTATGTGAAACAGACTTTATTCGTTTCAACTGTTTATTAATTAAAGCGAAGTTAAAGGATGTGGTTTTTAATTGAATAAGCACAATTTTGAATCATTGTGATGAAGAATATAAAAACTTAAAAACAGTCGTTCTTAGATAAACACTTGTCAGCGTCTATTCTGCGTTGAAATCAACTAATCATTCATTTACAACAAAAAACACTAAGCTCATAGACACTTTGTAAACACTGTAAAGTTCTGAAATAAAAATGGCTGGCAGATTACACTCGAAACACGAATTCTGGTACAATGAAAGTGAGACGTTAGATGCTTCATCCTACAGTTCTTAAGCGTTATGAAAATATCTCTACAGTAAGCTCCGAACAGTGTTATAAAAACAAACATCAGAATAAGTGGAATTATTACATACATGGAAAAATATCACAGAATCCCAGTGATGCATGCATGTGGCTTGTAGTCGCAAAGATAAAAATGATAATATGATTAAAACGCTGGCCTATGCTCCAACAAAAACCAGTCTGAAATGTTGTAAATGTTGATATGATAGGATACCTACATTGGCTATAAAAAAAATCTTGAATCGTGAATTACTCTAATCTATGGACAATGAATAAAGAATCAGACGAAAACTTTCTTTTTTATAATTAAAAATCACATTCCCGTTACACGATTGATCGATTGAAATTGAAGAATTGTCTACCTTTTCGAAGAAAGCGCAGTTTCAATCAAAAGTTTGGAAAGGTTTCGGAAACAGGTAAAACTCACAGACACACGGTTCTATGATTACGTTTATTTAAAAATCTTTACAGATTCATATAGTTGTAACATATGGTTTAACATAGTAATAACTGCTGCTAGATGTATCGATAACTTAGAGTAACAAATGTATGTACTTTCGATTGTCCTGTTGCTAAATATCAGTAACGTCAAAAAAGTCACACTGTTCCTTCGAGGCGCAATAAGGTTATCTTCTTACTGACATGTTGTTCCACCAGTTTTTGACCTAGATCGTATTTAAAATATATACCTAACTTTTTGCTGGTTTGAAACGGGTGGTTGAGTAGATCATACACGTTGCAAACTTGCATTCACAAGAACTTTGCCTCCCTGTTGATTGGTTCCAAAATAAACATTTCGTGAAAAATGAACGTTATCACAACTGACAGAAAATATATCGTAGGAAACCATAAAAACTTTCATAACTAAGCTAAACTTATGATTAGCAAATGGGATGGTCTGTTTTGCATAATAGGACTATTTTCAATATTCTTTAAAAAAAAACACTTATCAATATGAAGGCAAAGTTCCTGTGTTCCCATTCTTTTGTAAAATTTTCATAGGAAACAATTCTGTTTTCATCACATGAATCAGATGTATCATACATGGGGTACTTATCTCTCATATGGGGTCTGGCGTTAAAAATATTGTTTTTTTTCTCTCTTTCTGTATAAGGCAACTATTACTTTCACACTTCAGTCCTTGACGTTTCGGTTGAGTTCGGTTGGAAATGATTCGTAGCGCTACAGCTTTGAAACAGATCGATTTGAAATACAGGAATGGAGATTTCTTATACTTTCGGGTAATATTCGCAATAATAAATACTTTTCGGATAGTGGAGCGTTTAAAAGACTTTAACTTATACTAACTCTACCGTTTTAAAAACAGTTCAAACAGTAACCTGGGGAAAAGGCGTTTTTTTAATTTATAAATGACACAAACTTTCAAGTTGCCGTTAAAAGCCTAAAACAACTAATTCATAATTTAAAAGCTCCATTAGAGGCGCGATTCCTTGCTGCCTATGTTTATTAAAATACTGTTGGAATGTTAAGCTTACAAAAGTTGCATAAGTATGTAGTACTTTTTTCATCGTATATAATATTGTTCGCAATAAATTCACCGTGGTAGATGTATTCCACCTTCAAATACAGAAAAATCAATCTTATCCAGTTTATATGTATGTATATACTTTTCGTTTGCAATAAAATGAGAAAACTTAATTACAAATTTCAGGAGGATAACGAAAAATCACGTTCGAGGAGAATAAACTTAAACCTAACATAAAATTGGGCCGTACGAATGAGGACGAAGTTTTGAAACTCGTTATACATTCTCGTTGAATGGCGAAAGTAAGGATTAGTCAATAGATATATACAGTAAGACCCTTTTAAAATACCTAACTTTAAGTTGTTCCAAAATACTACTAGATTTTTTTCCTTCTGTTTATACATGCACTTCTAACAGTTACTGTGTCTAGCTCCCCTCATCAAAGGCACTAAAAGCGAAGGCGAACCAGCTTGTCGGAGGAACGGATGCGACAACAGCTCTGCAGCTGTAGCCCGCTGAACTGGATCCCGAACCAGCATCCGGTCCAGGAAGTTTTGCAAACGACTGGATACTTTGTGAGAATTTTTCAACTTTGGAGGAGGCATATCGCGAATTCTTCGCATTGCCTGGAGCGGGGGTTCGTTGAAGAACGGTGGCTCCCCATCGATCATTTCTATGACCATGATTCCGAGAGACCAGATGTCGACTTCCGGGCCGTACGGCAATCGGGAGATCACTTCCGGAGACATCCAGTACGGGGTACCCACTAGAGATTTACGTTTCGGAAGCTCCTGGGACACCTGAGCGCAAAATCCGAAATCGGACAACTTTACGCGTCCATCCGAAGCTAACAGAATCGAGTCCGATTTGATGTCCCGGTGTATGACACCCTTTGGTAGAATAAACAAGTAAACACACATTACGGATACTAAACCACAGACCACAAACCAACAAAAAAAAACTTACCTGAGAGTGCAAATAGGACAGTGCTTTGAGGCACTGCTTGCAGACGGTAGCGATCTGTTCCTCGTCCATCCGGGAATGGGTCACGATATCGGTGAGGGCTCCTCCCTCCAGGTACTCCATCACCACCCACAGTTCGTCATTCACCAGGAAGCTGCTGTAGGTTTCGACAATGTTGGGATGGTGATAGTCTCGCATGATGACGACTTCGTTGAAGAGCAGCTCTCGGCGCTGCTGTTTGCGCAGGTCCATCTTTTTGACGGCCACTTGGCGACCTTGTTTTAAATCGGAAAAAGTATCGTAAATTCCTGTTACGTTTTATTTACTTAATCTAAACAATAGTTTGAAAAAAATGGAATAACTATCCTTAGAAACGAACAAAGCGTTTTTAAGACGTCTTTAAGACAAAGTTTAATAAATTTCGTTCCAGCTGAGCCACACAATTCCAGATTTGGCAAATTAATATGCCGACAAGGATCTTTTCAACCCGCAGCAACCTACGAAAAGTTTATTCTTCGTCATCAGACTCGACTCTGACCAAGAATTGGCTGAACATGGTGAAAATCTATCAATCTTCGATGTAATATTTTTATTTTAAACCTTTAGTAAATCGTACTTCAACGATTTAGTACCTCAACAATTTACTCCTTTGGGATCATATTTCAGTATTACTCTAAAAGGGGCAGAGTTATTCCACCAACTTCAGATTAAGTAAGGCTGCGTCCTTCACAGTGACCATCGCATGTTTGTGCTTACGGATTAAGGTGTCACTACGGATTCGTGACATTGTTAGCTGAGATCAAAGCGAATTTATGGACTTCTATCATCGTTTGAGGCATTTTTGTGCAATGATGACAATATAAGGCATTTTCGTGGAAAGTTTTGCACGATGATGTCTTGTCTGATCCAATCCACAGGTGAACCGATACAATGATGTATTTCATCATCTCATGGATCCACACAGAAAATCTTTCCAGTTTGATGGTAGCATGGTAACAGTTAGAAGAAGAAGCATACTCACAGTAACAGTAAGATTAACTTTGTCCATTCGTCCGAAACACCAGTCACACGAAGATTTATTAATTGCAATCCTGAGGCAACACTGCAGCATGGTTGCTGATTGTATTATTTTGAAAGGAATCAGATGGCGCCTCTTTGTTTACTATAGTCTCTTTACCTTATATCATTAAAACATCGTAGTCCGAATCATTAAGAGTCGAATTACGTTTGGGATTCTCCGTTACATCTGGCGTTTATGTCAGATCACTATACGTCTACTAAACGTCAAATCTGTATTTTTGTACGGGTGCAAATTTGGTACTTATATAAGGGGATTCTGCGAAAACTGCAAGTAATTGTAAATGATTGCCTGCGGAATATCACACACAGTGCCGATGTTATCAAAAAAACAATAGAAATCGACATACAGGAACGAGATACGCAGCAAAGAGATGTTAGCGAGATCTTTATTCCAGATAAACATCGAATAAAAAGCATGCCCGGAAGCTCATGAATAGATAATTATCTGCCGGGGAGATCCGCTGGGAAGGCGACTTTCGTTGTCTGTAAATGCGTCGTACAACAAAACAGGAAAAAATATGTTTTTGCAGGGTTTTCATTGCACTTTCAGAAACAAATACAAAAAAAATGGCTGCTGTTTTGATGAATTCTAGAACTTTTCACAATGGTAACGACAATGAACTCTTTAGCGGGCACTTAGCAGATTTCCAGCCAAAAACTTTTCGTTGACAAGCCTCGCCTGGGTGTTCCGAAAATAAGCAAGGAGAAAAAAAAAATGAAAAATTTGATGTCTAGTAGTTGATGTCTAGCAGAAGTCTAATGATCTGTTGAAGCTGCAAATCAGTCGATGTTTCATAACGATTGGCACGATGAATGGCTAAATATACAAAGAGAACTGCTTCCAAATGCGACAGTTTTCCCTGCATAGCACTTAAAAAAGGTCCCATGACATTATAATTTGATTCGGTTAGATCTGGAATCGTGCCATTTCGCAAAAACTGGTGTGGAGTGCTAAAAAGTCAACTATGTTTTTTTTTGTGCCGATAAAGAACAAACGGCTAAATTTGTCTTAACTTCTACCAATTTTTTTTTATTATTATTTTGAAGGGCAAGCTTCAAGAAACAGAAAATTTTATCACAAATAGCTTTGATTTGGAAAAAGGGTGGTTCATAGTATACATTATAGATGGCGCACGTGGTGCCCAAAATTTAAAGTCGAAAAACTTCCTCATTGGACGCTTTTCCGAAAACCGCTTGACAGAACGTCACATAAATTTGCACGTGTCAACATTAAATTACTAAGCAGCTTCGCTGAAAGTTTCATCCATTTCCATAAATGCATTCAAAAGTTATTCACACAACAAAGTGTTGCATTTTTATCGAATACACTCCTACTCCTTATATCCCAGGTGTAGTGACAGCTAGCTAGATTGAGCCAGGACTTCAATAAGCCTTTGTGGGACTAGATGAACAGCAAAACTAAAAAATAATTTAAAACTTTCTTCTGAAGACACTTCTTCTTGTAAACTTGTCCATGCTTAGTGATGTAAGCTTTTGTCTTCTTTCAACGGCTTACCAAATCATCAACTTGCGGGCAAATTTATTCGCGAAAATAAATTTCAACCTACTTGGAACATTCCCCTTACGGTTAGCAAGGAAAAATTTTCCACCCGGGATTTTTTTCGATCTCGGGAGTTTGAGAAATTGGCGATCATTTCTTGTGACCATGCTGGATTTTCAGCGTGGTTGTGCACAGTTATTTCTCGTCTCTCGCGTTCCATCTTGGATGAATGCGTGTACCAATTCTGACGATTTTATTTCTGCGTTTTGCACGACTTTGCCAAGGGCCAGACGAAATTTCCACCCCCAGATTGGCGATTTGCAGTTCAAATCGACTCGCAGAGGGCACTGCGATTGAAATGATGATGTTATGGATTCAAATGTCATAACGCATAGTATTCTTTCTTTGATAATTTTTAGATTTCTGGAATAGTCTGCGAGTAGCCAATTCAAAACACCCCGTAGTCCCCGTGTAAGACGTTTTCCAGTACCACTTTTGAAACCCCGAATAGTTATGGATGGAGAAAGTTTTTTGAAAGACTAGAAACCGCTAACTATTTCTAAGTAATTGGAAGATCGAAATTTCATTTCCAGTAAGTTTTTCCATCATTTTCAATATTGACCGGGTCTCTAAAAATGTATTAATCTTTGAAACGTAATATTTCAGACACTCGAAGAGTTTTGATGAAAAATTTAAATTTTTAATAAATCAAATCGGTCAACAAAAGCACTGCCACCTTCAAAAGTATTGGAAAAGATTTTCTAGAGCATGTTTGTTCGGAGAAAATTATTGTTCTTACTCAAAATCAATCTGAAATAAGAGCAGTGACAGCAAGTGCTCAAAGTTGATATCGTAATCTTTCTACCAGCTACCTAATGGATTGATGGAACCAATTTGGTGTACGTTATTTCAAAAAACTTGAAATTTTCTTATCATTCTTTGTTTTACATCATGCTTGTGCCAAAACCGTTCCAGTCAATATCTCTTCTTTTCGAAGCCTTAAAAACAACTTTTTTAAGAAAAGCATTCATTCAAGGGTTTAAAAGCACCAAATAAAAAAAGAATATTCAAAGTTTGTATTTAATATCCCGGCTCTTGAAAATCCAAGGTTTGATTAATAAAGCTGAGTTTCTTTTTTTCGTTTTTTACGTTTAGCGCGTAAATGAACCAATTTCGCTTCCAAAACTGAACCATTCGCGAATCCACCGGATAGAACCACCAACAAAGCCTTGCACATTTATCAAACTGTTGTCTAACGGAATAGCCTGTTCTTGATCGCCAATTTTTAAAAATGATGAAAAAACGTTCAAAAATTAAATTTTCTTTTACAAAAATCATGTGAACTAATAAATTGATGATTTTCTTACACGATTTAGCCATTTTTATTGTTTGTAATCAGCAGGGTTTTGTTTAGTGAAAAAAATTTAAAACAATTTGTCCCGTGTAAGAAAACAGCTATCATTACCCTTTTGTTAGTACCGTAATTGAAATCCAGTTGGCGTTGCATGTCAAAAAGTTTTGCTGCAAATCGCCAATAACATACTTTCCAGATCAAAACGCTGCCATTAGTTTCGTGATACGACAACTGGAGGCGCTGTAGTAAATAAAAAAAAGGCCCGATGCTAATAGGAACAAACCTCAGAAAAGGGTAGGCTTGATAGCGGCACATTATCCAAACAAACGGGAAAATTGTGCCTTAATGCCGAAATTGTTACTTGCGTTTGAACGTAGCAATTTAGATTTTATACGTCGTTTTATGTTTGGGTACCATTATATTTAGTATTTGCCTGACATTGGTAATCATACAGGGTGGCCAGCGAGTTTCCAT
Source organism: Uranotaenia lowii (assembly GCF_029784155.1). Classification (NCBI taxonomy): domain Eukaryota; kingdom Metazoa; phylum Arthropoda; class Insecta; order Diptera; family Culicidae; genus Uranotaenia; species Uranotaenia lowii. The sequence goes on along the minus strand of NC_073692.1, from coordinate 296,695,509 downwards.
TTTCCGATATTTTCCCGATATTCCCTATTGAGATTAAGTGTTTCTCCACTTAAAAAAAACATATATAAATTTGTTTATCAGAACAAAAAGCCATTTTTATAAAAGTTGTATGTAAATTTTCAGAAATTGAATTTTTAAATTGAAAAAAAAAGTTCAGATTAAAGTGATGTTCGTTGGAATTTCAACAGAAAATTGTAGTATTTGCAGAATTAAATTTTAAAAAAAGGATAAGCAAATATTCTAGTTATCATAACATTAACTTTATCCTGCGGAATCTTGTCGAAAATTGTTACCTTTTTTTCAGTCTTTCACACCAACTTTGCTTTTTATAAGGGGAAATCCTTATGTTAACATGGTTTTGATATGATGCCATGTAATACTTTAACTTTTCCCCTACTGAATTTTAGTATTGAGCTCTGGCTTCTGAATTCTGAAATTTTTATTATATTTGAAGAATCTCGGATTGACTAACTGATGTAAATCAAAACTTTAATTCAAGTTTGGATTCATAATTCGAATTTTAATTTCAATTTCTGGTGTTTAGCTCCGGAGTCACATATCAAGTTTGATGTTAATTGCTACTGATTGGTATTTTGATTCTTTTACTGCAATTTTCAAAACAGATTACGCTAAATCTTATTCTTATCAAGCATTGTAAACATTTGTTTCGATTGCTAACCTAAAAAATGAAAGAGGTTGGATAGCTTTCAAAATAATATTTTTAAATACGTTTCAAGAACCTGAGTGTTCAGTGCAGGATTTTGATTTTGGCTATTTATCTAAATTGATTAACATATGAAATCTTAATCGAAATTTTAGAAATTATTTTTAGGTGAAATTTGCTTTTTATTGATTTGAAAATGGTTCAATTATTCAATCAATTATGATCTGCGGTTTTTAATATTTTTTTATCTAATAAAGAATGTGGTTACAAGTAAAAGCGCAGAATGTATACTAAAATCATTTTAAAACTTGGAATCTTGTAAAATTTGAGGGTTTTCGCCTCAGGAGAAGAATCAAAACGTTTTCTCCTCAGGGCGCCGGCTAGCTCTTAAAGGTTGCCAAGGACAAATAGTATTGTTTTCAAATAATATTACAAAAGCAAAATTTATCATGTTCATTTAAAACATTGCGTTAACAATTTTTTTATTTTGCCTAATCGGCTCATGGTCGAGAGATCATATAGTTGTGAGAAAGCAAATTTATGATTTTTGACTTACATTCAATTTCCGCACTGCTTCTCTCGATGGATTGTACGTCCTTGCTAATTCTTCCAATCCCTCGGCGAGTGCTCCCGTCATCTTTGGACCAATGTTCACGTTCGCCATCGAGAAATGCGCCTCCAGTAGCTGGCTGACACACCCCGGTGGCTCACGGAAAAAAACGACTGCTTTTCGCTGTCGCAGACTCCTTCGTCTTGTTCGCTTCCAATTCCTGTCACCAGATGTCACCACTGATGATGTTTGACGATTCGGGTTGCAAAATTCCGTGATTCGGCGATTGACACCGATTCCCGGATGATTTCCCGGCTGCTCTCGATTTGGCGTCACTTCAGCTGATCGGTGCACCGCACCCCGTAGTCGCAAAACCTCCTGGATGAGCAACACAATAGCAATTCGATCGTGCCCACCGTCTTTCAGCTCCAAAATCACGTTAGCAAACGCGATGAACCGGACGTCCTTCGAGTTGTCGAATATTCGGGATGTGTGAATCCGAATCGTTATCCGCCTTCCGTGCTGTGATGAGCTCAAGCTAGATGAAAAGAAGAAACAAGAACAAGGACCGAGGGACCCGAAACAAGAACCAAGATTCAAGAATGCAAGAATCAAGATCCGAATCAAGTAACAAGAACCCTAAGGTCAATTTTCCATTAGAAGATGTCCGGATAATTTGGCTCTTCCACTCACCCTTTTCAGAGGGGTTCTTTTATGGTCTGATGGTCTGGTCCGGTTTCTTGTTTAGCGTGGCTTTCCGTTTGGTTTAGCGTGTGCGCTGACGGAGCCGTAATATAAGATTAGTTTCTCTTCTTTCCACGTTTTTCACGAAATTAACTCACCAAATTTGCTGCTTCTGCTGTGTTGCCGTTCTAGAAGACCGTGGCCGTATTTCCCAACGGTGATTTTCTTTAGCGTGTGCACAAAGTTGCTGCTGGTGCTTTTTGCTTTTTCTGAAAAGCGTGTGCGCTGACGGAGCCGTAAGAAAAGGGTTAGTTTTTTCTCCTTGCTTGATTTTCCAAATCTTACTCACCAAGTTGCTGCTGGTGATGTTTTGCCGTTCCAAAAACCGTGGCCGTGTTTCCCAACGACAGGGGCAAACAAATTTAGCAGCAGCTTACTTTTTTGCTGTTCTTACAGCTTGCACAACTGAGCACACTTTGAACGGAAGTCTAGTTGGTGGTTTACGTTTGACGTTTTCTAGCTTGAGTGTCAAATTTTCTTGGCGATTTGACGATGACAGGGTGGGTCTTCGTTAGGATTGCTTATCTCATATTTGGTACACGGAGAAAATAACTCGACAAATTCTTGATGTTTGATTGTTTGCAATTTGTTTGAACATGATTTTGGTTCCGAATTGGTTTAGGTGATTAAATAAACCAAGTTTAAATATAATTGTTACACAGCACTGCCACAACAGAAAATTTTTTTCATGAGACGGTGTAAGGCGGCTCATGAAAAAAATTACAACTTTCTTTGAAATTGGTCGGAGCTATTATTGATCAGAAGGCTTGAGCTAAACTCAAAATACTTATTAACTAACTTAGTTGCGTGGCCCTATAGGCACACCAGAAGTAGTGCACATAGTACAAGACGAAGATACTTATTCTAACCAAAAGTAACACCAGCGAATTCTGGCAAATGGTGATCAAAGTTGCGTCACCAAGATGTGACAAAGTCACCGACCAATATTTCAAACTTGCTTCTCTCAACGAATTTCTGCTGCAGCAAACACGCAGAAACGATCAAAAATCTTTACTAAGCAAAAGGATTCAGATCGAACAATGATAACGAAACTAAACGATACTATGTACAAGTATTTACAGAAAAACGTGATGGTTTTATTTACAGGTTCGTGGTGATTCGCAGAGTTCCAGGTAAAGGAGGATTTAGTCTCCTAAATCAGAAAGAGCCCAGAGTAGAGGTTTTACCGCGCCTCCAATTCGCGTTCCTTTTGAATTTTCTTACTGACCCCCGAAAATTTCTACGAATGTTTGTATTTGGATTTTTTTTTTTTGATAATAAGAGTTATTAGTATGAGAAAGTAGCTTCAAATCCTCTACGTAGTGCAAATACAAAGAGATTGTGATGGTTGTCGCTTTCTGTGTGCACGGTTTATCTCGTCCGGCGAACGGTTTCTTCTTCTTCAGTACTTCTTTCTATTCGTCATCGGTTTGTAGTCTACATGGCTATGTGTCAGTTTGTCACGATCTGAGAACGGTTAAGTGTTGTTGCTCTTGATTTCTTGTTCTGTCAAGCTTGGTTCTTTCCTGTGTCAATGATGGTTGTGGTACTTATTAACATTTTCTGGTGGCGAGGTAGTTGCGGAGAATTTTGTTGCTCATCACACCATTTATGTTGTTTTTGGAGATTTCTCGTAGTTGACCGGCATGGCCGTGTTCACATAGCTTGATTTCTTAGTGCATGGTGCTTTCGGCAGTTTGCGAGAGTCGATATGGAAGTAGCGACCGTCATAATGTCTACCCCTCACAACTTCTGCGCAAAACTCCGTAGGTGCTTAACTCTTTCGCCCGTTTTGAAGTCCTGATTATCGTTTCGACAGCAGCGACTTGGTATTTGGAGCTACTGTACTTGAATTTCCCGTATTCCAATATCCCGAGCCTGAAGGGGCTGGTTCTGCCTTCGGAGTTTCCTTCAGTTCGTATGGGTTGATGGTTGAGTGTTGGTTAAGTTGTCAGTTTGTCACGGTCTGAAAACGGATGTGTATTCTTGATTCTTGTGCTTCGTTCTATCAAGCTTGGTTGATTGCTGCGTTAGCATGATTGTGGTATTCTTGAACATTTTCAGGTGGAGAGTTGGTTGAGAGATGGTTGTTGCTCGTCACACCTTGGATGTTGTGTTTGGAGCTGTGCTCGTTGTTGACAGGCTTTGCCTTGTGTACATAGCTTGATTATATGGGCGTGTGGCTTACGACAGTTAGCGAGAGAGAGTCGATATGGCAGTAGCGGCCGTCATGATGTCTACTCCTCACAACTTCTTCGCATAACTGTATTCCGTAGTGCTGAATCCTTTTTCTGATGTCCTGACAATCCTTTCAATTGCAGCGACGTGGTATTTGGAGCTGCTGTACTTGACTTTCCGAACATTCCAATATCCCGAACCTGAATGGGTTCTCTGCGATGGTGTGAAGCGCCTGACTATGGTAGCTCACCAGTGCTACTATCCCCAGCGCTGCTACGCTGCTTCACGATGACAGGATTGCCTTCTGGACTGTAAGTGGCGACAATCCCACGCAAGGTTGCCGGCCCTCTCCAAATTCTGACGAACTTCCTGGCAGAGTTCTTAGAGTCCATTCAGCCGACGCTGGTCCCACGCAAGGCCGTTGTCTCCTTCATAAACGCCTACTTCGTTGTGTTCGTCGGTGTGCTAGCGACGAATTAGCATCAGCTGTGTTCCGTTGAGTTGTTTGAATTGAAGAATTCTGCAAATTTGCTCCGAGTTGTTGGTGGCGAGGTTTCAAAGATGATGTTGGTCCTTCAGCCTTCTCCATTTCGTGTTTTGTGCTCTAAGTGAGCTTGTGGTCAGCGTTGTTGCTTACATAGCTTGAAACTTAATCTGCTTTGATGTCTTTCGCGTGATAGCGTCCGCGTTTCCCGCTCGAGACATCTTCTAACTCATACAGATTCGCACCTAGCACATTTCGAATGACTGCTGGCACGAACTTCGGATTCAGCTTTTGGTTGACGTGATCTGCTTTCGATGACAGGTTGAACTTTCTTCTCCATACTACATCACCAACTTTGAAATCTACCGTCCGCTTCCTTAAGTTGTATCGCTGCTTGGAGTCTTCGTGACCTTTCTTGATCCTCTTCGTGATGAACTCTTGGATTCGCTTGATTCCTGACAGTCGTAGATCCTGTGTGATCTTTGGATCATCCGCGGCGTTCAAGTGCTGTTGTGCGTAGAGATCAGTGTGTAGAATCAACTCACGGCCGAAATTCGCGAAGTGCGGGCTGACTCCAGTGACTTCGTGCTTCGCGCTGTTGATTGCTGCTGTGATCGCCGGTAGATTTTCATCCCAGCAGCGATGATCTTCGTCTATTAGCGAGCGGATGCATGTGATCAATACACGGTTGGTGCGTTCGGCGTTGTTCACTTGAGGACAGTAAAAGGCAGTTCGCATATTGATGATCTTGTGGCGTGCCAGTAACGATTTAAAAGTGGCTGATTCGAACTGTTTGCCATTATCGGAAAGAATGATCCTGGGACGGGAGAACTTCAGGAACACCTGCTCTTCCAAGAAGCGTACCATCCGAACTGAATCTGCTGCTTTCATGGGCTGCACTACCACGTACTTTGTTATCCAGTCCACTACGACGAACATCACGGTGTTTCCCTGCTTCGAGCGTGTCAGAGGGCCCACGAAGTCCACCGAAATCAGCTCCCATGGAACTTTAGCTGGTTTGGCGTTGCCCATTTGTGGCATCATCTTCGTGTTCGGCGCCTTGCTAGCTTTACAAGTGTCACAACTTCGAACAAAACGGCTGACATCGTCCTGCATTTTGGGCCAATAGAAGTGGGCTTGGATTTTGTTCAAGGTCTTGTAGAATCCCAGGTGAGCTCCTGTAGTGGAATCGTGGAACCTTTTGATTACCTCCTGCCGACTTTCAAGTGGAATAACTTTCTTCCATCTGTGTGTCACCAATCCCGCTTCGTCACGACAGCGACAGTTCTTATACAGTTCATCGTCGATCGTCCGAAAATCTGGATACTTATCCGGCTCTTTTTCCACATGCTGAATAAGCTTGATGTACCAAGTGTCCTTCGTTTCGTCCTTGGAGAGTGTAATTGTGGCGACTGCTCTCGACAAGGCATCCGGAACGACGTTGATTGTGCCCTTTCGATATCGGATTTCAAAGTCGAAGGCGTTCAGACGAAGAATCCAGCGACTTAGTAGTGCTGTCGGGTTTTTCATAGATTTTAAATAGCTCAATGCAGCGTGATCGCAATGTACGATGAACTTAACTCCTTCCACGTAACAGCGAAACTTCTCTATTGACCTTATTACCGCCAAACATTCCCGTTCTGTAGTCGAATACTTCCTCTCCGATGCTGACAACTTTTGGGAGAAGTAGCATATCGGGTGTTCCTCGTCGTCAATCTCCTGGGTGAGTACAGCTCCAATGGCGACATCGCTTGCATCACATGCGATCGCGAACGGCTTGGAATAGTCCGGCATGGCAAGAATTGGAGCGGATACTAACATGGACTTCAGCTTTAAAAATGCCTCTTCTGCTTCCTTGGTCCAGCGAAATTTAACCTTGGTTCTGGTGAGTTCCGTAAGTGGTGCTGCGAGCTTGGCAAAGTTATGGATGAAGCGACGGTACCAATTGCAGAGGCCCAAAAAACGCTGCAACTCCTTTCGCTGAGTCGGAACCGGGAACTTTACTATGCATGCTACCTTTTCATCGTCGACTTTCCAACCCTGCTCGTTCAAGACGTATCCTAAGTATTTGATCTCCTTCCGGCAAAACATCGACTTTTCCTTGGATATTGTTAGGTTCGCGATTCTCAGTCTTCGAGCGACCTCCTCCAATGTCTTCAAATGCTCCTCGAAGTCTTTTGAACAAACCACGATATCGTCGAGGTAGTGAAACACGTGCGGCTCCATGTCGGCGAAGATGTGCGTCATTACTCTCGCTAGCGCTTGACTAGCCGTGCATAAACCGAAAGGAACAACGCGAAACTGGAAATGACCGCGAGAGGGTACTGTGAATGCGGTTAGTGGACGAGAGTCTGGATGCAATGGAAGCTGCCAAAATGCGTCCTTCAAATCGATGGTCGAGATGTATGTACAACCGCTTAAGTTATTGATGATTGACGAAATTTGGGGAATCGGGTAGCCTTCATTAACCATCACGCTATTCAGGTGGCGGGCGTCCAGGCAGACACGACATTTCCCGTTTTTCTTCTTAACAGCGACGAGTGGGTTGTTCCAAGGGGAAAACATGGCTTCCTCGATTACGTCCATGGCCAGCATCCTATCGATCTCCTTGTTCACCTCCTCCAGCACGTATTTAGACATCGGGTAGTGTCTTTGTTTCTTCGGCGGTGCATCTCCGACGTCGATACGATGCTCATACAGCTGTGTTCTGCCTAACTCGCCATCTTCTGCTTTAGGAAATCGCTGCACAACCAAATCTAACCGTCTCTGTTCTTCATCCGATAGTGTCTTCGTTACGTGTTCTTCTGGTGGATCTTCTACTTCTGCTACTGTGGGTATGGTTTCCAGTGTACAACACACGGCCTTAACACCAAAGGTGTTCCAGAAGTCCATGCCCAATATGACACAGTCTGGAATCGACGGGACTAACAATACTGGAAGGGTTTCGTTTCGGTTATTGTAGGCTATGGGAAGACGAACAAAGCTGACAACTTTATGACACGTCCCATCAGCTGTTTGTATCCCTCCTTTAGCGTTTCCTTTTCGTAATCCTAGTTCGTCTACAATTTTCACGTTGCTGCCGCCTAGTAGTGAGCAAGTGGCTCCGCTGTCCAATAAAGCTTTCAGTTCTTTGCCTAGAACTCCGATAACAGCATGCGGCCTGTTGTCTTGTCCGGGATTAATGATGATCGAGTTGAGTTGTGTCAATATCAAGGTTTCACTGAGGGTGTTGCTTGGGTTTGTTGAATCATCTCCCTCTACTGATGACTCCCCGCTTTGAAGTTTCCCGCGCTAGAACGACATGATGTGCAGTTGCGCAGGGTGAATCCCTTTTTGCCGCAGCCATGACAGAAATAGAAAGTCTGCTCCTTCTCACAATCGACGAATCGGTGTCCTGCTTCTTCACAATTCCAACAAGTTGTCAGAGTTCTCCGCTGGTCCTGTAAGTGCTGTTTTGGAGACGATGCTTCTTGTGTTTGCCAGGGTTGTCTGTATTGCTGAAATTGTTGTTGAGTTGTCTGGTGCTGTTGATTCGGTTGGATGGGCTGATACTGTTGATTGTAATTCGAGGAACGTTGCTGATTACCTTGCCACGGTTGCTGTGAATACTGAAACTGTTGATTCTGGATCCCTGAATACTGCTGCGTTCCTTCAAACTGATGCTGTTCTACCGGATACCGAGACCTCTGCCATTGATGTTGTGAAGCCTGCAGCTGCTGCTGTTGCGTGTACTGCGGATGCGGTAACTGTTGTTGTTGGTTGTGTATCGGCGGTTGATTCTGTCTGTTTGTGGCCCTGGGATGTCTACGATTCACGAATGTCTTGATGGCGTTGATCTGCTCCGTCAGCTCTTCCATTTTCAGGTGCCAATACTCATCGTCGTCTGCTTCTGCCGCTTCTTTTTGGAGTCGAGTTGTTGCTGAAGATTCTCCCGCGTTGTTTTTCTCTACCAGATTCACCTTAGAGAAGCGCTGGTTGTACGACGGTTTCTGCTGGCTCTTCGGAGTAGCCAACCTCGGTGCTAATAACGATTCGCGCGGGATGGACATGCGCTGTTGTCTGTCCAGTAAAAGCTTCATGTTGTCTTGGGTTTTGCACGTCCGAACTAGCTGCTCGAGCGTTGTAGGATTTGCTGCTGTGACTGCTGATAAGTAATCCATGCGCATATTCTTTTTTACCAGGAACAGCTTTTCTGCGTTGGACATCGGTGGATCGGCAAACCGGAACAACGTAGAAATGTCCTTGAAGTATTGGTCGAACGATTCTGCTTCACCTTGGTAACGGAAAAACGCCTCAGCCCTCAGCAACTGACCATGCTCTTCACCTAGATAGTCACGGCGAATAATACGCTTGAACGCGTCCCACGACACCAGTTGACGTTGGTTATCTGCATACCACTCTAGCGCATCGTTCATAAGCAAATGCTTGACGCCTGATAGCAAAACCTCATCGGAAATATCGTCCGAAACCGCAAAGCTTTCAACTCGATCCAGGAACGTGTTGAGATTCTCGACGTCTTCGCGCCCTTTGAAGAAGAAACGCCAGTGGTGTATCGCCTTCTGCATCCTGCTATTCTCGTCGTTTCTGCGTGGCTGAAGTTGTAGCTGCAACAGGTTGTTCAAGAGCTCGTTTCTAAGATCGTCGAAACGCTCTCTTTCCGTGCTGCTGTTTCCTGCCTGTGTTGATCTGAAGTTACGTCGATTACCTTCGTTGTTGTCTTCAGTTGATTGCTGTAGTTGTTGATCACGGTTGATTGCAGATGCATTGTTGTTCAAAACCCGTTGTTGTTGCGCATGAGGATTGGGGAGAAGGTGTTGAGGGTTGCTGGTTTCGAAGTCGTTGTTCAACACTAGTTGCTTTGGAACGGCTCCTGTCTGTTGATGTGGCGAAACTCCTCGCCCTCGACCTCGGATTGTGTTGAGTGGTGAACCTGCCTGAATTGTCGTATTTTGAATGCTTGCTGAAGCGTTGAAAATCTCAGCCAGACTGTTTTCTCCTCCGACTCCTTCTTCTTCCACTGCCACTAAACTTGAGTTTGCACTAGCACCGTTTTCAATATGCGCACGCACTTTTTTAAGCAATTCGCTTACAATTGACTGAAGGGAAGTGAGGACATCAATAAGATAATTTGGTGGATCTATGATTTTCAATCTTTGGTCATAATGAAGCAATCTAGCTCTAGCTATTTTAAGATCCTGGTTGTTATTTGTTTTGCAAGCTAAATCGGCAAAAGTTTGTAGATCTTTAATGCCAACTGTGCAATTCTCAATATTTATTGTTGGACTCATAACATGAATTGAACTATTGTGAAAAAAGTCCTTAATTTGTTCTTCTTGAAGAAGTGCTTTTAAACGCAACACTTTGCTGCGATGTGTAAGTGAATTCACATTCAAAATGTGTCGTAACGCTAATTCGTAAGCGATCTCTTCTTCTGATAGCAACGAAAAATCCATCTTAAAATTATTTACTTACTTTGTATTGTACTAATGATGATATTAATCTCTTAATGCTACTTATTCTGAAGCAGCAGAATCGAAACATAAATCCAAAAACGAACCAACTGATGAAATCTTAACAAGATTTCGAAATTTAAACGATAAGGAGGAAAAACCATCGAAAAACCATAATTTCTGTTGTGCTGTGTGGGTTTTTAACGTTGGGTGCCAATGTAAAATTTGAGGGTTTTCGCCTCAGGAGAAGAATCAAAACGTTTTCTCCTCAGGGCGCCGGCTAGCTCTTAAAGGTTGCCAAGGACAAATAGTATTGTTTTCAAATAATATTACAAAAGCAAAATTTATCATGTTCATTTAAAACATTGCGTTAAAAATTTTTTAATTTTGCCTAATCGGCTCATGGTCGAGAGATCATATAGTTGTGAGAAAGCAAATTTATGATTTTTGACTTACATTCAATTTCCGCACTGCTTCTCTCGATGGATTGTACGTCCTTGCTAATTCTTCCAATCCCTCGGCGAGTGCTCCCGTCATCTTTGGACCAATGTTCACGTTCGCCATCGAGAAATGCGCCTCCAGTAGCTGGCTGACACACCCCGGTGGCTCACGGAAAAAAACGACTGCTTTTCGCTGTCGCAGACTCCTTCGTCTTGTTCGCTTCCAATTCCTGTCACCAGATGTCACCACTGATGATGTTTGACGATTCGGGTTGCAAAATTCCGTGATTCGGCGATTGACACCGATTCCCGGATGATTTCCCGGCTGCTCTCGATTTGGCGTCACTTCAGCTGATCGGTGCACCGCACCCCGTAGTCGCAAAACCTCCTGGATGAGCAACACAATAGCAATTCGATCGTGCCCACCGTCTTTCAGCTCCAAAATCACGTTAGCAAACGCGATGAACCGGACGTCCTTCGAGTTGTCGAATATTCGGGATGTGTGAATCCGAATCGTTATCCGCCTTTCGTGCTGTGATGAGCTCAAGCTAGATGAAAAGAAGAAACAAGAACAAGGACCGAGGGACCCGAAACAAGAACCAAGATTCAAGAATGCAAGAATCAAGATCCGAATCAAGTAACAAGAACCCTAAGGTCAATTTTCCATTAGAAGATGTCCGGATAATTTGGCTCTTCCACTCACCCTTTTCAGAGGGGTTCTTTTATGGTCTGATGGTCTGGTCCGGTTTCTTGTTTAGCGTGGCTTTCCGTTTGGTTTAGCGTGTGCGCTGACGGAGCCGTAATATAAGATTAGTTTCTCTTCTTTCCACGTTTTTCACGAAATTAACTCACCAAATTTGCTGCTTCTGCTGTGTTGCCGTTCTAGAAGACCGTGGCCGTATTTCCCAACGGTGATTTTCTTTAGCGTGTGCACAAAGTTGCTGCTGGTGCTTTTTGCTTTTTCTGAAAAGCGTGTGCGCTGACGGAGCCGTAAGAAAAGGGTTAGTTTTTTCTCCTTGCTTGATTTTCCAAATCTTACTCACCAAGTTGCTGCTGGTGATGTTTTGCCGTTCCAAAAACCGTGGCCGTGTTTCCCAACGACAGGGGCAAACAAATTTAGCAGCAGCTTACTTTTTTGCTGTTCTTACAGCTTGCACAACTGAGCACACTTTGAACGGAAGTCTAGTTGGTGGTTTACGTTTGACGTTTTCTAGCTTGAGTGTCAAATTTTCTTGGCGATTTGACGATGACAGGGTGGGTCTTCGTTAGGATTGCTTATCTCATATTTGGTACACGGAGAAAATAACTCGACAAACTCTTGATGTTTGATTGTTTGCAATTTGTTTGAACATGATTTTGGTTCCGAATTGGTTTAGGTGATTAAATAAACCAAGTTTAAATATAATTGTTACAATCTTCTTTCACCATAACTTTCAGTTAACCAAATCACATGGCGGCAACAAAATTTAATTCTTTGTTTCCCGCATTTTTTATATTTGAGTATCGTTATAATGAAAACATGTACCTACTATATATTACGATTTTTTATAAAAGTTCTGTGAACTAAATTCAAAACAGTCAAAAACATGTAAAGTAACGTAAGAAAATTCCCAATTTTAAAATCATTTAAATATAACATTTGATAGTAAAATTTTGACTGAATGAATACAAAATTTATAACAATCTTTTTCAGTTCCATTAACATATCATTTTTATTTGTTCAAACGAATTCATTCGATTTTTTGATAAAACTCTTAAAATTTGTACCCCATTTCAAATATGTTTGTTACATGGCTGTCCATTTTTTCAAGTTTCGATTCAACCTTTTTAAAAAAAAAAAAAATGAGCTTCTGTTGAAGTTTCGAACATCATAGTTTTCGAGATGTAAATTATAATTAAACAAAAATGTATCTGATTTCAACGTATGAATTTCAATTGTTTTCAATTATTTTTAATACAAGTTGAGTCGCTGCGACGATTCGGCTACCTGTCTTATTAACGTAACACAAGTGAAATGAATACACGGCACAAAAAAAATGAATTAAATGCCCTAATTTTTTTTCCCAAATTTAAAAAATAACTTAACTCTTCACCTATGGTCATTTTTTCCAGAGATAAGTAAAGAAAATGCACTATGACACAAAATATAAAATTATTCTGTCAATTACAGTCATAAAAGCTATTTACCAAAAATTTAACGTATTCAAGCTTCGCAGTAATCAAAAGTTAATTAATTTCTATGACTTTTTTTCGTCTTGAACAATATCCTGGAGCTTCAAAATAAGTTGGTTGCGAAATATTTTTCTACGACGTTTCGTTAATTTAAAATACATACATTTAAAATATTTTTGAACAGGAACTGGAACAGTTCAGAGACCTGAAATGTATGCGTTGAGCTCTTAAATGCCGATTTTTAAGAAATTCTTAACTTTTCCCCGCATTACACTCATGAGATTTTTTCTTGCTATTCCCGAATGGTTATCCACCCTGAAATAAACGACTAAAAAGTTCTGAAAAACAATTTCATCGTGATGAAATGAATGAACTTTAAGATTCAATAGGTTTTTGTACCAGAAAATCAATTTTCCCGATTTTGATTCAAAATTCCAGTTTTTTCCCGTTTTCTTCAGTGCCATTTTCAATACCTGAATTTTTCCCGGTTTTCTTGGTTCGCTGGTCACCCTGAATCATACCGATGCTAGGTAATAAATATACAAGATCAACCATTCGATTGCTGAATACTGATTCTTGAATACTACAAACTACTGTTTATTACAGTTTGAAGGGTGCCTTTATAACTGTATAAAGCTTATTTGCCGGAAGTATGAAGAAATTCGCTCCCGCAACTTGTCGTTTGAAACATTAGATAAGTTAAAAGCTTGTGAATACAAAAATAAGCTGCACCCCCTCCCTTCTTTTGACGCACATACATACGATACGTATTTTTGTAGGTTTGTACAAGAAATCTAAGGAGTATTCTTACTCGATTTTTAACACTGGGACAAAGGGACGCGTAACTGTCATATAAGGAAGATCGCCGCATATTTCTCGAACAGGGAAAACTACACAAATTTTGCACCAAACTTGACAGACATACTTAAGTGTCTTTCGCAGATTGGAGGTGGTCGCTGGCCATACCCCCTTGATTTCCCTTAAAATAGGGGAAGGGCTTGAAAAAGATTCCTCAGGTTACCCCAGAGAATGAAAAGAAATTCTTAAACTTACCAGTAGATTTATCGGTCGCTATACACACGGTACCGGTTGAGCCTTCACCAATCTTGGTGAAGTTTTCCAGATTTTCCCTTGGATCTCCGGCGGAAACTACCATTTGAAGTGCCGCACGGAACTATAATAAATGAAAATAGTTGTAAGTCCGTAAAACCACAATGTTCTACAAATTTCTCTCCCTACCTGTTCATGGGTCAATCGTTGCTCGGCTTTGGCCGCTCCTGCTGCCGCTCCACTCTGCTGGCCGGTGCTTCCCGTCTGTACGGATGAACTGGTACTGTGAGCTACCGATACGTTTCCACCACTGGAACTGGACGCTCGGCTGTTTGCCTTTGTACTGGGATGAATATTGTTGTTGTTGTTGTTCAGGCTATTTACACTAGGATCTGCTGCCGTCATCGATCCCGTCACCGATCCTGGCGAGGGCATTTTGTTGTGTTGGTGTTGATGCATGTGGTTAGGGTTCGATTGATGGTGATGACCAGGGAAGGAGACGGCTGGACCATTCATGGGCCCATTACCGGTAACCATTCCTGTCATAGGTTGCTGCGGATGATGATGTCCACCGGGAGACGGTTGCCCAGGTTGTTGCGGGTGAAGACCGGCAGGCCCACCTATATGGTTCGGGTGATGGTGATGGTGATGGTTGGCAGGATTTGCTGCTGATATACCATTTGCATCAGGGCTCAATTTCGATTCAATATTCGATTCGTTCATACCTTGATGGTGATGGTTGTTGTGAGGAGGTGGCACGGCGGATGAATTTTGGCCCAGCGGAGAAATGTTGTTGAATCCGCCGGGTTTATTATGCAGCGGAGGAGGTCCATTGCCATGTTGCTGCGGATGAACCGATCCGGGAAACTGACCCGGAAAGCTTTGATGCGGGTACCTCAACAGACCTTCCGATCCGGTGGGAGATGGTTTCTGGGATCTGAAATAAATATATAGCAAATAAAATTTATTAAAACGTTGTTGAAAATTTATCTCAGTTATAGAAACTACAGATTAAGAAAAGAAAATACAGGGGAAAACAGAAAATGCAAATTCGATTCTAGTTCGTTGTATTTAATGTTGGTAAGCAAAGATCCGTGTAAAAATAGAGTAATTTATTAGCGGTTTGTTGCTAAATTTAAACCTGTTACCAGAATGCAGCAGAACTCTGGCCACCATGTCGTACTTCAAACGACAACTATCGTTTCAATCACTTTGCATTCTAGGTTTCAAGGTCAACGACAATTTCGAAAGGAAGACAACCGAGCGTTACTGGATATTTCCCAACAATATTGCATTCAAACCACGAATAGAATAACGTACCAAACACTTTTTTTCAAATCAAATTCCAATCACGTAAAATTCGGAAGGCCCTACCCAAGAAAAATCGTTCGTCTCGGTTGATTTGAATATTCAACGACGAGACAGAAAAATACCTTTTACAGAATTAGTAGCATCAATAATAATGTTGCGTACCCCTGTCGAGGAAACAGGTGATGTAGGTTCGTCTGTAAAAATAATCAACTGATTTAACAGTCCTTTGTCTAACGAAGCTGGAATTTGGAAAGGGAACGTGCTGCAATGTTGTGCCCTAGTCTCTAGTCATAAAAAGTTGTATCCAACTGATGGTTGGGCTTATAATTATCAGTGTTCAAACAAATCGATGCTGAATACCTGCATTCAATTGTTCCATCCTACCTTCGCTCAACCGACTGCACCTGAATGGAACTTTCTTTCTTTTCTGCCACCGTTGTGAGACGACAAAATTTTAATCACTGGAAGGAGGAGTTCTTCGAATCACTGAACCAGAACAGTAGCTTACAGCATCAGGGGTCGCATTGGGCCATGGGATTGATGTTTCGCGGAAGACTTATTGTCAATATTATTAAATCAGTGTAGAAGCATTTTATATTTCAATTTGAGATCTCAGATAAAGAAGCTGTTTTCATTTTTCTCTTTCGAAATAAATACTTTGATCAAAAGAAAAAATGGAACAATAAATATCAGATCCCCAAAATTCTGTAACTATAGAGAATCTGACTTTTAGAGTTTCACTTTCCTCGTCTTTATGCAGAGTTTGTCACAGTTTGTTAGTAACAATGTTCTATTTGTTTCCTAGCGTTTATCAATTCTCAGAGTTTATGAATATTGATTGTAAGTTTTCTAGACTATCAAATTCAATTTTATGTACAATTCCGAATTCCGAGTTCAAATGAGGAGTAGGCGATGACTTTCGAGCATCGCACGCGTTTTTCTCGAGCTCCCTAAAATTTTTATTAAATATGTTTTAAAAGTTACTTGGTTGATAAGGAAGATAACAACATCGGTGACCAATACATTTTATGGCAGTGATATTGTTATAAGTGAAACGAGTTATTCCCCCAGCATGGGTGAGCTTTTGAATGAGCCATTTTCGCTAGTGTTTTGCCCCCAAATTGTAGTTTTCTAAGAAAAGTCCGCCAATAGTTTGGCCAAAAAGAAAATTACTGAATAATAAAATATCTCCATCGGTTTCGAATGTGTACTTCCTTGGATTTCATCGGGAATGGTGCCAAAAATTAAAATTGTGACTATTGGAAAATTGTTTTGAATTGACTCGCTGATGGAGAGAAGAGAAATGAACCTAGAGAAGGTACTAAAACTCTATTCATGAAAGCATTTCCTTGGAATTAGAAAAACATTTTTCAAGTGTAGAAACAGTATGTGTGGGCATTTTCTTTCAAATAATCACTTTCATTAAAACAAAATTTGTGATGGCTTGGAATCAGTTGTTTTCCTTTGCTGTGCATGCGGTTTTCTAAATGTCGTCTAAATCACGGCTTACTGTGACTTGGAAGATTACTAGTTTGCTACACAAAGATAAGTATCCGTGATAATTTCTTTTGTATTGATGTTATGGTAAGTTTAAACAATGATCAATGATATAAATAACTGTATTTCAAATAGCTTAACTCTATTACGGGGTTTTAGTGGGGGGAATGGACAGGACATTGAACGATCGGAAAACTGATATACAATGGATTGTGGGTTCAAGCCAGCCGGAGTATCTCGGCAAATTTGGAATCATGAGTAGAATCCCATTCGGGATTCTTTATTTGTTTCGAACAGTTGAAAGAGTGTAAGATGAGTCAAACCTGTCCCAAACCAGTGGTAACGGACCCCTTGGTTGTAATGCAATTATTGTTGATGAGTTAAGCATGAACAATATTTGAATATGCGATCGAGACTTCCCGTACCGACTCGGGTCGAAAGACCTATCAGCCACTGGTGGGTTTTCATACATACATACATACATACATACATACATACATACATACATACAATTCCGAATTCCGAGTTCAAATAATAGGAAAAAAATTAATTGTACGAAATTGATATTTGCCCTACAAAGACCGTACCAGAGTGGTACAAAAATTGATTCCCATGCTATGCAGAAGATAATTGAAAATAATTCTCGCGTGAGCTTTTATTACGTAGAATGAAACACCTTAAGAATTCACAGAAAACTGCTGCAAAAATTATCAAAACAACTTTAAAATTTTTATTTCACATATAGAATATGTTGTCCAGGCTACAAATATACTAAAATGGAAAGAAGTTGGGACTAGTTTATGTCAGTTTTGTATTTTTTCCTTATAAAAATGTTTGTTTACATTTTGTTTCATACGACGTAATGAAAGCCCATGCGAGAATGTTTGCATGAAAATACGCAAAACACATCAAATATATGCTTGTTGTACTCAAATATGAGCGTGTGAAGACAAATGGCGCAAACACCAATTTGTTGCGTTTGTTCAAGCTTCCATGTTGTCTATCAGTTTTACAAATCCACTTGCACATTTTTGCAATAAATGCTCGTGAATTTGAGAAAAAATAACACTTGAAGTTGTAATAACTTTGCTAGGAAATGCCGTAAAATTTTGCAAACTTCTGCAAAACTGCAAAACAAATGTTTAGGACATCTTATTTATGTAAACCCTTTTCTATTTTTTTTAATTTGTCGGATTTTAACTTCTTCAAATCATTCATCCTTTCCAACTCTTTTCTAACAATAGTTGAACATAAAAAAATTACTTAAAAGAAACTTTTAAAGGTCTATAACTCTAATCTGCTATGAACAGAGATGAGTTTTAATGTTTTCAACAAAGCATAAAATTCAACAAATCTTAAAACAAAAAAGTTGGAATTTTCATTTTTTTTTTATAGACTTTGACTAATTTTTTAATGCTTTCAAGTTATCAAGCATACTTGAAGGAGCAAATTTTCTGAAGACACTTTTGAGGTGAAATAAAACACAAGCGCTAGGAAAAAATGTTCCATTTTCTGCCCGATCGGACCCCAACGATAAACATGTAATGTGTGTCTGAAATATTTAACTTGAAGTTCTTGCCATTTCATAGAATAATTGAAGATTTCAATCATTTTTAATGTCGAATAAAATTGACCTTAATGGGTAAAATTCCTATAAAAAATAAATCATTTTTGATCCGTTACATTTCAATAATGCCTGGTTTATTCGTGGTTCGATTATCCGTTTTTTTAACTCCTTTATCCGTTGGAATTATTTTTCGTGATTCCATTAACATTGAAAATAAATTAAAAAAAACAATAATTTTGCCCTCGTTTTAAAGTGAATGATATGACGACTAGTGGATCCACACTTGGCGAAGAAATAGCTTTTTTCGAAATTGTATCATTGCCATCATAGAATGAAGTATCCTTATTGAGATTTAAAAGAGCCTTCACAATTTCTTTATTATTCATCACATCAGTCTGAACGTCTTCTTCTTGAACGGTGTTACTCTGCTCCATCAACTTTTGTAGGTTTGATATTTTTCGCCCTCTGATAATCATCAACAAAGTATCGTCCTCGACGTCGAAATCCGGCTCTCCGTATGGCAAATTCCATGGTAATTTTCGAGAAACAAAGCCTAACACATGTCTTAAATTTTTGAGACATGTTAGGCTTCGTTTTGTTGAATTTGTTGAATCAAAAGTTACGCTAGGTACAGTGTTTTTGAATTGAACTGAAAATGTGATTTCTATAGAATTTTGGGGAGATCATGGGCACATTTTTTCACTCCAGCAATCAAGCTTTAAATTTCTGAATACAGTAATAACGAAAAATTAAACAAATGATTTATTCGTGTTTTTAAATCAGAATCTCATGATTTAAAATAAAATTTTAAAAATTGTGTTACTAGTTATTGGATGGAAAATATTATTTTCGTAAGCAAATAATCGTCTAAAGTTCTATAGAAATCGAAAAATTTAACACAATTTTTCCCAGCAGTACGGAATGTCTATTTCAAAGTGCGTATCGATCGCTTTTGATTAAATCCATTCGCAGTTGGAAAGTGCCACCCGAAGATTCAATCGGGTTAAACAGGTAAATTTTGCTTACAGGGCTTTTTTTCAAATTTTGCAGGTTAAAATTAAATTAGCCGAAAATGATCGGGTTTATGTATGTTCTAAGTGTCATGCAAAGTTGCCGAAATTTTTTCTGTGTTTTTCCGAAAAAAAAAATCTTGACTTTCTGTTTTACCCAGAAATTCTGTGATGGTTTTTCTGTGATGAAAAGAGCATAAATTTCTCCGAAAAGTCATGAAGGAATGAGTCTTTTTAACATTTTACTTAAGAAAAATCAATAAACATTACCAATCTTATCATGTTATTCCAAAACAAAGTTAGAAATTCAAAATGTATGTCGAGATAAAATTTATAATTTTGGAAAAACCGTTCAAAATTTAGAAAATCTGTGAAATCTGTGAATATTTCCAAAATTCTGTGTTCTGTGACACTGTGATGAAAATTTGCTCGAAATTCTGTGAAATTAGAGATTTTTCTGTAATTTCGGCAACCTTGGTGTCATGTAAGTGGTTTTGTGTTTGAGAAAATACTATAAAAATTCAACAATGGGTGTTGCTTAATTTTTAAGATATTGCAGTTTGCTGTATCTCAGGTCACAACAAATAATCCGCATAATGTCGGCAATGTGTTAAAATAATTTTTTGCGTATATTCTAGAAAATTAAAGTGAAATTCTTGTTTTGCCATTCTTGGGTTTTAGTTTTTTTCCAGTACCCATAATCAAAATATGTACTTGTTTATGCAAATAGTTGCAATCAACGGGTTGTTTTCAGTACGAGTCATAAAATCATCCAACGAGGCTTGCCAGGTTGGATGATTAAGAAAAGTTATGCAAAAATCGAGTATTGCAACCATGACCATAGGAACGGAGAGGGGGAGGGGTTTGGGGATCAACCACCCTCCCCTCCATGAGGAACCAAAAAAGCAAGCGAGGTATTCTACTCTAGACTTAAAATTTAAAATTCATAATCAAATTGTGATAATAGAGTAAAGTTATTCAATAGTAACAATCTAGACTAAAAACTAATGCCAAAACCTCAAAAATCCATCCCAAGTTCAAAATGTTGCTACAGTTTTTCATAATTTTCTCACTTGTTCATAGAATATTCAAAGGTCTGAATATTCAATTTTGAATTAAACCCATCTCGGAGATTCTGGTTCCATTTTTCCATTTTTTTTCCGTAACTAAAATTGTATTTTTAGTTTTGTATTTCTGATTCTGTATCCAGTTTAGGATTCTTGATGTTCAGTTCGAATAATCATAAAAAATTAGAAATGAAAAGCTGCCTCGAAATTCTAGTTCAAATTTAGTTTTGCATTTCATATCAAATTTGAACCATGTTTTTCGCAAATTATATGCATTTTCAATGTTTTGACAATACATTTCCGAATACGAGAAAAGAAGAATTTTGTTTTATATTCAAATTCGATGTTTTTAAACTTAATTATAACACAAAATTTATACATTTCAAACTTCTAAATGGCGATCCAAAAATGAAAACTCAAATTTAGTTTTATCATTTGAAATTCACCTTCTAAATCAGATTCACAATACAGATAAAAAATAAATAATTGAAAAAATGAATTAAGATTAAACCAGATCTACAGAATTTTAATAATACATTCATGAATGAAGGCTCTAAAACTTGGCTCCTTATATTGTGATCTGAAATTAAGATTCGGAAATCGTATTTTTGTACATTTCGTATGTGACTTCGGAAACAGATTCAAAGTTCAATTTTTGAATTCAGGTTCAGAATTCAGATTTAGAATGCAGATACAAAATTCAGAAAAAAAAGATTTAGCTTGTATGTAAATAGTTTAAACTAAAAATTTGTTTGTCAATGCAATTTCCAGATTTTAAATTTTTAATTCAAAATTAGTTTACATGAAAATCACAAATATAAAGTATAACTTAAGTTCATTTTCTAAGATTTGTTTTTTGGAAAAAATCCTAAATTTTATTTAAAATAATCATCTACAGGATTGTCATTATGAAATTGAGTCTTTATGAAAAGTATTGGCTGTTAAAGAAACATGTACCTGATCTTCATAGCAGATTTTTAAGCCAAACTAAAATCATAAATTTGGTTCAAGTTTGCATCAAGCAAATTTGATCCGATTTTTTTTTATCGCTAACTTTTTTTTATTTGGAAAATTTTTATTTATTTTCATCAAATGTTAGAATCTTGGAATTTGCAAAAGAGTTTGGAAGATTGGTTTGAGTACAGGTAATGTTTTTTATTTAAGAAATTGAAGGCTACCCTAAAAACAACTTATGTTAAGCTTAAGACTCTTAAACAAATTGAAAGATTTCAACCATAAATTCAAATTCAGCAAATTCCATATTTTGTTTCTTAAGGTTTTATTATAAAAAATTACGCTACCCTTTAGGTTAAGGACCACTTTTCTGAAGTTACGATTCAATAAGAAAACTATTAAGGGGTACTTAATAATTAATGTATAAACATAAAGTTACAAACAAAATTTGTTTTAATTTTTTTATTCGTGCATTGTTGAGAAAAATCATAGGTAAAAATCAGTCACCAAAGTGTTGTTTATAACAAAGTTTTATAACGGCCCCGAAGTTTATTTTATAGCTTGGCCAAGGTTTTTATTTTGCTCAACATAACAGTGAAACTAGGTAGAAAAATCAAATGATGGAATTGGCCTGGTGCATAGGATGCTTATCTATTTTGCGCAGAATTTCCATGCGGAAAGAGGATTGAACCCAGTAATCGGCTCGGCGATTGCTGAATCAATTCGTGTTGGACTTAAATATTATAATTTCAATTTTCGTATACATTGTAGTTTTTGGGCGACATATTTCCATTTTATTTAAACTTTTTGTGGTTGGGGAAGGCGAATTTTAATATTTGAATCCTAACAAATCCAAAGTTATTTCCATTTTTTCTTCAAACTTATTTTTGCAATTGCCTTCACAATTAGTTTTATGGAATGTGTTTTACTAGACAATTTTCCTGCCTCATTGACTCGTGCCTCTGTTTTTTAAAAGCCCAGCCATTCAACTGTTTTAGCTATTCCTGTCAAATCGTAATAAAAAATAGTTAGGTATGCCAGCTGGAACAATTAGCACTGCTTGTTGTGCCGCTGCTGCGCATACACGACATTCCAAAAATGTTTACAGCAAATTTCCAAATCACGCATCATCATCATCGTCCCAATCTGGCTACACATATTTTACTGTTGTCATTTTCGCCGGCTGAAAAGATCCCACCCACACGTTGTTTTTTGTTTTGTTTTGCTTCGAACTTCCATCTATGTAACCTACATTATACTGGATGCCACGCGGCCGCAAACGAGAAATAGGCACTACCTACTAAATGTAAATCTTGTAAGCACGACATACACACATGGCCGTTCCTTGGGGAATTTGTACGGCACTATAGGGTGTCCCATTATGTCTCAGCACGATTTTGATACAACCCTGCTCATTTCGGATGACGTTTAAACGACTGATTTCTGCTGGGTGTTGTTGTTTACAGTTTGACTTGAAACTCTGTGTATCGTGAGCTCCACTTCTCATAATTTTCGTGAAAAGGAGAAGCATTTTCCCGGAGAAGCACAAAAATATCGTCACAAATGGTGTATTATCCCCAACATTTCGCCAAGTAAGTTGGTGAAAATGGAAGCATGAGTGATCCGAAATTCGATTCGGAAGTATGAAGAGGAAAGTAGCTTCGTGAACAAAAAAAAATCTAGGCGGAAATCGGGTTCGGTGGACAAAACTTTGGACCGGAAAGTCATGCGTGCCTACGCCAGTAAGAAAACTGTCCCAATTCAGGATGTGGCAAAAAACATGGATACTCTTTCATCACCGTCCATCGTACCAAGGTAAGATTGGGTCTAAAGACATATAAGAAGCAGAAAAAGCCGAAGCCGAGTCAAAAACAGGCTGCTTCCTCCAAATCAAGAACTCGTAAGTTATATGATCAACTGCTGTATGGAAAATCGGTGTGCGTTATCATCGTCGACGAAACCCGTTGCAAGTTTGAATACAAAATGCTTCCAGATGACCAGTATTACACTGTTCGGAATGGCAAAAGTATTGGCGATACGAAGCAATCAATTTTTACCAAAAAATTCGGTTGGTTTGGCAACCCGATCAGGAGAGCATATCAAAATAATAACTCAAACGTATCTAACCAAGATATTAACATCTGATTCAGTTATAATTAAGTACTCCAAATTTTCGATTTTAAGTTTTTCCAATCTGAATTACCATCAAGACGCCATTCACCGCCCAGTTAAGCGGTTTTTCAACTTCAAACATGTGTAATAAAAAAACGACGGCAGATTTTTATTCGCTTTCTTTACCAATACATCCCAAAACTGCTCTACTTTAAATTAAAAAATTAGTGGAATGCGAAAAATGTACGCTTTTCAAAATAATTAACTAAACTTTGGGGTGTTCAACTGACCCTATTACCGCCCACTCGACTTTTTCGGGTATCGATAATGTTTTCTTAAGGAAAAACTATCTAAACAACACGGAAACTGTGTTTTTTAGTATTTTCCATACAACGAGCTGTCAAAACCATATTTTGGCTCTTTAGAGAATACATTTTGTGAAATTTTTTCCGCAAATTTAGTACAAATTTTAACAAAGTGCGCTGACTGACAAAATGATGATTCCCGGCAAACAACCTCAAGTAACTGGTTACTTTCAGCGATAAAACATCATTTTCTAACATAATCAAACTAAATGCTTCTTACAGTTTACACATTTGACACAATACATGCGTTTAAAACAAAGAAATTGTGCGTGACCGGTCATTAGGAACCCACACTTTTTTTTATACACCAATTACCGCCCATCACTAAACGCTTCAAAAAACAACAACTATTGAAAAAATCGAAAATTTTTTGATGCAAATCTATTCTACGAAAATAAAACTATCGTTTCAAGTCGATTTTAGGTCCAATAGGTACTATCTAGTAAACAAAAACCCTTTTTGCCCTAGGAGTACAGTAATGCTTAGTTCGCTAACAGGCGTCGAATTCAATAATTTGACCGGAAACGAAAAACCAAATATTTTATTTCTGGCTATAGTTAGCATAATTAAGTGATGTTTTTTCGGTGAAATTGTCGAACAATGATGCCGACACAGAACACCGGTCTTATATTTGGAGAAAACATCCTAGTTTTTTTCAAAATACACACAAAAGGGTGATTTTGGGCGGTAAATGGTGTCTGGGCGGTGAATGGCGTCTTGATGGTATATCTTATTCTGATTGACAAACTTGAATGGGGTTGAGCTGATATTCAATGATCAAGTTTTTTTTTCGGATTGTCCTAAAATAAAATGATTATATCTTATTTTGATATACGTACAACTTTTTCTGAAACACGGACATCGAAGTCAACGGCTCAAACCTTACATTAATGAGTTTCGCTCAACAGATTCATAAAATTGAATCAAATTTTTGGGAAACCAAAAATGGGGCATGGTTTTATAAAATAATGTGGTTTATTGACTTTCCACTAGAAAATTTTGTCGAAGCACTCATATCTTGATAAGTTATAATTTTGGTATAATTTGTTATGTTCAATATCAAACTATGCTATCTAACGAGATATAATCTTGATAGGAGCATATCAAAAACTGATATAATTTAGCTATTATCGTATAGATTTTTTGATATAATTTGAGATATTTTAACATCCTACGAGTACTGAATTATAACTCATTGAGATAGAAAAAAATAAGTATCAAAATATCTCATTTTGATATAATTTTGTTTTTCCCTCCTGATCGGGAAGCCACATGTGAATGTGGCATGCTTTAAGAGCCGTTCGTGCCCACTGACACAATGTTTACGCCCGTGGTTATTTTGGACGGATTTGGCATCAATTCACTACGTAAAAGACACGATGGGTTGGCACAAATCCAACAAAGTCCAGATCGTACCGAAGGAGACGAATCCTCCAAATCGTCCTCAAGCGAGACCGATTGAAACTTTTTGTGCCCTTACCAAATCGTATTTGAGAAAACTTGTGAAGCCTGCAAATTCTATCGAAGAATATGCAAAAGACTGGAAAAAAATGGCTAAAATAATTGCAAAGCAGTCTGTGCAGAAGCTAATGAGCACTGGCCTACGATTGACTGCAGTATATTTTTTTATTGATCCACTATAAAAGAAGACTATAGAGAACATAAAAGTGAAAAAAAATAATATGCTTCTAAATTGTGTTTATACTATTTGTTTTAAATCGTGCTTAAACATAATGAGACACCCTATATTAAGCCAAGTTTAAGTGCCGTCATTGGGTTAGTTCAAGGTGTTTTAGCGCTCGGTACCTGAGAAATAGTGAAAGTTCATGGTCTATAAAGTACTTCATGGCAAAGACAGTAATTTATTTGGCCAAATCAAGGGCGTGTTTTTATTCC
The DNA here is from genome assembly GCF_029784155.1 of Uranotaenia lowii. NCBI lineage: Eukaryota > Metazoa > Arthropoda > Insecta > Diptera > Culicidae > Uranotaenia > Uranotaenia lowii. Next base: position 296,669,998 of record NC_073692.1, on the reverse strand, counting down.
ATGTCTCAGTAAATTACATAGATCTCGAGCAACGATTATTCGATAAGGAGCCTAATGTGAGTCAAATTAACTTATCAAGGCAGCTTAGAATGTTGGAATTGCAAAGTGATCGTTGTTTATTTTTCTTCAACTGATCAAAACTTCAAGCTTTTCCAGTACAAGTAATGTTTATAAACAGACCTCTATCGATCGGAGCGATACTCTTGAAGGGGGTAAAAATGCTTCAACCAATCCATTGTGATCTTTATAAAGCCCGAAATACGCCGCCCACCGAAAATGAGTAAAAAATAACAAAATACCCTCACCCTCCATTTTCGGTGAAACAATGTAAACGGCCATATCCATACATCAATCAAAATCATCCGTCAGGTAAACAAATCACCATCGCATCTTTCTACAATTTCTCGGACTACCGTTTTGTTTGGGGCAGCAATCGAAAAAAAAGATAAATGGTAATAATTTTGAAACCGCTAGTAATGAAGGGCAATGCGGTGCAAGCTGTAATCTGTGACTATGGAAGTCTGTTTTTTCTATGATCTTTTGCCCCTTCCTATCCTAGCTACCACATAGGCCCATAAAAATAGCCTTTTGTAATGAAATTTAACCCAACAGTCGCATATGGCGGAAGACCTAACTATGATAACTAAAAAAAAAAACATAACTCAAAAAGGAAACGGAGAAAACAAAATAAACCGCAGAAGCAAACATTTACCTCACATGGCACATGCAATGCACCAGCTTCGATTCGATAGATGTAGTTGGGTAAGTACCTTTGGAATATTCGGGGAGGGGAACGAAATACGTTAAAATGTTGATGGTTACCGCATACAAGTTCAATGAAACGTGACCTTTAGTTTTATGCATAAATGACCCGGACAGAGGTGACCAATAATGGATTTCAATGTGTAAGCAAATAATGGTTCACGTTTTTTGATGATGAACTTTATGTTCAGAATATAGAGAATCACAAGTGTACTGCATTTGCATGCTCGATTGGGAGTTATTCAAAAATAATGGCGTTTTTGGTTTAAAAAAGTTTACAATAAGGAAGGCTGTATATTAATAAAATCAACAAAAATCTGATGTGTTTCAAAATCAAAACTTTAACGATAAAATTTTTCAAGATGTTACAAACCCCGCCCAACTTGCATTCCCGATCACGAGAAACACGCTGTAGAAAATAAACTAATTGACCGATCTTTTTCAAATTTTCAGGCAACGAAATATACCACATTAGTAAACTTTAGGCATATTTACTTCATTAGAATTAAATATTATATCCATACAATCGCATTTTCAGTCTAACATTCATTAAATTTTGTACACATTTTGCTGCAGCTACGGGAATTAACTTTTTCTTCATTTCTTCCTCAGGATCGAACTCCTCAAGATGTTTTCGTAGTGTTTACTTCAAACTTCAAAATAACCCAGTATTTTTCGATGGGTATTCAGCTACAGTGCATTAAATGGATTCATGTCCTTATTTCATTTTTTTCATTTCATAGTTTATTAAGCACAAAAGTGACCACCTTGGGTCCAGATATCTCTAAGACATAATTTGTATAGTGGAACGATCGAGAATAGCTCGAAATGGAGCGATAATCTGCTCTCTAGCTTAGTTGGACATTTTAACTGACCCACAAATGCAGATCCAGATACCTACTAAAACCTTCAGCAGAATTTTTTTTCGGCAGTTCACGCTTTGTTCAGAACAACGATTTTCATCGAAAAATCTTGTATTTATCTTCATTATTTTCATCGCCATACGAATTCAACGAATTCATAATAACTTTAGTATTTAAGATCAACTGAGTAGTTTTGAAACTGGAGTCAAAACTGTAAACAAGTTTTTAGCAAATTCATATTTTGATCCAGAATAAATCACAGCTAAAGGCTAAATGCACGTTATATAAGTTGAAAAATCATATTTCAGTTTTATTTAACCCTCATCCGTCCCTTAAATTTTTACTCGTTACAGTCCCTGGAGTGTCAATTTGACACTCTTGACTCCTGACTAAAACCGCTATATCTCTCTTGTTTTTCAACCGAATTTTACAAAATATATAGTTTAGAAAACCTCGTGATGTAACTCAAATATGTTTCACAGACATTTTTGACCTACTTCTGTTTTCCGTTATTCAAAGTCTAAGAAAAATGTTCCGAAAAAACATGCTTTAGAAAAAGACTTAAGATCAGCTACGGGATGCTCAAAATAAAAAATCACTTAGTGTCCAAGAAAGCTGAAGTTCGTGACTAGACGTTGCACACAAGGATAAATTTTTTTGTAATTTTTTATGATCATGACCACAATGAATGTAAAAAAAGTGGTGTAAAAACCGTACTTTTTAATCAATCAACTGTCAAAATTGTTTAAGTCACACCAAATAAATTTTGAAAAAAGGATTGAAAAGTTGAGGTAATTTGGCCCTTTTTTGCATTTTAAGATTGTCAAAATATGAAACACAGAATTTTTGACATTTTTTCAAAAGTAGCTGTTTTTCAAACCTTTTTGACAATTTTCATTTTCTCAGATTTGTTTGCACTTAAATTCAACTATATTCTGGATTTTGAGTGTATTAACTCAAGATTTCTGCAATAAATTTATATTCGCCAGAAAGCCATGAAAAATAAAAATGTGAAATACATTCTAAATATTCATAAAAGTTAGCGCAAGCTAGCAGCTGCTTGTACGTTCCGAAATTGGGTAGGACTGGGCGACAAAAACGACCAAATCCATAAGGTGGTACCAGTACCAGTTGAGTATTCGGCGTTGAACATTGGCGTTGAACCTGCGCCAAAAACGCTGAACCTTTCTAACTTCTTTGTTTTAGATGCGGATGACTGAAAACAGACAAAAACGCAAGCGTCCGCGTAAATTTTCTGGATATATTTTTGGTTTTATATTTATCATTTTTTGTAAAGTATTGCAGCGCTTATGTAATTATATTACACCACTATAATCGGTATGAAATTGGCTTTCTGGTGAATATAAATTGATTGCGAAAAACGTGAATATACTCAAAAGCCAGTGCAAAGTTGAGAGAATCGTGCAAGAAAATCAAAAAATTCGAAATTTCAACTGCCTTTCAAAATGCGTCAAAATTCTGTGTTTCCTATTTTTACTATTTCGAGGAAGAATTCCCTAAATGGGTTAAACTCCTATCAAAAACAAACAAGTATTTTTACAATCTAAAAATGCAAAAATGTGCCAAATTTCGTCAACTTTTCAATCCTCTTCTCAAAATTTATGAACAATTTTCACGGTTCATTGATTGAAACGTACGGTTTTTACACCAATTTTACATTCTTAAGGTAATGATCATAAAAAAAAATCAAAAAAAAAATATATGTGCAACGTACAGTTTCTAACTTCACACTAAGTGAAATTATTTTTAACATTCCGTAGCTAATCTTCAGTCTTTTTCCCGAAGCATATTTTTTCAGATTTTTCGTTCTTAGACTTTGAACAACGTAAAACTGAAGTGTTGTAGGTAAATAATGTCTGAAAAAAATATTTGAGTTACATTACGAGGTTTCCAAAACTATATCTACAAACTATTTTGTGAGAATCGGTTGAGAAACAAGAGAGATATAGCGGTTTTAAGCGAGGAGTGTCAAATTGACACTCAAGGTTTGATTAGAGAGTTTTTTTCTTGGGCTTTCAAGGTGCGTCAATAAAAAAATCAATGATGCAAAATTAAGGACAGGCTTGGCAAAAACACCGAACCGTGCGGCACTGGTGCCTTGTCCCACTAAGAACACGCCACCGAGTGCATACCATCAACCACTCAGTGGCAGTGCTCGATCGAGACGCTGCATTGTAGCGATCATAACACCGGTGTCAGTGGCGGTGCTTTGCTTATCGTTCGGCAAACACCGGAGCCGAGTGCTTTAACTTCGGAAAGGCACCGGAGCCGAGTGCCTTCTGTTTCGTGAAAGCACCGGAGCTACATGCTGCTTGCTAGCACTGAGTAGCAAATTCGAACGATCATACCCAACAACGCGGCGGTAGTAGCTAGGTACCGTGTGGAGTTTATTATTGGGATGGATTTGAATCATTTGGGGTGAAGTTTATTACTTCACTGTACAGTTGTCCATCAAGATAGAAAGTTCATGTCTTCAGCAAAGTTGTTTGTATTGACATAATCTGTAACTTTGTCGAAAATATTAGTTTTCTATCTTGTTGGAGAACTGAATGGTAGAGTAATCATCTTCACTCCATTGATCAACTACACTCTGCTCTACGGTACCAATTTTTTTTATTCCGCTTCAGATCCTTGTGCTTCTCTAAACGGAAATGGTAATGCGTTTGGGATAAAATTGTTCGGGTGGAGAAAAAGTTGGTATAGAATGATTTTGTTTTTCGACAGCGGATTTAATTTTTCGCAATAAGGCCGGAACAAATTTTTTTTTCTTCTTTTGTCAATGGACTCTTTGGATGATCAAGAAGGGAAGGGGAGGAAAATGAAAAAAAAAAAAAAAATAGAAATAAACTTATAAGATTTGATATGGAATTTTTGTTGGAAACCCTCGACTGGCAGTTCATACACCAATTTATTGAACCATTCCAACCAGTGTATTTTGCAACAGTTCGTTTGCAAAACGAATCCCTCGTTATGGGTGATTGTTTTTCATATCCTAAGTAACACAGATTAAGCCAATTGGCTTTTTTGAATTTTAATATTGTTTCATGAAAACTTTTCGATGGCATTCAAATTTCAAAACAACCGCAAATCAGTCCACATCATTATTCGCTCAATTCTCATTGTTCGATTAAAAGCACACTGTGAATAAACGTTTTTTTAGAATCGATATGAATAAATGTGTAAGACAATAAATTTACAAGTACGCCGAATATAGTACTTGTTTTATTTATCCATCCCTATTTCTCAATGCGAAGTTAATCTTTATTTACGTCATCCAATCTAGAGATAACAAAATTCTTTCTGGATCAACCGATGATCGTTTGCGCCTAAGCAATAAAAACTTGGCAAACATGATGTTTATCAAGTTGAACAGTGAACTATTTGCTATGGTACTTGATAACTACACATGAGAAATAACCTTTTAATACTAATCAATCTCCTTATTTTCATTGCATACAAACGTCTTACACAATATTGATGTTTATTTTTATGTTAACTTTCCAAGTCATGCTTACTGCACTAAAATAGCAGCTAATTTCACCAAAACAGACTCACATTGCAAAGAGAGAACAGAGAAACTTTATGATAAGCATTTCAGAATCTTATCCGGGTTAATACTGGGTATTTTTATTATTTTCACTTTTCGATCATTTATATTGAAATTTCCGTTGTTTTATAAATTTCTCAACCCTTTTCCCTCCAAAATTTTAAAAATAAAATCTTTTGTAGTTGTATAAATTGCAATAATACAGAGTTTCTTTATTGAATTTCCATCACAATATCTGTCTTGAAATCAGACAATATCAGACTTGAAATTCTCATGTTATGAACATTCATATGAACATTTTCAACTTATTTTTAAAAATGATCTCATAGTTAAGTTGCAAATATCATTGAGTGATTCTCTTAACATGAATATTTCTATGTTTTTAATCTTATCTTTTTCCAGATTCAATTCATTGACATTTTGAAGTCTTGTGTTGGTTCTTCAGTTACATAAGTTCAGTTTCATGGTCATTAGGATTCCTTATCTGACTTTTTCCATGATAACTGAATCTGTTTTTTAAACATTAAAGCTCTAATCTATTTTTTTTTTTCAAACGATCATTTTTGCACTTATACCAGTTTTGTCACATTAAGAATAACAATATGATAACAAATTTTTTTATCTGATGAGAATCACATTCATAAACATTTCATGAAAACGTTTTTTTTTGTGTTTCACAGATATAAAATTGAAATTCACATTTGGTACAATTTTTGCTCTGATTGTAACTTTGAATCTCTTTCTTTTATTAGATTCATATTTTGTTTCTCAAAATTTTATTTGAAATTATGATTTAAGATTTCAGACACTGAATTGTGATTCTGAATTTAATCTGATTTTTAGTGTTGAATTCTTAAACTCTTATATCTGTATCTCTATGAAATTTGAATTTCATTATTTTGTTTATTTTTTTGTATTCAATGTTTCAAATCTACATGAAACTTCTCAATTGTCGTGAGGTAAATATCTCTCTATGAATCACAAACCAGACGATCAATGATAAAATGAAAATCATTTAAAATATCTATCTGTTCATTTTTCTAAATCAGAGAATTGTAGTTGGAGATAAGGGTATTAACAAAAACTGAGAACTAAATGTAAAATTTTGAAGCTTAAATCAGAGCTTTCATTGCTTAAAAATGTCCAAGCTCTTCCACAATGTTTGCACTTGATTTATCAATAATTTTTATTTCAAGGTACTAAAACTATTCTTCTACCAAAAATTTCCTTCATATCCAGTTCTTTTACGTTTAAAATGTTTTGTGTTCTCTGGGATAGCATTTGAACAAAAAATCGAATCATAGGGGCCCCCCGAGAAAAAAAAATTGCACCGGGCCCCCCTATGGCTTAACTCGGCCCTGTATAAGATTAATCAAATAAAACATTTAAAAAAAATTTTCCGGCCTTATTGCAAAAATTAAATCCGCTGTCGAAAAACAAAATCATTCTATACCAACTTTTTCTCCACCCGAACAATTTTATCCCAAACGCATTACCAGTTCCGTTTAGAGAAGCACAAGGATCTGAAGCGGAATAAAAAAAATTGGTACCGTAGAGCAGAGTGTAGTTGATCAATGGAGTGAAGATGATTACTCTACCATTCAGTTCTCCAACAAGATAGAAAACTAATATTTTCGACAAAGTTACAGATTATGTCAATACAAACAACTTTGCTGAAGACATGAACTTTCTATCTTGATGGACAACTGTACAGTGAAGTAATAAACTTCACCCCAAATGATTCAAATCCATCCCAATAATAAACTCCACACGGTACCTAGCTACTACCGCCGCGTTGTTGGGTATGATCGTTCGAATTTGCTACTCAGTGCTAGCAAGCAGCATGTAGCTCCGGTGCTTTCACGAAACAGAAGGCACTCGGCTCCGGTGCCTTTCCGAAGTTAAAGCACTCGGCTCCGGTGTTTGCCGAACGATAAGCAAAGCACCGCCACTGACACCGGTGTTATGATCGCTACAATGCAGCGTCTCGATCGAGCACTGCCACTGAGTGGTTGATGGTATGCACTCGGTGGCGTGTTTGAAACAGAGAACACAGTGCAGTGCGTGTTTTGGACATGCCTGATTAAGGATTTCAAGAACTCACTGAGGGTCCCCGAAGAAATTCTATTATTTGGATGCAATCGAATAAAATTACAAGGCGCCAAACTTCCAATACACTCAAGAGCGGATAAGGGTTGATCATTTTGTTAATTTTACCAGTGAACAGCTGTTCTACCTTCTAGAAATTAATTCAGGACTGTTTATTATTCAGTTAGATTAACCAATCAGAAAAAATTTACCTCTTTTATCACTTCTCCCATTTAAATTTTCGAATTGCGCTTGATAAAACCTCTTACATTCCTTAACTTCATGGAATCAATCATCTTCACTTTTATTTAAATTTTAGCTCACTGCTGGATTCTCTAGGACTCCTTAAACGATTTACCAGATGAACCTTGGTCGAATAGTTGATTTTCAGCTGTTTTGGGTCTCCCACCGGAACTTTCCTGATTGCCTAAAATTTTTTATATATAAGTTTCTGTTTTGAACGCTATCTCAAAAATCACTTGACAGATCGTCACTAAGTTTTGCACACGTACATATTACTATGTAGATTCACTGAAAATTTCGTCTATTTCCATCCATGCATTCAAAAGTTTTTCACAAAACATAGTGTTACATTTTTTTTCGAATATCTACACTTCTTAAATACTTCAGTGCACCAAGTTTTCAAAGGGAAAACTGCATTTCTGTATCTTAGGATGGATCTCCAGCTGTGCTGGGTCATATTAATTGTTTTTCGGTTTTTGTTAAAATAAATAACCCTTTTGAAATTAATTTTTACGGCCTTATCGGTGAATGTTATGCTCTCATAGTGAGAACATTTCAAGAATTGAAAATTATAGATGGATAGAAGAAGATTAGATGAAAATTATAGGTGTTGAAAATGAGCGGGTAGAAATTTTTAAGAAGCATTTCACCACATACTTAACTTTTGTTCAATCACGGATCAACTATTTTGAAATGTTAGAATCGGACAGGGTTGAGTCTAACACAACACAATAGTTGATCTTGCGTGGTTCGCACTGCGAAACTTGCAGTGCGAACGAACAAAAGGAAAGCATGTGGTCGCTCTGAAAAGCTCCCGTAAACGGTACAACGGTTCTATCGACGTCAGACTTGTACCGGTTGTTATCTTTGCGAGCGATCCAACCGGGTTTGATTGTTCTTCTATCCATCTATAATTTTCAATTCTTGAAATGTTCTCACTATGAGAGCATAACATTCACCGATAAGGCCGTAAAAATTAATTTCAAAACATAAATCACGGTGATTAATCTTAATTAATAAAATTAAATTTGGCTAATAAAAAATCAAAAAAACGTTGTTCTTTGCATCGATAGCCAGTCTGTACCACCCTATCGACCGAAGCGAAAAACAATCAAACCCGGTTGGATCGCTCGCAAAGATAACAACCGGTACAAGTCTGACGTCGATAGAACCGTTGTACCGTTTACGGGAGCTTTTCAGAGCGACCACATGCTTTCCTTTTGTTCGTTCGCACTGCAAGTTTCGCAGTGCGAACCACGCAAGATCAACTATTGTGTTGTGTTAGACTCAACCCTGTCCGATTCTAACATTTCAAAATAGTTGATCCGTGATTGAACAAAAGTTAAGTATGTGGTGAAATGCTTCTTAAAAATTTCTACCCGCTCATTTTCAACACCTATAATTTTCATCTAATCTTCTTCTATCCATCTATAATTTTCAATTCTTGAAATGTTCTCACTATGAGAGCATAACATTCACCGATAAGGCCGTAAAAATTAATTTCAAAACATAAATCACGGTGATTAATCTTAATTAATATAAATAACCCTAATATTAAATTTACTCACTGTATGATCCATCGCAAGGCCCTAATGGTGAAATATTTAGAAATTAAACTAGAAGCTGTCATGCATTATTTCATCAAAGTCGTGAATTTTATCAAATCGTGAATAATAATGATTGTATTGTAAAAACTACTATCCGAAATTTTTTCTTCAAAATTTATGACTTACGCGTTCCCGAGATATTCATGATGCAATAACGAGAAAAAAAGTTGTACACCTTTTTCTTTAAAATCCATCATTATCAAATCTAGAGCTGTCAAAATTGTTGTTTAAACCAAAATTACTATGAATTGAGTGATAAAAATGGATGTAAACATGGTCAAGAATGTCCACAAAGTTCAAATCAAGCGTTAAAGGGAAGCTAATGATCGATAACTGTAAACCCGGTGCAATGCGACAGATGAGTTCTGATTGAGCACAAAACTTGTGCAAAATCAATTTCCAACAAATTCAAATGACTCGTGGAAAAGTTCCTAGCATATTAAAGTATTTATTTGCTGAATGTTTTGCAAAAAAAATCATGATTTGCCAATACTCTGCTCCTGTGAAAAAAAACAATTTTCGTGACGAAAACATTGGTTTTCGCTGTTTTAAAAGCCTTAAAAGAGTTTTCTTGTTTATATGCTTCGCAGCCTACGATCTGAACTAACCGATTTCATTTTTGATTGCATTCCATGATGATTTTGCAACGGCTGCACATAAATATGTACCTTTTTCAAATTTTATTTTCCTAGTACAATCATAAACTCCGTTCAATTCAAACCGTTTTATTGGTCTTGCAGCCAAACTGTCAAAATTATGGACAGGATATCTGTTGAATTTTCTTTAATTCGATCAAAACTTAATGCATGATTTTTTCTTAATACTTTATTGTATTTCGAGAATTTATAAATATTATCATGTTTACTACTAAAAACTGTATTCTAATCATAATCTTAAATTTCTTCAATCTAAAAAAAAATCATTGCTTTAGAGTCGATAATATTAAATACTTGTTTTTTTGTCAATCAAATGAGGATAAATTGATGATCTTTATATTAAACAAAAAGTTAATCTGAATTGATTTACAGAACAGAAATTCAATATGAGAGACAAGTGTAGGGCACGGTTAATAGAGTAAACAAATTTACTTCAAAATACTAATGCTTTTTTAAGGCTCTAGAAGAAAAAATAAATCTTTTTTATTTATTTGAATTGATTGTTTAGATTAGATTGATTAGATTTTTCGACTGCCATATTCGGAACTCGATTTTCGTAATTATTCTACATACAGTACCGTTCATAATTGTATAGAAATTGGAAGCAAGCGCACTGTCACTTCGACTTTGAACTTCCATAACTTTTTACTCTGATGATATTTTTAGATCATTTTTTTTTTGCATTATATAGATCAACTATCACACTATCATAACACAAAATTTGAGCTTTCTGGAGTTTTTGTGGCCTGAGAAACATTAATTCTACGAAAATCGGACTTTTTCTACTTTTCTCATTCAAACTGCAATATCTCTGAAACTACGCTACATTTTTTATTGAAATTTTGCAGAGTGATTGTTGAAATATAAAGCTAGCATGTCTGAAGTTTTTGAAAAGTTCTATCGATGAGATCAAAAGTTACGCGAGGTGCAATATTTCAGGCATGAACCTTGAAATGCGATTTCTATAGAATTTTGGACGATTCATGAGAACAATATCGTTTCCTCCACCAATCAATCGTTCTATCTAAAGCAAAAAAATTAATCTAAAAATATCATCAGAGTAAAAAGTTATGGAAGTTCAAAGTCGAAGTGACAGTGCGCTTGCTTCCAATTTCTATACATGAACGGTACTGGGCGAGTCGCACGCGTTTTTTTTTTTTTTTTTTTTTTTTTTTCGTCCGCGAATATTTCGTTTAGTAAAGTTTAAATACATTTAATAAAGATGAACGGAACGAAAATTTCAACCACCGAATATCAGGGGCTGGAATTCATCATCCATTAGAATTAGTCAGTGATAACCGGAAGGCCGGGGAATGTTTTTTTAAAATCATTGATATGGAGCTTCATTTAGAGTCCCAGACGGGTGGCTGCTGGTGATCGGAAAAGTTTTCGGAAGAGCTTGTGTGGTTTTTATGATGTTGAAAAGGAAAGTCATAACTGGGGCGAGTGCGGAAGTATTTGGCTCGTGCTGCTGTTGTCGTGTTTCGCCGCCGATTTGTTTCATTCTTTCAAATGGAGAAGTTTTACAAAATATATTCGAAAATATTGCAAAAAGATCCGTTAAAAGTAACCACCTAAGGGTGCTTCTGTATGACAACAATATGTTAACTTTGTAAGAGAAATTGATCGAAAAATAACGGTGCTTTTGCTGGAGCAATCAGGAATACAAGAATACAAAATCCATCGATTTTCGATTGAAAAATTTGATAGTTTATGTGTATTTAAGGGGACGCATTGGGTGAGGGATTCTTTAATCAATACCGTTGAAAAGTCGGTGATTTGTTGTTTCCGTTGTTCTAAAAGTGCGGTTGCGGGAAACTGAATTGTGTAGAACCATAGGTTCCGGTGCATGTTTACAAGAATCTATCCAATCACAAGAAAAAAGCGAATAACAGGTTGTTACGGTACAAAATTGGAAAAAATAGTATTGGATGATATTTAAAAATGGATAGAATAGTTAGCAGAATGACGGGAGGAAATTTGTTTTCCTAAACGTTATAAGCCACCATTTTTTGTTTTGCTTTTTTGAACTGCGCTTCGTATGTTTAAGTTTTGGCTTGCTATGATTTAAATGCGGATTGCAACGTGTTGTGATTAGCCAGCAGATGGAAAGCCTACAGAAGAAATGTTTTTTATGGGATAAAGATAACTATCCATCCATTCAATAAATTCTAGTATCCTTTTCAAATGGTACGAGGTAAGATGCTTAAAATTTGTAACTATTTTTTATTATTGTATATTATATTCATAAATTCAAATAGCTTAACTCTATTATGGGGGCTTAGTGGGGGGTAGGACAGGGCATCAAACGAACGGAAAACTGATATACAATGGATTGTGGGTGTTACTTCAAATGGGAATGTTACTTCAAATGGGCTCGACACTAAATTTCGAGAGCAGTGTTTTATTTACAGCAGCTTCAAAGCTAAAATATACATATTCGATTTTAGGTTTAGGGACATGTTTTAGGTTTAAGCACAAGTTAAAGTTCGATCACACTTACATTTTAGTGCGAGAAAGTTGGCTACGCTAAGCTAAGCTACTCGTCTTTTGATCCCGAATCTATCCGGTCCGGATGATGATATCACTAAATGTGAAATGAAGCTATTTAAGGTCGACTCGTTTAGTAAAAACATCTAGCACTTACGGTTAACGAAGCTCAATTAAAATATCAGGCAAATCATCAATTGCCTATACAAATCGAGTGGTATCGGAATAGTGCGATCACTGTATAAACAAACAGTGTGAATTGTTAATCCATCCTAACACATTATAAAAAGACAACTTACGGTTGGATGAATAGAAAACTGTTGAACTTCCTCAAGTGGCCTCTAGTGATACCGTTCCTACTGGAGAATCACGGAAATTCCTCAAAATTCACTGCAACTAACTATCACTCCTTACTTGTTAATACAGACGCTCACAATGCGGGGGAAATCAAAACAAGGTGCTTATACACTATCAGAAAAAGGCAGTCACACACGGCGTTATGTATTGACAATCTGGGATGGGCTATCAGTGGCGCCGACAGGGGGTTCAAGCCAGCCGGAGTATCTCGGCAAATTAGGAATCATGTGTAGGGCACTAAGGTACCTTTCCAGGATTCTTTATTTGTTTCGAACAGTTTGAAGGGAGTGAGATGATTCAAACCTGTCCCAAGCCAGTGGTAACGGACCCCTTGGTTGTGCTGCATATATTCTTGATGAGTTAAGCATGAACAATATTTGAATGTGCGATCGAGACTTCCCGTACCGACTCGGGTCGAAAGACCTACCAGCCACTGGTGAGTTTAACTACATACATACATACATACATGAACGGTACTGTATATCTCAACCTATATGAGTTTTTTTTTGTTTTCTAATTCAGGCTGTTTTACGTTTAGTGCAGGATTTGTTAAAACCTTTACATTAGTCAAAAGTGTCTCCTAATCAAATCCATTATCCCATTCCTCGAACAAAATTCTTTGCTAGGATGCAGAGGTGACCTCGGCCCTAAAGCGCGATATTGATCTTTCATCCTTTTCTACCTTTTCCAAACTATCTCTTGACTACTAGGACGTGGCCGGCGCCGTTATTCATGGTTCAAAGAGAGTGCAACAGTTTTGGACATTGTGAATGTGATGTTAATCCCAGACACCATTCTTCAAAATTGATGGCCTCGGTCAATCACGAAGTAGCAATATAGTGTCCTCTTTCCAGTGAGGGGAAAAGGGAATTCCATATCATTTATGAATCTTTACCTACACTTAAAACCGACCATATACACTGCCGGCCAAAAATTTGGGATCACCCCCTCAAAAACATGAAAATTTGGATCGGCCATATCTCAGCCATCTTTTGACGTATTGCGATTCTTTTGATCTCATTCCAGAGATCGTGAGCAAAGCCTTCTTTGTATGTTTTGACAAAAATGTTAATGTTGAGTTTATATGACTTAAATTTGGTTTTAAGTTGGGACATTTTCAAAAAACTGCACTTTAAATTCAAACTCAATCATCTCAGGGTGGGGTGGATCAAATGTCAGTTGCATTCGAATCCTCTTTTCATACTTATCAAAACACATTTGTTTAAATTGGTGCGTATATCGTGTTATATATTTCAAGTACATTCTAAACATGAACGAAACCGATTTTATGTTTAAGCATATTCTTGTGCTAATAACCGATATAGTTTAGAGCGTTTTTATTAGTATAAACATTTACTCTAGATTAGTTTATTGTTCAATAGTTTTGCCAATAGCTCCGCGTCCATTTTTATCTCGGGAAACTGTTTGATATCAGAAATGGCAACAACAAAAATTCCTAAGTCTCTTTAGAAGCCAGCTCATTCACGCGTCGTGCTTTCTTGTGTAAGAATCCGAAACCTGTTTTGCCGTCTTCGATTCGAGTCTCACGATTTGGCATTGCCACACGCTGCTAGTAGCAAAATGTACACAAACGACGTCGAATCGACACAGTCAGTCAGTCAGTCAATCGTCGTAAGTCTTTGGGAGTCCTTCTTAAAACTTCAAATACAAACCACACATCACCAGGCCTTCCTCTAGCGTCCTCTAGCGTCCTCTAGCTCTTCCAAACACCTGTCTGTGGTTTGGATAAGATACTGTTCGTTCGCTCCATAGGTAGGTATCGTCCACGTAGTGATTCGTGTGACTCAATAATCGTCTTTTGGTTGTTTTGATAAAATCGCATTCCGCGACCTTGACGGAGGGTTCCAACATGTTTTTTTCTGTCTTTTTCTCTCTCTCTCTCGTCTTCCTAATTTTGTGTTGCATATTGATGAGGGTCATCACACATCGGCACGGCACACGATTTGGCACGCAACAAAGAAAAACCTGTTACGTATCGACCGACGATGACGATGTAGCTAAAGCTTAATCCTGCCATGGAGATTTTTCTACGATACCGACTGATAGAGGAGAAAACACTACATTCGGATGCGTTTCGCCTTCGCCAAGTTGTCGTTGTTTTCGGAATTCAATAAACATGAGCGTTCTTCATCAGAATCAGAATTTTTAATGAGAGCAAACATGGGAAACCGCGAGGTGTGAACGACTTTGGAACGGAGTTGATTTGGTGCTGATTTGTGCTGACAATCTTCATAAATCGGCGCGGCCCAATGACCTATCACGATCAGCTCTAACCCCGGTCAGTATAATTTGTCTTCCATCGAGATAATATTTATAAATATAAATGATAGTAAAACGCTACATTTCAATCATCAACGAACGGGTGTGTGCCCTGGTGTAAATCATATTTGATGTGTTGTGATTGATGCACCCGCTGAAGTTGGCAGCTAAATTTTTAAAGTTATTTTCATTCGGTTCGTTGAGTTTTATGTGAGCCGGAAAAGCGTCCGTTTTTGACATATTGGAAATCTTTAGGCGCCAAATAAAAAAAAACATCCATCTGATATTCGTCTTTAATGGCACATGTGTGCCTTGCGGGGGTTCGATACCACCCAGATTGTCTGCAGCTATTGTTGCTGCTAAGTGAGTTGTTAGCACATTCCTTTGCTGAGTTTAAATGCAACTTGAGGCAAATCAAGGATTATCTATGTACACATATATAAAATGAATTTATGTCTGTTTGTTTGTCTGTTATCTAGATTACCTAGATTCGGAACTACTGATCCGATTTGCGTTAAACTTTGCAGGGTATTGGAGATCGGGGAAGGTTCCTTTTATGGTTTGAGACTTCTCCCCCTCACAGTAAGGGGGGAGGAGGCCTCCCAAACAATAGTCTCTCAACCGATGGAGCAATTGACACCAAATTTGGCATGGGAGGGTATTTGGGTACGAGGAAAATTTCTATGAATATTTGTGACCCCTCTTTTTCCAGTAGCAGGTAGGAAGGGTGGAGGGGGGCTCTCTTATTTTTTACATAACTTAAAAACTAACCAAGCAACTGAACCTAATTTGGCATAGGATTGTATTAGGGTACGAGAAATGTTTCAATCAATGTTTTGAGCCCGTCCCTGCTTCCAATGGGTAAATTGGACAGAGGGAGGGGACTTCCACACATTTTTCATATAACTGAGGATAACTCGAACAAATGGAACAAAATTTGGCATGGGAGGATATAAGGGCAATCGCAATCATTCCTTTCCGGAGAAGTTGCTAAGTTGTAAAAGCACCTGGACAAAGTTAGTAAAGATTCCATCTCCAAAAATGCCATGATCCTAGGAGTTGCTTATGTCCAAAACAAAAATATGATTGATGTCATTTGCAAGGTTGGTCAGAAACTTGGTTCAAACCTGCAAGCAAGCCAGATTGAATTTGCATGCCGATTATTTTCTAGTAAAAATAAATTGGACCCTCTTGTACCAATTAAGGTGATCTTTAATGAAATTTCGGCCAAAGAGGAATTATTATTTAAAAAGCGTACCTTTGGGCAAAGAAACCGTCACTTCAAGATAAAGAAGTGAGCTTTACCGCGAACATTACTTCTTATATACGGACTTTCGATGTTTGCAACGCCATCTTAAGTGTTCCGGCAACAAGATTCATGCATCTAGCCATGGTAACCAAGGTGTGTCTTGGAAAAACAAATCAGCTTTGAAGGTATATTTGTTAGAAGTGAGTACTGCAGAGCCATCTACAATGCTTTAAATGGGGAAAATATATTTTGGTTGATCAGTTGGAGGAATTATTCCTTCCTCCTCCACAGGGACTGAACCTTCTTTCTACTATTGGCATTGATAATGCTTCACAATGATCTTTGATCGAAAAGTTAATAAGTTATATAGTATATGACCAGGCTGTAAAAGCAACATTACCATTATTAGTTATATCACATTAACAATATGATACTAAAAATTTTGGTTAAAATTTAAAGTCAGTTTTGCTGCAAACACTCTACAAAGCACGAAAAAGTAGTGTTTTTACCTGCTATGGTAAATTCTTTTGTTTCCATGTTGTTAGAAGTGCTTTCTATCTCCATAAGTGAGTGCAGTTGTTCGACCATTGTTTGTTTTTGATGCAAAAAAAAAGAGATTTATTGTCATTATTTCTTTCATAACTCTTCAAGGTGTTAATGGCCCACTTTGATGTCTTCAGATGAAAGTTGCATCATGAATCGAGCTATACAA
Organism: Uranotaenia lowii; assembly: GCF_029784155.1. NCBI lineage: Eukaryota > Metazoa > Arthropoda > Insecta > Diptera > Culicidae > Uranotaenia > Uranotaenia lowii. The sequence continues at coordinate 296,653,123 of NC_073692.1, read as the reverse complement.
TGGTATTTTTTGCAAAATTTTCGGTGGTGCAGACGGTACTTTTAGACGCTATTTAAAGTTTATTTACAACTTTTCATGTTCATAATTATTTAATTTTTTCAACTATTTTATTTGGAAAGCTGATAAAATTTCAATGCATTTTAATGTGCTATTTTATAATTTCCGTTGAAAAATAACAGAGTTATGTAGCTTTGATGAACGGTTATTTTTTATTAACAAAAAAATTTAACCGAAGCTAACTAAAAAATAAAAATGTTAGAAATCTGAAAAAATACATGTGTTTTTTTCAGACGCAAAAATGAACCAAATTTTCAATTTTGGGGAAAATCTGAAGACCCCCGGCGCGAATTGGAATATGTCAAAAATATGGAAGATCTTGACCGTATTATGACCAAGTATGTTTTTACACCAAACAATAACAATAGCTCCGTTGAAAGTGTTGTATTTTCACCCAAACGCAAGAGGGTTTAAAATATATATATTTTTCATTTTAAATTTGTGTGTTCTTGTTTCTATTATTTTAGTTATGGATACTTTAAAAAATAGATATAACGATAACATAGAAGATTTTAAATTAGCAATAGACACTAACAATAATAAGAATCTACGAATATTTCAATGGAACATTCGGAGTATGAATGATCTGTAAAAGTTTGATAACATCCTTCAGGTTATTGAACTTTCTAAAGTGGTGTTTGACGTGATAGTGATTTGTGAAACCTGTCTCGTGAAAGAAAACTGTAAACGCTATAATATATCTGGATACTCGTCGATCTTTTCGTGTAGGTGTCAGTCCAATGGGGGATTAGCGATGTACGTCAATAATAATCTAAATTTTGAAATAAAAAGCAATATATAACTAGATGGTTTTCACAATATCAGCATTGAACTATCGTTAAATGGCCAGTTCATCCATTTTCATGGAATTTATAGACCACCGTCCTTTGCTTTTAACAATTTCTGTGACAGACTTGAAATCTTACTCTCCTCTGTTCGTGACAGTCACTCTTGTTTGATAGTTGGAGATATAAAGAAGATATAAATATAGTTAATCTAGAATCCAACAAAGCAGTTATAAGATACAAACTCATCATTGAGTCGTTTCGTTATATATGCACAAATACATTTCCCACGAGACCAAGAAATCAAAATATCCTTGACCATGTAATTACAAAACATTTAGATTAATTATTAATCACAAACACGCACAGTGAGTGATGCAAATTCCTGTTTACAAAATATTTCCTCTGTTTATTGCACTCTTCTTCGTGAATGTACCAAAAAAATTAATAAGTGTGTTACTATTAAAGGAAAATGTTGTTCTTGGATGTCTTTTGACCTAATTACGTTCATAAAGCTAAGAAAGAGAAAGAGAAAAGCTAAGAAAGATTAATGTTGAAAGCCTCTTAATAACTCATCGCATGTGAAATTATGGAAAAATATAAACACTCATCTAGGAACTTCCAAGAAAGATTCGAGACCAGAGATGAACTTGAATGGGAACATTTGCAGTATAAACAATAAAAAAGATATTTGTCAACACTTTAATTCCTACTTTACAAACATTGGAAAGAATCTGGCCAATTTTTTTTTAAGTTCGAACGCACAGCGTGAGGAGTCGGATACCAAAACGGTTTTTAAAGGACCATGGTTGGCATTAAATTAATTCAAGTACCCAAACCACAAGACATAATATCGGTTCTGAAATAATTTAAGTTGGAAACTTTCAAACATCTGGTTTCGTTTGAAAAATAATTTTGAAAAATTTAATTTCGAATCATATGAAATTTACAAGAATTCATTAGATTTAACAGCGCAAAAATAAAAAATAAATAAATACAAGAGGAAATAATCTGGGATTTGTTTCATTCTGGAAAATGTTCTATTCTGGGGAAAAAAATTCTGAGAAATGTTCCATTCTGGGAAAAAAATTTCTGGTAAATGGTGCATTCTGGGGAATTTTTTTCTGGGAAATGGTTCATTCTGGGGTTTGATTTCGGGTATTTGTCATTCTGGGGAAAAGTCATTCTGGGCAATAGTTTTCGGGTAAATGGGATACAATTATATGCCCCATCTACAAGAAGGGCGACAAATTGGACTGTGAGAACTACCGAGCGATTACTGTCCTCAATGCCGCCTACAAAATGTTGTCCCGAATCCTACTCCGCCGCCTAACGCCACAAGCAAACTGATTCGTGGGAAGTCATCAGGCCGGCTTTATGGAGGGACGGTCTACGACGGACCAGATATTCACATTACGGCAAATGCTCCAAAAATGCCGGGAACACCAAGTCCCTACGCACCATCTATTTATCGACTTCAAAGCCGCATACCGTAACCGGCTATGGAAAATCATGGACGAGAACGGCTTTTCCAGGAAGCTGATCAGACTGATCAAGGCGACGATGGATGGAACGCAGTGCTGTGTGCGGATTTCGGGTGAATTGTCGAGTTCATTCGAATCGCGCAGGGGGCTTCGACAAGGTGATGGTCTATCCTGCATGATGTTCAACGAGGCGCTAGAAGGTGTTATTCGACGAGCGGTGGGTGAAATGCGGGGCACGATTTTCAACAGATCCAGTCAACATATCTGCTTTGCCGATGACATTTTGATATAGTCGGCAGATCATCTGCGGCGGTGGAGGATATCTACCGCGAACTGAAACGCGAAGCAGGAAGGATTGGGTTGATGATTAATACGTCCAAGACGAAGTACATGCTGGCCTGCGGATCCGAGACCGACCGAACCCGCTTGTCCAGTAATAACAAGGTCACGATCGACGACGACGAGCTGGAGATAATCGAAGACTTTGTCTATCTCGGCTCACTGCTGACCGCAGACAATGACACCAGCCGTGAGATCCGGAGGCGAATTATCAGCGGAAGTCGTGCCTACTATGGACTCCACAAGCAACTGCGGTCGAGAAGACTTAGCCCTCGCACGAAGTGTAACCTGTATATGACGCTCATTAGACCGGTTGTTCTCTACGGGCACGAGACATGGATATTGCTCGAGGAGAACCTGCGTACACTCGGGGTATTCGAGCGACGAGTGTTAAGAACCATCTTTGGCGGCGTACAGGAGAACGGAGTGTGGAGGCGAAGGATGAACCACGAGCTCGCGCGCCTCTACGGCGAACCCAGTATCCAGAAGGTGGTGAAGGCTGGCAGGATACGCTGGGCGGGACATGTTGCGAGAATGCCGGACGACTGTCCTGCAAAACAGGTGTTCGCTACGAATCCGGTAGGAACAAGACGAGCGGGGGCGCAACGAGCGAGGTGGTTAGACCAAGTGGAGCTTGATCTGGCGAACGTGGGGTGCCCGAGGAATTGAAGAACGGTTGCCATGGACCGAGTGAATTTTAGGAATTATGTTCGTCAAGTTATGTCGTGAGACGGAATACTATGTAAATAAAAATAGACAATAAAACAACCTGCAATACGGTTTCAAAGCCGGCTGTAGTACACTGATAGCTATGTGTGAACTGATTGATTCTGTCATAGAAAATATAGACAAAAAAAAAATCGTTAGAGGATTGTTCCTAGATTTGAAAAAAGCCTTTGATACTTTAAATCATAAAACCCTCCTCAAAAAACTTGATCTTCAATATGGTCAATTTCCCGAAGGAACCCTCATTGTAAATAATCGATTAACGCAGTTAAGTTTTCTATAATTTCCAATTTCTACCTAGTAGTTAATAATTTATCAGATGCCAGAAAATCGACACAAACATTATCAGATTGTGGCAAAAAAAAAGAAAAGGTTTAGTTAGCAGCTTTTAGTGAGTTTAACGTTATCAGTTCCATCTTGAGGGATTTGAAATTCAATCATGTGATTTCGATGATAATCCTGATGGAATCTTCCTTCAAATAATTTAAAAATTCAATAAAATAAGGTTTACATCAGTTTTAAAACGAATTATTAAATCATTCGACGTTTATATGTATTGTAACGCAAAACTACTCAACAATAGTTTGTCTATCGCAAAAATATAAACCTATAAAAAATCAAAATGGTAAAATATGAAAAAGAATAGTAATGGTACTCAAAAAGGATTTTTGATTAATTACAATGTGAAAGATAATTAAAAGAAAAAAAATACTAATTGGTGTCATATATTGCATCTTTGTTTTTAACATTACAATATATTTTGATCTGGTTTTCTAAGAATTTGGATTATTACTTTTCCTCTTCACATGATAGAACCATCGTACGAAAATTTTCTATCTAAGTTTTTTGTTTCATAAGAAAAAACAGATGAGAGAAATTTGGTTTTTATTTTAACATCATTACACCAGTCATCAAGTGTATCCTGATCGAATCCTTTCCCCCATTCCACCAATCACTTTATTTGCTAAGATGCAGAGGTAATCTCGGTCCTAAAGCACAAAATTATTCTTACATACCCTTCTCTCTTTTCAAACCTATCATTTGACTTCTAGAACGTGGCTGGCGCCGTTATTGATGTCCAAAGAGAGCGCATCAGTTTTGGACATTGACAATTTGCCGTCAATCCCAGACACCATTCATTTGACCTATGAACAAAATTGATGGTCTCGGTCAATCACGGAGTAGCAACCATTGGCGATTTCACTGAGTCACGCCAGCGATCATGGAATTCGAAATGTATGTAACCTCAATCTTGAAACCAATAATGAAAACATATTTAGATATAATTTGATTACGATGTTTTTGTGATGCATTTCGGGTTTAATGACTCCAGGTGGATGTAAGTAATGAATCAAGCTAAGCTAAGCTGCTGCTTTAGTGAAAAACCAAAACTTGAATGAAAATGAAATTTCAGGAATTACGTGTGCATCATGTTACAGGGCTATAAGCGACCTGCGGTAAAAAAGTAGGGCAAAATAGTTACTTTGAAGTGAAATTAAGGTAAAATTAGTGACAAGACGAAAACCGAAAAATAAAACGCTTCAAAGACAATTCGGTTAGTTGAAAAAAGTTTTTTGAAAGGCTCTTGGTCTTACTAGTAGAAAGGCAATACGTTGGACAGAAGAGGAACATTTTAAATGAGCTTAGATAATTTAGGAATAGCGAACGCAGAATCCTTAAGTTCTAAGGAAACAATCGGAGGAACCAGAAGATCGTACCGGAAAGACTAGGACAACTAAGTCCGACAAGAACTTCGAGTTTATCGATTTTCTTTGGAAAAAATCCACAAATTTTGAGACTTCACTTTACAGTGTATACACACCCAAATCCGATTTTTTTCAATGTCACTAAAACAGTTCAAAAAGTCTAATATTATATTGAAAAAAAGTGAACAAATCGAAATAAATTAAGAGAAACCAAAAATTTTATACAAAATGGTTATACGTGAGAAATCTTCAAATTCAAATAAAAAACCAGCTCATGTTCAAGTTTAAAAATATAGGGGAGATGGGGGCATAATGGCCACCTTAAGGAAAACGGTTATTTAACCATAGTTAATAGCTATAATATGGAGGTTACATTATTGTTTCGTGTTCAGACACTTGAAAAGCCTATTCCCTAACGGGCTGAAACGTGAAAAACTAGATGAAAACGTTAAAAAATGCATTTTAAAAAATTTTGCCAAAAGCTGAAAACCAGCCAATGTGGAGGCATAATGAGAACTCCCCCTGAGGCAGTATGAGCACCATTAATCAGGGCAAGATGTGCGTTTCCTGCCGGGGAATCTAGCAGCGAATTCAATTCGATGAAGTCAGGTGAGTCGTAGATTCATCAAACAAAGCAATAACAAAATAATCTAGGTCTGTTTGTAGAATACAAACAATTCACGCACGCTCATACATTAAGTGCTTTGTTCGGAGGATGATGCTACTAGCCGTATAATGTAACAATAAAAATATCGATCATGAATTGTGAATGGAAAAATATCACCTCGAACAGAAATCTAACACTAGTCTTTTGATTACCTCTCCGACACCTTACCAATAGGCCAAATTGTCGGATGAAAACTAGTCAAGGTGTGGCGCTATAAATCAATTTTAATTCGCTGCTAGATTCTACGGAAGAAAATGCTCATTATGCCTCGATAATATGGTGCTCTATATGCCCCTAGTCAACAAGTTTAAGTAAAAACGTGTTTTAAAATTGATAAAAGTGAAAAATCAAAAATTTTATGATGGTAAAAATTGAGAAACAGTACATCATGTTGCAGTGCGTACATTATAGATCAAGGTTATTTTAAGATCATAAGAGCTTATTTCGTGGTGCTCAAAAATTATAATATTTTCGTAACTTGAGAACCGAGCTAGTTTTTTTTAAATATCTCTGTAAAGATGATAAGGAGATTCCTTTTTTTGTGAAAAATTAATACTATAGGAAGTACGAAACAAATCCTCATGAAAATTTATTTAAGAAGATACGCACTTTCGTAGAAAAGCGTAGTTCTCATTATGCCTCGGGCGCTCGTTATGCCCTCATCTCCCCTACTTGAAATTGAGTAAAGATTTACATTTACAGAAATTTCTTTTCGAGAAAGAGTCATGAAATTAAAATTTAATAAATCCTCATGAAAAATTGATAAAATAATGATAGAAGATTGGAAATAGATAAACGACCAAATGTTTGCAGAAAATTGACAAGGACTCAAAGAACTTTAGCGAAAAATTGACTTAAGATTAAGAAAATAACACAAAAAAGGCTAAACAGTTTTACGAGACTAATCTTCAAGGTAGAATAAATATTTTCAAATTTAAAACTAACTCAAAGAGAATTTACCGTCAAAAAATGAATCATTTTCAAAGAGATTCACTGCAGACTTTATTGCATGATTCACATAGAAAAAAAAGAGGTTCAAAAAAGAAGGAATCAAAAACAATATTCACAAATGATTTAACACGACCATTTCTTTAAAAAACATAACAGATCCAAGAAACACCTCAGAAATTTCTTGGAATATTGTAGAAAATATATCATCAGTAAACCCCTAAAAAGGTACAGAAATTACTGAAAGTTATGGAAAACTTCAAATAGGTTTTGAAATTTTAAATTGATATCTATGTATATCTACCAATGTTTCAAATGATTCCAAAATGTCTAGAGATAAAGGAACTTAGAAATTAAATATCTGATATTTTCGATTCAATTGAGTCACGTTTCACAAGTTTACCTTCCATTCAATACAAACAAGAGTATTAATAGCATGGAAGTTTCCTGCCATGTGATTAATTGTACTGTAGAGATTTTGATTGATTTTTTTAAAATTAAGTTGAGAATTATATTTTAACAAATTCAAGCTTTAACAGTCATAACACTTTAAATCTTGGTTGAACATGTTGTAAGAGTGTCTCTTTGGGAAATATTTTATGTAAAAAGTTTATTAATAATACTTTTTTTTCTTGACACGAAATGCCAAAACGTTGGTAAAGTGACACAAATAAACAAAAAATACATATTGTTTAAGGCGAAAAACGATTTTTGTTTAAACTCAAGTTTTATTCATAGAATGTTTAAGTGTTAGGTATATATCAAAGCTAAACAAAACAATAATCTTCCTTTACTGAATCTGAGCCAATCTCCCAATTTAGATCGTGTGAATTCCCACAGGACTCGTAAAGAAAGAAAAGGAGGAAAAATTAAAAAAAAAATAAGCTAAGGAAATTATCGAAAAAATAGTGACTTTAGTGACCAAATTTCGAAAAAAGTAACTTGTGAGTGCCCAGCCTGAAAAAAGTGACAAAGTTACTTTAAAGTGACCATCTTCTAGCCCTGATGTTACAGTATTTTTATTACTGATCAAGAAGATACATCTATCCTAAAAGCTTATTTCCTTGTTCTGGAAAATTATAATTTTCCTTAATTTAAAAAAAAATGGTATTAAGAATATATTTTGGTGAACTTGAAGAGAAGGTTACTTTTTTGTTTAGAGATGGATACTCTATGGACTCCAGAAGCGTTTCGCATTAAAAGTTATTTTCGGAATTGCGTACCTTCGTTCAAAGCCCTTATCAACCCTATTGGTTCAAAATAGCCGTGAAGTTAAAAGGGATTGGTAAACCAAAATATTATTTAAACGAAGGCGCCAAGCACGTCTCATTTAGCAATCACATCACGGGATACGTCAACCTGATCATCTAGTGCTTGGCTTTAATTTATTACCTGGTTGGTATTTTCTTGATGTGCCATGCAAATCAACGGAAGTGCCCTACATATGTTCCTGCGTTATAAATTTCCCACCACAACTCCGGATGAGCAGCAATTGCTGAAGAGTATACAGTGAGAGTGTTTGAGATAACAGGTTTAGCACCATGCGTCGTCATCATGAGACTAATTCGTACTTAGATACTAGGCAGGTACGTGGAGTGAACAAGTATAACTGCTCTCTAAGGAAAGGAACTCGGGCGTGGAAACATGAATGAATCATACAGGAAGAAACAGATTAGCACACATTTTTTCTCTAACTAACAACAACGATATGCAGATACTGTGTCACTTTAGTTAGACTCGAAACGGGAGGGTAGTTTGCAATCTGTGCGGTAAAAAAAGCTAAAACAGACGACTTTTTTATCTGCTGGATTGTTTTTTCCACTTTCATCATTTTCCTTTCTCACCAACGTTTTGCTTCTCCTCAACTTATTTACTTCTACAACAAGTGAGTTCTACAGAGTACATACATATATTCATCTGAAAAGGTGTATTTCACCTTCCCAAATGAGCCCTAATGTGTGTCGTACTGACGCTGGAAAAACAAACAGACCGTGCATTCGAAGACTGACTATCTCGGTCTCATAAAGCTAAAAGTTCGCATTAGGTTGACGAAAAATGTAGGTACATTTTTCCGTACAGCATTTGTCATTTGTCTGTTTGCTTTGGGTTTTAAGTTCTGCTTTACGCTTTATAGCTTCCCATGCGTTTATCGTTCAATGGGAAAGGCCGAGAGTACGTAAGTAATAAAATTTTCGGTGAAACATAATCAAATTAGCTTCGGAGCAACGGGAACCATTGTTGAGTGTAGCTTAAAAAATCAGCAAAAAAAAACACCAATCGATTACTGGTAGGAAGGTAGCAAGCTACCTGTCGTCCCCGTTTGATGACGGGCAAAAGCTCATCGATCAGTCATTCGTTCGGATGTCGTCATTGCGTATGGATTTTGAGGCGTCCTGGCTTACAAAAACCGATACTGTTCATAAATCGATTACTGCTAAACTATTTTTTTTAGTAATGATTTTCGGAATGCAAATTTCAAATAGGTAGAGACAAAGTTTTTTTAAATATCGATAAAAGAGGTCGTTTAGTATGTGTCTATTTTTTTTTTATAACACTAGCTAACCTGTAGATTTCGTTTTACCATAAATTCAATACAAAATGAGCTGTGTGTCCTTTTTTACAGTACGAAATAGCATTCAATTTAAAGGACTATATTAAAGGACCCTGAAGAGTAAAAAAACATGTCTTTTCAGATATATTATCCGAATTCTGTTTCGTAGAATACACCATTATTTACATTTGAATAAAATCACATAAAATTGAATTGCTTGCTTCCTATTTAAAACTAAGAGAGGTTTTTCAATATTATAAATCATCTATACATCTCATTTTTTTTGTACCGCTAGCTTTCCAGGAAAATTTCCAGCAATATTGATTGGTTTCATATATTTTTGGAAAGAATCCAAAGAAATTGGCATCTATTCATTGTTTTACTCCATAATTTCAACAATTTTGCAAAAACAAGTTTAATTAACATGATCTTGAAATTTTAATGTGATTGTTCCTCAGGCCAAATCAATCAGTTGGGGGTATTGGAGGCAGGGGAAAGTTCCTATTATAGTCTGAGACCCTCTCTCTCTCTCATGAAGGGAGGGAGGGGCCTCCAAAATAAAAGACTATTTTTTGCATAACTCGAAAACCAATCAAGCACATAGTATCAAATTTGGCATGGGGTGGTATTTGGGAACGAGGAATATTTTCATGAATATTAGGTACCCCTCCGTCCTCTCAGTGGGGTGATAGGCATAGGGGAGGGGGGCTACCTTACAATTTTTCATATAACGCGAATTCTAATCTAGATACTGGATCCAAATTTGGCATGGGAAGGTATTTGGATACGAAAAATATTATTTTTATTTTATTTACATAGTATTCCGTCTCACGACATAACTTGACGAACATAATTCCTAGAAATCACTCGGTCCATGGCAACCGTTCTTCAATTTCTCGGGCACCCCACGTTCGCCAGATCACCTCCACTTGGTCTAACCACCTCGCTCGTTGCGCTCCCGCTCGTCTTGTTCCTACCGGATTCGTAGCGAACACCTGTTTTGCAGGACAGTCGTCCGGCATTCTCGCAACATGTCCCGCCCAGCGTATCCGGCCAGCTTTCACCACCTTCTGGATACTGGGTTCGCCGTAGAGTCGCGCGAGCTCGTGGTTCATCCTTCGCCTCCACACTCCGTTCTTCTGTACGCCGCCAAAGAGGGTTCTTAACACGAAAAATATTTCAATGGTTATTTGAGACCCCTCCCTCTTTCCAGTAGAAAAGGGGAGGGGACCTCTTTCATAAGTCAAAAACTAATTAAGCAAATAGAACCAAATTTGGCATGGGAGGGTATTTGGATACGAACAATATTTTTATGATTATTTGAGACCCCTCCCTCTTTCCAGTAGGGAGATATAAAGGGGGAAGAGGGCCTCTTTTACAATTTTTTCATAACTCAAAAACTAATTAAGCAAATTTGGCATTGTACGACATTTGGGTACGAGAGGTGGATGAAAAGGTGGAGGAGAGGTCTCCATAAAAATTTTCAGTATAACTGGAGAGCTGATCGAGCAAATGGAACCATATTTAACATGTGAGGGTATTTTGTAACGAGAAATGTATATATTATAAATTTAAGCCCCACCTTTTTTTCAGCGGAAATATATAAAGGGGGAAAGGAGGGCTTCCATACAATTTTTTTGCATAACTCGAGAATTCATCGAGCAAATGAAACCAAATTTGGCATCAAAAAGTATTTGAGTACGAAAAACACTTTTATGAATATTAAGTTCTCACCCATTCATTCAATGGGGAGAACGGAAGGGGGGATGATAGTTCCTTTCAAGTTTATGCAAAACTCAAGAATTTACTACGCAAATTAAACCAAATTTGGCATGGGATGGTATTTCGATACGAGAAACTTTTCTATGTGAAACAATTCCTTTCTGTCAGTAGGAGAATAGAATTGGGAATTCAGGAAGGGAAGAGGAAAGCTTATATTGAACTTTTTTTTTTTTAATCCGAGAAATGAACAAAAGTTGACATGGAAAACTATTTTGATATGATTCTATGATTATCTGACACACCATCCTCCTTTCAGTGAGCAGGTACATGGGAGGAGGGGGGGGGGGGGGGGGTGAGCCCAATACAATTTTGTTAGCATAAGTTCTCAATTCTTTGTTGTAGAGTTAAGGGTGTATAAACCAATTTTTGTGAGGAAAATGTCATCTTATGGCTATATTTCTTTCAGACCCTTTGCTCAAATTGCATTTTAAAGCTGATGGAAATTGATAAACTAAAAACGGCTTTTGTGATAAGTGGTGCTCATATTGGGCCACTTCAATCCACTGAAAACGGGTTTTGTTTACTTTGTCTTTAATACCCTTTTCACATGTTAGTCCTGAAATAAATAAGGTATTGGTTGTGAATGTCCAGTGGAATGATACCATGAATTGAAGTCAAATTTCGTTGTTTGACGCCATCTTGAACTCCAAGATGCTAGTTACCACTTAACTTGTTCTAAGGCTGATGTCAAGCTGAGGCGACAAGCAACGCTTTGGGTTCTACGTTCCAATAAGAATTGCAATGCAACGCATTGGGATGTCATGCTGGCGCGACATGTCGCCTTCAAATTCCCTACAAATCATCACTTCTCTACATCTGATAATGCTTTGAATCGTCTCCTTTCTTTCGGGAACCGTCAAAAACTTATCAGATCATGCTCGGATTACAAGAATTCCGAAATTTGAACCGACAAAATTCCTTGTTTTTTTTGCGGGAACCAAGAATTTATGAACATTTTCTTGTCGATTCAGATATTATTTAGTTTATTATCACAAATTTGGACGGATCTTCGAATTATTGTGGTTAAAACCCGAAATCACTGTTTTAAAACGAGAAAAAACAATATTCCCATTGGATTTCCTACTTGTCGCGCTACAAAACACCCTGGCATCAGCTTTGTCGCGCTTTCCAATGCGCTCAGCATGACAGGTCTGCGCTTTTTCCACGGAGATCAAATGAGAGCTGGTTTGTCGGGTGAACGTGTTGCGTTGCTTGTTGCCTCAGCTTGACATCAGCCTAAAAAACTTAAAATCGCATGAAACCCAGGGGTGAAACCCCACCCCCGCATGGGTGAAAGAGCTGAACTAGAAAAAGTCGAATTTCGCTACTTGATGCTATTTTGATAGCCAAGATAGCGATATTTAACTATTTAACTAAAAAATAACACACATTACCTATCAAAAATATGTAAAAATGAAAGTTTCAATTCAAATATGTGCAATCCAGTATGCGCGTGCCCTGTTTTGACATCTATCGACATCGATGTATCGAGAACTATCACCGAATTTGATTATGGTTTTAAAATCGAGCACTGCGTGCCTTTATGAAACATGCAAAAAAAGCTAAAAAAGATTTCTTAGTTTATGTTTTATTGGAGTTTTAATAGAGCATTCAGAACTCTTTCTAAATAACTTGATCATTATATTTAGAAAAGCGTTTAGAGCTACCTGAAAACAAATGGTTGAATCAAGAATCTAAGCATATTTTATGACCATAATAAAACAGTTATAAAACTAGCTGCCAACAAAACGTTATAGTAAAACCATAAAAAAAACTTTCAAATTATAGTTTTCTTAATCTGTGTCGCTTGGGTTTGTAGCCGATTATTTTCTGTTTTAAAGCGAACAATTCAATAAGCCTCATACGAAATTGAAAAAAAAAATAGTTTGGTGATATTTACCCATTACTTAGGCTAGACTTTGGTTGAAAAAATTGTGAATATTGTTATTTTTGACATTACTGTTTGTTGCCACAAGGGCAATTAGACCGGGAGCTGACGACACTCCAGCGTGTGACAGTTCTCGATGAGCGGGAAAAGAAAAGAGGAGTAAGAAATAAAAGAAGAGTTCATTTTTAGTAGGAAGAAAAAAAGCGCGTGGTTGATAGTTCGAAAGAGGAAATTATAGAAGTAGAGTGAAAATTTAGAAAGAAAGTTTGAAAGTTGATAGATAGGTAGTAAGAGAAAGTGAAGCTTAAGCGGTCGCGCAAGGAGAATCGAGGTCGAGGTAGTCTCGATATTACCAAATTAGGAACCGACAGATTCCCTTACGTCCAATCGGACCACAATATTGCTGTGCGGGTTTCGGATAGTTCGCTACAAGGCGATTTCGTGCAATTACGGATCCGAAACGTTGTACCCGGTTAGCGAGGAAGTCAAGCCAAGAGTTTGCTCGGTTGACTGATTGTAAGTTGAGGTTTGGTATAGTTGAAATGTTATCTAAAACCTTTTGTATATTTTTAGATTTGAAGTTTTTTTATTTCTTTTTGTTCATTTGAATAAACACTGTCGAACACAGTTCGCCCGGCACTTTTGACTCTCGCTAACACTGTTCAAAAAACTTTATTTTATCTAGTCTAACTTTGCACTTTTAAAGAATTATTATATATTTACTAGCAGACCCGGTAAACTTCGTCTTACCATGTTAAACTTGGTGTCAATTTAATTTTTTTTTCTCTGTTTGACTTAAAAACAACATCAAGTCTTGAGTTGTTAATCGTATCGCTTTCTTGAACATGTCCTAGTTTTTTAACATATCCATCTTTTCCGTTTGCTCGAATTGTCCCGCTCAATTATATCGGAATCAAATCTAGGAATTTTAACTCAATTCCACGGGTCTTTTCATAAAATATTAAAAAATTCTCTCCTATCAATTTTACATGCATATTACATGAATCCTTTTCGTTTACTTTTCTTTGATTCGGATGCTTTGAATATTGGCGAATGAAATCAGGTAACAGCTTCCCGTTGCAAATTCGATTTTTTCAGCACTCAACGCGTTGCAACGTTACCATCAAACTTGGCAAGCATCTTGCTAAAAAAAAATCTACTCTTTATAACTTTTCCATAAATAACATATGTGATTATATCTATGTTTTTATTATTGTTTACCATTTAGTTGATTTTCACCGCTTTGCTCGAGTTCACTTTAAGGTTTAAATCGAAATCAAAAGTTTCTCATTTATTGGAATTCATTGCATATGAAACTTTATGGAAGAAGAATTTTTAATATCGGGACAATTTATGGAGTTTTGCCCAATATTCTGCCTAGCGCAGCACTTTTAGCTCCCGAGTAGCTTTTGATGGTATATTTTTTTTAGAACTGAAGAAATAAAAACATTAGATAAGATTTTTTACAAACCATTTTCAAGCAGCTTCGCTTTCCTCGCCTTTGGAAGCAGTGGTTTTTTATTTCCATATTTTCATCAAAATCATGTTCAAAAAAAAAGTTCGCCCTTTTTTTTATTTGTTCGAGCAAAAAATGCAAATTAAATCAAGAAGACTTTATTTATTGGATTAATGTTCAAAGGAATTTAATTTGGTTTTGAAAGGAGAAAATTTATGTTTAATTTTTTTGTTATTCAACCGTATTAAAGCATTTTTATTTTCATTTTTTCCTTAAAGACATACCTGCCAATTTAAACCATTGTTGTCTGATTTAAAATTTTCCTAAACAGTGTTGAAGGTGATTTGCGATTCTATTTAAGATTATGTGATATTTTCAAGATTCAATAACATTTAATTGGAATGCAGGTTTTGAAAAATTAAATACATAAAAAAGAACTAATCTTTTAAGGCTACGATCATTTCATTCTTTTTTCTGGAAATTCTCATGTACATTTACCTCGAAATTTACCTCGACATTTAAAAATTTTAAATATCCGCTTCAAATTTAACACTCGGGATACCCTATCTGACTATTTTAGAGAAAAATTGGTATATGTTTCATGGCTAAAAGGCGTGTTGCCACTTGTTTCACCGTGTGAAATGACAGGAGTTAATATTATTTTCAACACTTTTAGGTCATAATAAAAAATTCTGCTTCTGCTATCAAAAAAATTATGCTTCTGGAAAATCAATCACAAAAAAAATTTACAACAAACAATCGGATCTAAAGTCTCTTCTATGTAGTCAAAATTTGTTAAACAAAAACACACATTTATGTTAAGTACGTACTTGAATTCTGTGTAAACAAACAGGGAACCTGTAAACAGTTTTTTGGTAAACGATTTAAAAAAAAAGTTAAGTTTATTTAGTCAGATTGTGTATTTGGGCCCAACCATTTAAAAATTAAGAAACCATGCATACAATTTTTTTGGAAATGTTGAACGTTTGCAATTTTTTTGCATTCGGTCTTTAAATGAACATCAATCCTATATAATTTATTTTAAAGGACAGGTTCTTGTTCAGTTCATGTGTCTGGCCATTTGCAACGGATTTTGTGGTTGTTCTATAAAATTAAAGGCGCTTGATACAACTTCTGTGAAGCACATTTGTACATGTTCGAAAAATATTTCTAGCGAATAGGATTATAAACCAAATCTTTCCATTTTTCTTTTTTCAAATGTCCGCAAAGAGTCATACCATTATTTCATACGCATCAGTACTAAATTCATATTATTCAGACAACAATTCCTTCTTTAAATAACACGAATTAAAGTTTTAATTTTTCATATCGTTTAAATGGTTTTGATTTGATCGGCAAAATATCAATCTGGATCAAATGTAAGCGTCATTCTTTACTGTGTGCTGTACAAATGATCTAGGAATCAAGAAGAAAAAACACATCTAGGCTTCATATGGCCACCACATGCATTGAAATTATACTTGGTTGAGAAATGCGCGCCCAAATATTCTCACTAAACAGTATGCTATGCCATAGTTACTTATCTCCTACGACGCTTGCTCGCGACGCCTCGACCATGGAGACGAAAAACAAACCGCCCGGCGCCGAAAAGAAAGAAAATCTCGATAAAATTGAAGGCCATGACTTTAATTTGATTCAATTTATTACAAATTTTATGATTACGGACAATTGATGCGACTTTTTGTTGTTTTTATTCGATATAAACCGATTCGCATGGCTACAGAATATTCTAAAAACAATTTCATTCGAATCGTTTGGGTCATTTCGGAGGAGTAGTACTACAAACACCGTTACAAGAGAATTTTATATAATAGATATTTCTTATGGGACAGATATGACTTGATATTTTTTTTTCATATATGTTGGGAACAAATTTATGAAAGTTTTTAGTCTACATTGAAGAACTAACTGTATTAGAACGATTTTTGAGAGTATCTGGAAATGATGAAAATGCATATAGTCTTGCGAAAGCAACCATATTATTAAAAACTCTCGGGAAGGTCATTTTTGGTGACTATGGTTTAATAACACATTTTGAAAGTTTTGGCGAATCATTTGTCAGATTTTGTTTAACACCTCTAGTTTTGATGATATTGCGTGAGAAAATTTTTAAAATTGATTAGTTTTGAGAAGAATCGATCTTTGATAACTGATAAACTAATAAATGAACATGACAATTAAAAACATATTTGGAATCTGTTCACTATCTTTCATTCAATCAAGGATTCAGATCTTGTCTAAATATTTTAGATCCAAAAAAACGAAAAGAAATTTCAAATTTTCTGACGAAATTTTATTTTTTCAAAATTCCCATATTTCTCAGAATTAAGAAAAATTCACAAAAAGAATACTTATATAACTTTTAAACAAAAGTTAAAACGTTATGGGTCAGATGTGTAGGTTATAAGAACCATTTAGTGTGATCTTGTAAGAAAATAATGTTTAATCGCTAAAAAGAACAAGTAACAGGTAACGGGGCTTGTGATATAGCTCAGTTGACAAGTCAGTTGCTTCCTGAGCCGATGTCCGTGAGTTCGAGCCCAAGAGTAAACAAAAACATCGATCACAGTTGTACCGGATGAGTTTTTCAATGAATGTCCGCCAATTTAAGGTTACCATACGTACTCTTTAAGAGTACATGTACTCTTTTTCAGGTCGAGAAATGGGCGTACTCTTCTTTTTGTGAAATTTCACTAAATGTACTCTTTTTTTTGTTGAAATGCATTTCATCTGAAGAACCTACGAATTTCTTCCATTTTATGAGGTTGTTTTACATCTTATGCTAAAACTACGAAAGGAATACGACCTACAACAAATTACTTTAACATGTTGTTTTCATTAACATGCTTTTCTAGTTGAAATAAGGTCAGCGAGATAAGCGCCTTTGAGTATGCTAACAGTATTCAATATGTACACAATTTAGGTAATATGCTTAAATACGCACAAATCTTAAATATTTTTTCAGGTTTTATTTTTGACACTTTACCAGCGTTATGGCATTCGTGTCTTATCTCAAATAGTTATTATGAAGTACGTAGTAACCTCAACAGATTGACAGAATTTGAATTTGGTTTTCAATTACAGTAGATCCCGGCTTATTCGAGGAAGAAAGGGCCTCCTCAGATAATTCGAAATATATAAATCCTTTTCCTTCTGTTTTGAATCCGGGAGCAAAGCTCCATAATTAAATGGATCTTGTATCAACCTGATTGCTGGGAGCTCAGAAAACAAGAGTTATATCGTTTCTCTTGACTTTTTGGGTAAATGATCCCAATGTACTCTTTTTGATGTTGCGGGTTCTGGTAACCCTACGCCAATTGCATCGTTGATATAAGTCGCGAATGACATAAAAGATGCTAAAACGACTATAATCGAAACAAAAAAAAATTAATTAAAAAAGAACAATTAACCAGTTTGCCAGGAATCATAATTTTTCAAGTACATTCACGCTTTGTTTAAAATTGTATTAATTTTGAGAGAAAAATTTCACAAACTGCATCTTCTGAAGATCCAAAATATAGTTTCGACAGCTAAAAAAGAACCAATTTTCCATAAGAAAACATTATCGGAGCTGAAAAAAGTCGAGTGGGCGTCATTAGGACCCGTTAAAAATCCACAAGTTAAGTTAGTTATTTCCAAAAGTGTTTATTTTTCGCTACCACTTATTCTTTTATTGAAAGTAGAACAAATTTGGGATGTATTGTAACAAAAAGTGAATAAAAGTCTGACATCGTTTTTTATTACACATATTTTAAGTTGACAAATCGTTTAACTGGACAGTGGATGGTGACTTGATAGTAGTTTAATATAAATCAAAACACAATTTTGTCAAGAATGTTTGACAACAAATTGTGACGATTTAAAAAATTAATGAATCAGTATGATGTCAATTCGAATATCGTAAGTGCTTGCTCAAATAAAAAAAAAATATGTCACTAAAAAAGCTTATTAGCATAATGTGAGTCTTGAATCTTTGTCTTCGCTTGTTAAAAAAGAACTCTATTTTTAAAAAAATTGGTAATTTTTTCTAGGATATTTCTTACAAAATTTAAAATTCTCAATTACACGAAAATGTCAATAATTTAAGAAGATTGAAGGAAGTTATCTTAAAAAAACACATTCTAATAAAATTTGTTTAATTTTCGATGCGAAAAAAGAAATGCTAAACAAGTTTACAGTATCGAAGAGTCTGATTTTTTATCCAATAGAAGACAACTTTACTCAATTTCGTTGAGTACCATGCCTAGAATTTCGATTAATGGAACATCAAACTTTGTTCCTATTAAATCCCAACAAATTTGGTGGATATATTTTTCCAACTCACCCAATTATGCAACCCTATATCTCCACCAACTTCAAGATGTGGAGCGGAATCCGATAGCTTCCGGTCAGAAACGATCCGACACCAATAGTACTCCCTTAAAACCCTTCAGAAGCTCAAATGGCAAGAAAGTAACTAAATATAACGAACCGAGACCTATGTATTATTGGTGGAAGAAAACAGTGACGGTAGGAAAAAAATGAAAGTAAAAAACAAACTCACCTGTTATGATACGGTGGTCCCCCACCGGCCACATCGCTGGTCGCAACATTCACCGGATTGGCGAGATGATTTCCGTTGGTCGCATTGCTGCTACCATTGCTGCCAGGGGACACTGCAGCCGGCTGATGCTGGTGGATTTGTTGTTGTTGCTGTTGCTGCCCTGTGACAAGATTTCCATTCAAATGATGATGATGGTGGTGATTGAGACCAGCCACCGGTTGAGTTTGTTGGTTTGCCGCTGCCTGGTGGTTGTGATTGTAGGGCAACTGGTGCTGATGTTGATGTTGATGCGGGTGTTGCGGATCGAAGCCGTTGTTGTTAAGATGATTGAAATTATGAGCTTGATTATCCGCGAAAGGAGAACTTTGCTGCTGCTGCTGTTGTTGTTGTTGATGCTGAGGAGCATGAAGATGGTGCGGATTTCCGGGGAAATGTTGCTTGGATGGGACCGGTGGGAAGCTGTTGTTGGCCGTTGGGAAGGGCGATTGTCCTCCGCCGAGCTGCAACGGTTCCTCTGGGACTGACGGTGGTACGTTCGTGTTAGCCCGCAACTCGCCACGTCGAACGCGTGGTGGACTGGAACTTCTTAGCGAGTTCGAGCGGGCTACACTGGATGTTTTGGGCAGGATCAGCTTGCCGGGTTGTTCCGCTACGCTGCCGGTCGTCGAAGGTGGGCCCAATATTGGACCTCCATGACCTTGATGGGGTCGCACGATTGTTTTCAGATCCAGGATTTCAGTCGGAGTGATTTCGGAAGGGTCTACCAGTGGCAGGGGACGATTGGTCGATTTCAGGATTTGATTGTTTCCCACGATCGAAGCCCATTGCAGGGGCAGGCCCACATAGCGACCTTCCCGCTTGTCGAACCCCGTATGAACTCGATGCTCGAAATTACTCGGAAACGAGATTTGTGGCTTTTTCTTCTTCTTGGAAAACATTGTCACAGCATTCAGGTTCACTTAATTCAATTTGGGGAAAATCAACTGGGTTACACAAAAATTCGAACGACTAACTTCTCCTAATGAACACCAAGAGATAGGAATGAATTCTATGTTTTAATCAACTTTTCGATTGAGAGGGTACAACTCACAAAAACATCCGGTTTATAACACTCAAAATTGATTCAACCTTCCTTCTGACACTAAGAGAAACTTTGGTTTAGCCGAAAATTGCCGGAACAACACCAACATTAAAATAAAAATGTGCTTGAAAGGTCCTTTAACAATAGTTTAACTTTGATACAGTAGTTTTTCGATTTTATTATGCTCAAAAAAAAAATCATCGTGAAAATGACGAAACCCTAATTTGGTGAAATTATGGTAAAATTATAATGTCTTAAGTAGTGGATATGCTTTGCATCAATCAATTTTGATCGTTAGATGTATTTAACACCAGATTGCAGTTAATACTTGAGAGTTAAATGTATAACGTTTTTTTTCAGGTCAAAGTCTGACGAAGAAGTGAAATATTATTTTCTAGCTTTTTGCATCCTTGATTATTGTAATTTGTAATTTATTAACTTAAACGTAGCCTATCAATGAACTATGAATTCAGGTTAAGGAAAACACTTGCGTTGAAAAAAAAACTTTTGGAGTGTTTATAAATAAAATTCGAAGCTGTTAATTGTTGTTCTCTGAATATTCAACAATTTTGCAAAAAAATAAGTTCAGCACACTTTACTCATTGCGGACGAAATTCGAGAATTCTCGCTTTCTCGTTTGCCACGAATGAGCTATTTCTAGGAGCATACTTTATGAAGCATATTGCATAACTCAAATGTTATAATTTACATTATAAAACTCCATTCTACAAAATTGAACGCAACATTTTCTGAAACTCAAAAATATTAAATTCAAAAAAATTGTTCTAGCAAAGTTTGAGATAAATCAAGCCAAATATCGTTGATTCTCCGATGAAATTTCTTCGTTGTCGCTAATGTGTTAATTTTGAAAATTAAACGGCTTTAGGGATTTTTTGAGCCACATAGAATCTATTTAAATTTAAGTTTCGTTGAAATTTGTAAAAAAATATTTAAAATTTGCATAGGAATTTTGTTAAAATAGTAGCAATCGCTTCATTACTGGAGTACCACAACTTGTTATTTTTTCTTAACAGTTAATTTTCAAACAGTATTTCGTAGAAGTAAGATGTAGGTAATAAAGTTTATTATAAACTCTCTTTGTAAGTCGTCTCATCTGTTTCTTGTCCCCAAGATCAAGGCCTTCAATAAATTTGTAAAAAATATATCGGAATACATAACATCATATGGAGGAAGTGACTTTTTGTTCAATACTTTTTTTGTTTTGAGGGTTTACCATTATCTAGATATCCCTTTCGTTAAGGCACAGAAAATAGTTGAAAATTGTGACGATTTAAAACAACATAATTCAACTTGTGAATTCGAATGTTAAAAGCGTTAGCTTAAGTGAAAAATTCGTTTAACATTTAAAAACTGCCTACAAGCAACAATTCTTGGCTAATAATTTCCACCAACCAATGTTTGTCAGGAATGTTTTCTCCATACGTACAGAAATTTATAGAAAATTCTCGATACGATATGTCATAAATTGTTACATTTAATGTAACAATTTATGACATATCGTATCGAGAATGTACCCTAACCCAGAAGGTAGGTTAAACACATGAAATTAGCAAACCCGGAAGTCAAAACCGAAAATTTTATGAATCACAATGTAGAATCAAAAACTTTATTTGGAATCCCACAGATCAGCTTTTGACAAACGTTGTTGGTTCCCTGAGATTCTCCATCGGGAATTCACTCCACTAAAATGTAAGATCCACATTAGATGTTCCGTTTTTTCTCGGTTCCATTTTTTTCGGAACTGGCCAGGTGCCCTTCACGGATTCCGCAAGCTGGCGGCGTCAAAAAAAAAACTATTTCTTGTCAACAACATCCAGATACGCCATAAGACAGGAGAGAGAGAAAAAAAAACTTCAGAAACACGATCCCCACACAACGGGTCCACCCCTCCGTGGCGCGATCTGTAGGCTTTGTAGGTATCACTGGACAGTCACAAAGAAAGATGCAGGGACAGGGAAGCCGGAGGAACGCACACGTAAAGCAACACAGCAAGCAAAGGTATGGACGCAAGCGGGGAAAAGATCAGCCAGCCAGCCAGCGCTCTTCAACTCAACACTCTATTGCAAGCACAAGATCCCCGTCTCCGCGTTTCTGGAGAAAGAAAATCCACTATGGATGGATAGACTATGGGACTAAAATTATCCACTTTTCCCACCGAAGCGATGCACTTTCGTTGACCGGAAATCGGTGTTCCAGTTGTCGAAAATACCAGATACTGCGAGACGCACCTTTCGTTACTTGTCGAAGCCCGTGGGGACCGAATTTCGCGGAAACAGATTCGTACGGACGGAGAAAATGCACACCCGTTCGCGACTGTGGCAGTTTGTGAAGTTTTCGCAAGTTTCTTCTTTTTGGCTTCGTGTCGATATCGCGGTCCGAGTTTGAGCTGAACAGGGCTGGCAATTAATAATTTGTACTAATATTTTCCTATTATTACTCCAAACACAGAAAGTAAAGCAACCTTCCAAATAGTTTTCCTTACAAGATAGTAGAATTTGATCATTTTATCTCAAATAAAATTTCAAAATTTATCTGTAGAGCATAATATTTGTTTTAGATGGACAAATTCTAAGTGAAACACAATAATATTATACAGTATGTTTGTTGAAATCGCGATAAAATTGTATGGCATCACTGAATTCCTACGGCAGTGCCCCATTTGCCTACAATGGTCGGTAACGGAACTTATATTGGCATTTTTCCTCTGCACCCAGTGCTAAAAAGTGAAGGCTGGGAAAAGGTGGTACTAGTCTAGCAAAGCGTGCGTCGATACTCAAAAGAACTTTTTTTCAATATAAATCAAAAGCGTAAAATTGATTTAAATTTTTTCAACCAATGATAATTATAATAAATTAAACAGATGATAGAAAAAATCAAGTTTATAAAAATTCATTTTTATACCATAATAAATCTTCTTGAATACAACAGTATACAAGCTCGAATAAAAAAGTTTAAAAAAAGTGACAAAATTTCAAATGCTGACATCAAAAAATACGTTGGAAATTGACTTGAAACAGTGCCATCTATTGCACCGTTCAAAAGATACAAATCAAATTTTCAAGCGCCCAGTTTTCGAAAAGGCGTAATCATATATGAACTCATTAATAATTAAACTAATGTTGCTCTGAAATAGACGGGTTCAATTTATTGCTAGATAAATGCAATAGGAGTTACTTTTGACTGGACAGATTTTCATTTACTTTATTTTATACGGTTTATACTTATTGGCCTTTTTCGATGAGTGAAACAACTTTTTTTAAGTTTACTTGACGTTACGGGTAGCTTTTCTTCACCTACATCAGATGTCCCCAGCTCTATATAGCTTCTAGCTTGAAGGAAATAGAGATTAACTTTGAAAATATTTTTTTCCATTTTGCAACCGGACGAAAGTGTTACGAAACTTTAACAGCAATTTTCTTGAAACATGCCAAACAGTTCATACGACCTGTTGAAAACTGACCAAAATTTTGTTTTTTTTCTCAGTTTGGTTTTGACAAGTCACTTTGGTGTGTTTGGAGACATCTGGTGGCCCAGCAAAAAATCTAAAATTGGTTCAAAACGGTCGTTGGAAATTTTTCCAAGTTTCGTGGGCTAGCGTGTACGGCCGATGACATAGTGAGTGCGATGCGATGCGAATTGGCGGAAAATTTACGGACGCAGCCTACGCGAACTCGAGCGGCGGAACAAATTGACATCTGCTTCGCCGCGTTGAGTATGTCGGGTTTAAGCGATTCACATACATTTTCATCAAATGTGGTTCACCGCATTGAACCGCATTCACCGCATCGCATCGCATCGTATTCACTATGTCATCGGCCTACGTCTGTTCTCTGTGATTTTAGAGCAAACGCAGCAAAGCGCAAGCAAAATCAAATAGAGCGTTTTTTTTGTTTGGTTGTTTCTGTTTCATTCGACGTAATGAAAACTAACGCGAGACTTTAATATTTTGCCAGAGATCATTTTGCCCAGTGCAGTTAAATAAACTTACGCCCTTTACGGGCAAGCAAGTTTGCTGAATCTGTCGGTGCCGACGGCAACGGCCCTATTTTTTCTACCCGTATACCAACGCCCGGTGCGGTGTCAAAGTATGGTGGTGAGAGATTGGATGATATAGTGAAAACAAAAATATTGAAAATCTTTTTTGGCTGAATATTTACCATGTCAGTTTCTACTAAATTTTTAAAAAGAAATTTCCAAAAAAAAATCGGTTTAAACAAAACTTATTTTGAATACTCATCAGGAATTTGAAATTATACATATTAATACATTGAACAGACCGTAATTGACTCAGTTGAGGAGTTGACCTAATTACAACGTTATGAAACGTTACTAATTAATACACTCATCCGCAAGCGAAACTCAGTGGAACTCATGGATATGGTTGCCTAACTAAATTATTGAAAAAATACTACTTTAAACTATCTGAACAGAAATTCTTATTCAGAATTAAAACTCTATGTATATTGTATAACAATAAATTGAATGAAAATTGGCTATGGTAAGAAATAGCATATTGGGAAGAAATATCTATAGAAAATATCAAATAATTACAACAACACACGGACTGTCCATTACTATCAAAAGAAGATGAAGAAAATGTCAAAAAATAAAACTATAGGCAGGGATGCCAGGTGTTGAGGATGAAAAATCTGGGCAATTTTCAAAAAAAGTCTGTGTGTGTCTGTGCATAAGGAAAATCACAAATTTGGTACTTAAATTTGATGAATCGTGAGAGCGGGGGGGGGGGGGGGGGGTGTTTGTGCTATGGTGTTCGGGTTATTTTCGAGTTGATAACTGTACAACAATTAACAAACACTGTTTCCTGCCAAGTACCATTGCCGATGTTATTTAAAAAAAAAAAGTTTAATTAATGATTGGGCAAATACCAATGAAAACAAGCCAAATTTCAGTCTAGTCTGCCACTTACGGTTCAAATCCGATACATGAATATTGATTTTATCACTCAATTTTGAAAGTCTGTAACATCTGGGCACTCTCAGCAAAAATCTGGGCAAAATCTGTGTCTGACCAATATCTGGACGAAGGCTCAAAAGTCTTGGTTTTACAGACAAATCTGGGCACCTGGCAACCCAGACTATAGGTCCTCAATTTACTATACAGTTTTTAACACGTTTGTGTTCTAAATTGATATTGAGAATGAGAACATTGATGGTATAGCTTTCAATATGGCAGCGCTGTTCATGATCGACATTTTCCGCGAATTTGACATTTCAGTCGGTCGTGAAACGTCATTGGAAATTTTTGTGTTGAGTTTTTCGGTGACTGGTACTGCGGAAAACAAGTGAAAAATTCAACAACGCGTATCTAATCAATTTTATCTGTTCCATTCAAATTCTGCACCACTCGATTATAGTCGTCTAATTGATACGTAGCAGTCGCCGAGCGCAGTGTTCCAAAGTGTTGTTCGGAGATCGTGTTTTCGTTCGCGGTACCTTCCCTAATCAAAGCGAACTTGTTGGCAGTTTTCGGTCTACCAAGAAGCTGACGTAGCATCTTGCCTTTAGATCAAGCTAGTTACGACTAAAGATTTGGCTGATACATTTTTCGAAACCTTGGATCACCACTAATAAGACAAACAAACCGGGACGAAGATTGATGAACCTAAAATCGATTGATATTTTATGCTAATAGAAAAGGGCAAACAGGTTGATAATACGCAACCTCTGAGTGCATGGAAACTGGAAGCTAGGAGCTAGCGATTCAATCGACGGTTCTTGTGATAGTGATAAATGTTGAATAGTTTGATTATATAAATTTGTTACCCGTAAAGCTACCTAATAACTCGAAAATGTCTGGAAAAAGTATCATGAACAAATTCGTTATCCGAAACATGACCCGAGCGGCTGTTAGCTGTTCCTATCTGTGCTTCTTCTACATGGTTTTGCTCTGCCTGCTGGATACGGCAGGGGTCGGTGCAAATAAACTTCCGGAGGAGGACATATCAATGGTAACGGAAATCAACGTAAGTATAAACGAAAAGGGTGTTTAACATTATAGGTACTTGTTCCATTTCCGCCTTTGTTTTCTATCCTTGGGAGGTCATCATCGAGAAGATAAGGATAAGAATGCATTCAACCCTTGACGGTGTCTTGTTGTAGGTAATTCTAAAAAACTGAAAACAACTTTTTTCTACTTCTCAACAACATATTGAAATTAATTTTATTTGTACATTTTTTAATATAACAGTACAATACTGTAGTATATTTACCTTAAAAAACGTTATTCTATATAATATATAGGTGCCTGTTCTTTGATTTTTTTTAAATTTAATTAAATAAATTTAAAATTAATTAAATATACAATGATTTATGTTTGTATACCTAATGTGTGAAAACGTAAGCGTTAGCGTAAGCGTTAAAACGTATAAGTGCTTATATATTTCGAAAAAAAACTACTTATCAGGTTGAACAGCTTTTGTTCGCCTGTACCATTTATCTATCATTATTGTTTGAGGATAGATAACTGGAGTATAATTAAAAAAAACATACTCAAGACGTCGTATGTGCAAGAGATGACTGGATCAAGAGATTAAAGCTTTTTTTTGGCCTGTGTGGTAACTTATCTTAATGTTTCCAGACGGATAAAAATACAAATTTTCAATTCGGATGCACAATACATAATACTACCATTGTTCGGGGTGACAATTGTTCAAAATGAAAAAATAACTTTATTTTATTTTACTTTCGTCTCAAAGGAACATCCAGAGGTCACGTCACGTGACTCACGTGTACTGGACAGCAAATCAAAGCCTGCTAATAATCGAAACTTTGAGAGCGGACATTTTTGGCGGACTTTTTTGTTTCTTATAGTGTTCGAAGCACGGGGCACAAGCACGAGGGTTTTGAATGAAATCATGAGCCTATATTTAGGATGAAACAATACTGGGTACTCGCCTGTTAAGAATATATGGATTAGAACTGTGGTTTTCAAAGTGGTTCCTACCGTCGCGGGGGGTGTTGAGAGTATAAGAATATGCAGTGTGCAAAGTATGGATGCATTGATTCATCTTCATAATGAATTAACTGCTTCAGTTCAATAACTATTTGCACAGAGTGCTGAAAAGTAATGTTCCAGCTTTTAGGAACCAACCAATTTAATATTTTTGGAATTCCTTATAGTGGAAGAAAAATTAATTAAATTCAGAGTTACCTATAAGCTGAAGGCTACGACTTCAACGCTTTGATAGCCGACTAGTAATTTAATTGGGGGATAATACAATTAAACGTGCATTTTTTTTTGGAAAAAGTTAAAACCTTGTAGCATTGTAATTTATTTTTGATGGCTATTTAGTTCTGAGCGTGTAGTGATTGTGTTAATTCAAGCCAACATTCAATGTTTATAATTAAGAGTGTAACCTGTCAAACGAAAACACATGTGTAAACATAAACAAAAAGAGAAGAAAACAACATAGAACAGCAAAACAATTCACCGTTTCGGTTTGTGTCGCGCAGTCCGTTGCATCCCGAAGCCGTAAATTATAAAGGAACCGGTCGTTTCCCATCGGCGAGAGGTGAGCGAAAATAATTCGGAACAAACGGATTGGATAAACATCCATTCTTTTCAACTCCCAGGCATCTCGCCACAACATCCAGCGTCGAAGATGGTAGACTGTGCTGGTAGTCTTAATTCCAACGGCCCCAACTGGGTGAGTGACGATTAGCGCTTATGAAACTTTTGAGAAAAAGGAACAACATTTGGTTTTCTACAGGGCCGTTGTTGCAGAGCCGAGTGTCATTGTTCGGGAGCACAACGCACTATTAGTGCTCGTTTGGCCAAGTCGCAACAGAACCAGCTGGAAGCAGACAGCGGAAGTGCTCCGGGCAGTGGTGCGTGCCCGTGGAGCAGTGCAACCAGGCAGGGTTGCCAGAAAATCCGAGATATTAAGCTGTGATACACCTGTGCCGTCCGAGCTGTGATATGATTGTTGTTATTGTTTGGATGTTATGGTAGGAAACGGGCCCGTGAGTAGAAATTGTGTTAAGCTAGCCTAGGTTTTTAATGTGTCGTATAAGTAAAAATGTAAATTGCTACAAGTTTTGGGTTTTGAGTGTTTGTGTTTTGGGTAAAAGTTAGCCGTGCAGCACACACTGAGAGGCAGTGGTGCTCAACCTGTTTCATTGGCGCCCAACACAAAAACCCACTAAATTATGCTACCGCAAAAGTTAAAATATGTCTTGAATTTGTGATTTATGTTTTGAATTCGAGATTAATGTTGTATTTGGTGATTAATGCTAATCTTTATAATTTTGTGGATTTGATACTACTTTTTATTCTTATCGATACCCACATCAAATTATTTTTTTAATCTTAGCATAAGTTTTATGAAGTTCAGCATGCAATTAAATCATTTTTTTATAAGAAAATCTTTCTTTGAGAAGCTTTTCAAAAAATGATCAACGTAAAATCATCTCATGACCGACATTTTTGTGAGATATTGTTAAAGCTATGACGACAGAACCTTGTCTGTGTACTACATCGTCATCGATCCAGAAACACCGTAAGCCGAACGGGTAAATTCGAGCTTTCGTCAAGCGCAGTGAGCAACAACATATTTCACTACCTCCTCGCTTGATGTACACTTCAGCTATGTCTATCACCTAGGGTGATCAACAACGAAATCGTCATCGACCGTACAAAACACGCACAGCGTTACTTACTACACTACACCGAACGTGACAATATGCCCAACCAGAGCACTAGATAACGCCATCGCAAGCGGATTGAGCTCCTCCGCAGCGACAGTGCGGAACTCACTCTGCAAATCTGCTCCCTGAGCGACAGCAGTAACCTCCCAAAATTGACAACGCATATTGAAGCAGTACGGAGTGTGCAGGTTGCCGTCTGGACAGGCTCCTTTATAAATGGAGGTCACAAACAGGACCATGCAGACCGAAGAACACCTGGAAACGACTCTTCAGCGCTGAAGCGCTTGCCGTTCACGAACCGAGAGAAATCGTACTCTGTGTACTGGACGCAGCTCACAGAGAATTCCGACAAGAGATAGTATTGGAATGCCAAAGCTAGGTATCCCAATACAGCACCGAAAGATGTCACTTTGCACCCGTAAGACCTCCTGCGGGTCAGCCGTTAGTCAGGGCGGGAGAAACTGACCGTGTTCATGCGTTATGCAAACACGCCGTTACTGGAACGTGACAAACCAGCAAATCGCTCCTTTAAGCGAAACCGTTTGTGAGAAGGCATGCTGAACTTATTGTCATTTCCAAGGGAAGTAGCATAAATGGGGTCGCCAAGAAAACCCTCCATTCAAAAGCAACGCGATCTGGAGGCGCGGTAAAACCTCCATTCGGGCTCTTGGCGATCAGGGAACTAAATTCTCCCTTTCCACGGATTTGCTGCTTTTCCCTCTTTTTAATCACCATATTTTTAACCTCTTTTTAATTTTTATATTTGTTCAATGTTTTGTGTTTTTGAGCAAATTTGTAATGTTTAAGCTACTGTTTTGTGACTGTAACCGTAGCGGAGGCAAGAATTTGAAAGCTGGTACAGGAACGGTCAGAGACGATTTGCCAAGACTCGTTGGCGTTCGGTCAAGTCTTCCAGAAGTCGCTGGAGTAGTATTCTCGATTTGGGCCTTTAAGTTTCGATCTGGCAAGCATTGTTGTGGCTTGCGAAGTTTCGTGGTTGCCTTAGGGTGGCCAGACCGATGTCTCTGATCGTTGCCTAGGTATAGAGGTTTTGAATTTTTCATGAATCGTTTGTCTCCGATTCATGAAAAATTCTTCCGTTGCGGTAGTGTATGTAGCATTGTAATTTATTTTTGATGGCTATTTAGTTCTGAGCGTGTAGTGATTGTGTTAATTCAAGCCAACATTCAATGTTTATAATTAAGAGTGTAACCTGTCAAACGAAAACACATGTGTAAACATAAACAAAAAGAGAAGAAAACAACATAGAACAGCAAAACAATTCACCGTTTCGGTTTGTGTCGCGCAGTCCGTTGCATCCCGAAGCCGTAAATTATAAAGGAACCGGTCGTTTCCCATCGGCGAGAGGTGAGCGAAAATAATTCGGAACAAACGGATTGGATAAACATCCATTCTTTTCAACTCCCAGGCATCTCGCCACAACATCCAGCGTCGAAGATGGTAGACTGTGCTGGTAGTCTTAATTCCAACGGCCCCAACTGGGTGAGTGACGATTAGCGCTTATGAAACTTTTGAGAAAAAGGAACAACATTTGGTTTTCTACAGGGCCGTTGTTGCAGAGCCGAGTGTCATTGTTCGGGAGCACAACGCACTATTAGTGCTCGTTTGGCCAAGTCGCAACAGAACCAGCTGGAAGCAGACAGCGGAAGTGCTCCGGGCAGTGGTGCGTGCCCGTGGAGCAGTGCAACCAGGCAGGGTTGCCAGAAAATCCGAGATATTAAGCTGTGATACACCTGTGCCGTCCGAGCTGTGATATGATTGTTGTTATTGTTTGGATGTTATGGTAGGAAACGGGCCCGTGAGTAGAAATTGTGTTAAGCTAGCCTAGGTTTTTAATGTGTCGTATAAGTAAAAATGTAAATTGCTACAAGTTTTGGGTTTTGAGTGTTTGTGTTTTGGGTAAAAGTTAGCCGTGCAGCACACACTGAGAGGCAGTGGTGCTCAACTTGTTTCAACCTATTACAACATCGCATGAAACTTTTTAGAAACTCAATCTGAAAGTTTAACAACTCAGCTTTATCACATGTTTGAAGAACCTTCGGATGCTAAAATATTTCCCTGAAATTCAATTTATAGAACATATCTCATAAAAAATCTGATTTAAATAAAAAAAATCCGATTTAAATAAAAAACAATCTAATTTTTTTGAAAAAACCATTGATTTTTAATAACTCCAATTTGGCATAAAGCCGTTTGGCATAACGCCGTTTAGTATAAAAGACGTTTGGCATGAAGCCATTTGGTCCTGTTACTGAACGGGGCTACTAAACGGGCAGCACTGAACGCACTCAAGTTGATGACAGTTGAACAGGGAAAAAGAGCGAGAGAAAAGAAAGCGGTTTATAGAGTATTTCCTGAGACAGATTGTGGTAGGGTAGCTTTTTGTTTTTGTTTTGAAAAATGTAAACACCAACTGGTCGCCATTTTGATCTTTGATGATAAGCACTGTTCAATGCTTTCTTTTAAAAACTTCTTTAATTAAAAGCATCAAAAAACCTTCATGTCTCAACTTGTTATGAATTTACAAATCATTAAACAAAGAATTTATATGCTCCTCACCAAGGTGCGCTTGCAAAACCACTACAATTGCATTGCCAATTCATATCGTTACTATCTGGACATTGAACATACGTAATGTTGTTGTTATGTTTACCCTACCACGATATGCCGAGAAAATGTAAACATGAGGAATCAGCTGTTCGTCTGACAAGTGGGGAAATGCCTTATTCGGCGGGAAAGTCGTAGGACAAAAATAAACAATAACAAACTCTAGAATTGTTCAATTCAAGCCAGGATAGTAGTTCGGTGATTCAAAGAAAACTAAAGCTAAAGTTCACAGTGGTTATTGTTGAGTTCGAGTGAAACCCCTAAATTTACGCGCTAAGGTAGGCCTAAAATCAAATTGAATTGCGCAACGCAAATTATAATGGAAAATTATCCAAATCTAGGCATTTGCAAGTGAAACTGCGCAGGAAGGTTGAGCACAGGTTACAATACCACGCACAAAGCGTTTTCAATTAGGAATCGCCAGATTGAACCAAAATCGAATTGAGGTGAGAAATTAATTGAGAAAAGTGTAAAATGAATCTTTAACCTAGGTTTACTAAAGGTAGGGACTAGCGGCGGAAAATAGCTGGAATCGAGACGGAAGTAAGCGATAGAAAGTTCACTAAACGTAAGCTTGAAAATTGTTCTATAGAATATTCCTAAATTAATTATATTAAAATTGTAGGAATTTAAAACGTGTCCCGGTAGAGCTTCGTACGAATAAAAGGGAACGTTACGAATTTGGAAATTGAGCTTTATTGTCATCACGATCCGGAAGTATCAATTTTTACATTTTAAATTCGTTTACGGAGATGTCTGATTCAGCCAGTACCGCAGCCACCCCTGCCCAAAAAGGTAAGAGCTTAGCTAGTAGTACCCCTAAGGCGAAAAGTGATACCCCCCCTCAACTCAAGTCCGTTGCTCTTGGCCCTAACACTGAGAACGGAAAATCGAAACCAGGCACGACAAAAACCAAAAAGAAAACCTCTTCCGAAAAACACTACCCTATAGCCAATAACAATACTAGCCATACTTCCTCCGCGAACACGGTTGTTAATGTCGGTCACAGTTGTGGAACCTGTAAGTTGGTCGATAACAGCCGGATGGTTCAGTGCGATGATTGTGATGGATGGAACCATTTTAGTTGTGTGGGAGTGAACCAAAGTGTGGAGAATAGAAAGTGGAATTGTGCACAGTGCCAGGCGAAGAAAAAGAAGAAGACGGGTGCTACGAAGGTTGCCAGGAACACCGCTGCAGCGAAGACGGTCGAAAATTCGAAGCCGGAGAAAACCAGCGACGGGAAGAAGAACAAGACTTCATCTGCGATGAAAGAGATGGAAGATTCTTTGCCGAGGAAACCCGTGGGAATCACTAAACCACCCAAAGCAGCATCTGTTAAGTCAGCGGGATCGAGAAGGTCGGCGAAAGCGCATCTGGAGCTGCAATTGCAGAAACTCGAAGCAGAACAGACGCTGTTAGAAGAGAAAAAGAAGCTGATGGAGAAACACTTCAGCATTCTGGAGGAGTTGGTCGACCTGGAGGATGAAGAAGACGCTGATAAAGAGGAAGTGGACGCTGATACTAAGGTGCAGAACTGGTTAGGCGCCACTGGTGGAAGGTGCCAAGAAGAAGAAGAGGAATCTCCTAGTGCGGATGAAGAAGAAGAGTGCTCCGACGACGAAGAAGAGGAAGAAGGTGGAGAAATGGATTCCAGCGATGATTCCGAGGAGGAAACGGTGACAGACAGCAGCGATGAGGACGAAAAGGGAGGAAGTAACGAATCCAGCTTCAATACGAAGGGTCGTTCTACGCCAGCTAAGAAAGGCGAAAGCAAACGAAAAGTCGCAACCAGTAGCCGGTTAACCTGTAACCTGACGCGCAATCAGCTCGCCGCTCGCCATGTTGTCGCTAAGGACTTGCCTGTGTTTTCAGGGAATCCCGAGGAATGGCCGATGTTTTTCTCCACCTTTGAGAGCACGACCCGGATGTGCGGCTACACAGCCGACGAAAACATGATTCGACTGAGGAACTGTCTGAAGGGAGATGCGTTTGCTGCCGTTCGAAGTTTTCTTCTCCATCCGAAGACAGTAAACAGGGCGATGGATGCGCTCAAGTTAAAGTTTGGACAGCCGAGGTTTATCATCGAATCCCTGAAAGAAAAGGTTCTTGCCATTCCACCGGTCGACCCTGAGTCGATGAACGCGATTGTCGATTTCGCGCTGGACGTCCAGAACCTGACGGTGACGATCGACGCCTGTGGTCGGAAGGAGCTCAAGCAGGATGCTTCGTTGCTGAGCTCACTGGTTTCCAAGCTTCCGGGACCAATGCAACTACAGTGGGCGAAACACTCAAGAAGTATTCGGAAGGTCAACCTGAAGACTTTCGGCAAATGGATCTACGAAATAGGAGAAGACGCATGTCTGGTTTCGAAGCCGCGTCAGACCAAAGTATCGTCTCACAACCAGGAGCCACGCAGGAGAACTAAGGCATACGTGAATGCTCACGTTGAGCACCAGGGGGAGTACCACGCTCATTTGCCAGGAGGTAGTACATCAGCCCGTGCCAGAAGAGCCTACCCCACAGCGTGCATTGTCTGCAGGGGATCTTGTGCATCTCTCGCGAACTGCCAAGGCTTTCGGGAGCTGTCATACGATGGGCGGTGGGCAATCACACGCGAAGCCAACGTGTGTCAGAATTGCCTAAAGCAGCATAGAGGAGGATGTCGTTCCCAGAACTGCGGAGTCAACGGATGCACCTTCATACACCACCCGTTGTTGCACAAAGAGCTGAACGCAGAGTCGACTGTGATCCAGATGCCTGTCCACGCGCCACGGGAAGAGCGGTCCTGCAACACTCACCTGTCGGGGTCCAACACTTGTCTTTTCCGATACGTTCCAGTAGTCGTGTATGGTAACGGCATTGTAATTCAGTGCTACGCCTTCTTAGATGACGGGTCTTCGGTAACGCTCATGGACCAAGAACTTGCGGATGAACTGAACCTGACTGGAGAACCTCATCGTTTGAGTCTCAAATGGACTGGAGGCACGCACCGTACCGAGGATAACAGCCAGAGTGTCAGCTTCGAAGTGTCTGGCCTAAAAGGAGAGCGCTTTCGTCTAGGGGACGTACGCACTGTAAGCGGACTGCAACTACCGTCTCAGACATTCGACGCGCAACAACTTCAGGCCGAGAACTCATATCTGCGAGGGATCCCCCTGGAGTCGTATAATAATATTCAGCCTCGTTTACTGATCGGTGTGCAATATGCAAACATGACACTTGTAAGGGAGAGTCGAGAAGGCAAACCTGGTCAGCCGATCGCCGTTAAGACTGCATTAGGGTGGACCATCTACGGTGGAGCGCCGACGGGAGAGTCGCTTAGTATGGTACACTACACGTATCACATTGCCTCCTTCGACCATAAGGCAGAAGGATACCCTGAAGAGGAACTCGAACGTGACATGCAACTGTCGAACGGTAAATCGATGCCAGCCGCCGGTCCGCGTACTTCTGCTATAGATGTCGCATCGATCTGTCAACCAGCCGCACTGGCTCGACCATCCGCACAAACCGAAAAGGAAGTGGCTATAGGGAGTAGAGTTGAGAAGAGAAAAGGGGGTCCTTTGATTTGTCTGTTTATCCTTGGGGTCTACCTAAAATTCGCTAGCTCTCTAACCTCAAACCTACACAGCGACAGCACTAGGAAAAAGAACTTCGTTAGCATCGATCGAGAGCTGAAGCAAGGGTTGCAAGCTATATATCAGTACAAGATGGCTCAAAGGCTTATTTTGGCGACCAACATCTGGTGTTCCAATCCACCGGTAGCTCCCCATATGGGGGGGAGCTGGGAACAAGTTATGCAATACGTCAAGCCCATCTTAGCGGTGTCGCAGTTACCACTGTGGAGAAGAAGGAGCTTGGGGAGTATTATGGTCGGGTTTGAAAGCATCATCAACGCACGGTCGCTCATTTTGTAGAGTCGTGAGTTAAGAGAGAGAGTTGGCTGGCTCAGAGACGGAGTCAGCAAACTGGGGGGGAGTGTTACTGAACGGGGCTACTAAACGGGCAGCACTGAACGCACTCAAGTTGATGACAGTTGAACAGGGAAAAAGAGCGAGAGAAAAGAAAGCGGTTTATTCGGCGGGAAAGTCGTAGGACAAAAATAAACAATAACAAACTCTAGAATTGTTCAATTCAAGCCAGGATAGTAGTTCGGTGATTCAAAGAAAACTAAAGCTAAAGTTCACAGTGGTTATTGTTGAGTTCGAGTGAAACCCCTAAATTTACGCGCTAAGGTAGGCCTAAAATCAAATTGAATTGCGCAACGCAAATTATAATGGAAAATTATCCAAATCTAGGCATTTGCAAGTGAAACTGCGCAGGAAGGTTGAGCACAGGTTACAATACCACGCACAAAGCGTTTTCAATTAGGAATCGCCAGATTGAACCAAAATCGAATTGAGGTGAGAAATTAATTGAGAAAAGTGTAAAATGAATCTTTAACCTAGGTTTACTAAAGGTAGGGACTAGCGGCGGAAAATAGCTGGAATCGAGACGGAAGTAAGCGATAGAAAGTTCACTAAACGTAAGCTTGAAAATTGTTCTATAGAATATTCCTAAATTAATTATATTAAAATTGTAGGAATTTAAAACGTGTCCCGGTAGAGCTTCGTACGAATAAAAGGGAACGTTACGAATTTGGAAATTGAGCTTTATTGTCATCACGATCCGGAAGTATCAATTTTTACAGGTCCCTAGCTTCGAGTAAACTTAGAAACACGGGGCCTTCCTAGGGCTTTGAATAAACATAGAAACTCGGTAAATTGAAAAAAAAACTAATGTAGGTATTTTAATTTTTAGCAACATTTTATGTTACCTTATGAGTTTTTATATTCTTATGCCAAACGGCCATTATGCCAAACGTCCATTATGCCATACGTCCATTATGCCAAATGACCATTACGCAAAACGGCCATTATGCCAAATGACCATTATGCCAAATGATTTTATCCCAAACGACCTTTATGCCAAACGGCTTTAGGCCAAATGACTTTAGGCCAAACGGCGTAGGACCTTCTACAGGGAGATCATCCATCTTGAAAAGTGGGATAATCTTCAAAAGAGGTCGTTCGCATATGTGTACTAAGTACTATCTTAAGATACTGGATTTGCATTATATAGCACATGGAAAAGATAAAAAAAACATAGTTATTATTTAAAAATGAAAAAATAAGACTTAATTTATTCAAGTTTCCTTAAAATATTGTAGTTTCAATTTTTTTTGTGATAGGATAAATAAGCATTCAAGGGTAATTACTTTCCCTGTTTATCTACCCTTTTTTGGGTCAATCAAATTATTGTATTTCTTTTCACCTAATAAATTAAATTCCGTTCGGGATGTGGCTAAGAAGCTGCACCTAAGCCGGAGTTTTGCCCAGAAGGCCAAAACTAAGGCTGGGCTTCGAACGCTCAAGGTACGAAAGGCCCCTAATCGCGACGAGAAGCAGAACAATTCCGCCAAAACCGGTGCCAGGAAGTTGTATCTCAACAAGTTGACGAAAGTTGAATGCTGCATTATGGACGACGAAACATATGTGAAGATCGACTTCAAACAAATCCCGGCAACTTGTTTTTCACGGCCAAGGTTAAGTTCAGCGTTCCGGAGCATGTCCGCACTCAAAAGATGTCCAAATATGCGAATAAATTCCTGGTTTGGCAAGCCATCTGCACGTGCGGGAAGCGGAGTGCACTTTTCGTGACCCACGATGAACGGACAGGTGTTCATGAAAGAGTGCCTCCAGAAGTGGCTGCTTCGTCTTCTGAAGGCCCACAACGTCCCAACAATCTTCTAGTTCGGATTTGGCCTCATGCCACTACTCCAAGGACGTGCTGAAGTGGTATGCGGACAATAAGGTCAATTTCGTGCCGGAAAAGTTCAACCCTCCCAACACTCCGGAGCTCCGCCCCATCGAGAAGTACTGGGCGATTATGGAGCAGCACTTTGTTAAACGACCTAAGGTAGTGAAGACATTCGAAGAACTGAAAAAAGTATGGGTTTGCATGCAGAAAACGGTTGATCCCTGAAAATTTGATGGAATTTGGATGAAAACTCGAATTTTGCGAATCAATTTTTGTGTGTGGCAATTTTATCGTGGACACCCTTTATTCAAAGATCAAATCAGCGAAACATTTTCTCGATCAATAAAGTTACCAGATTCACACATTTGTAATGCTACTGCAGATCTAGGATTCTGCGAAGGAAAGATTTTCTTCTTTGAGTCAGATCTACACTCAACGAATTCGACACATTGAGACTATGTGTCAGCCTATATAGATTTTTGCAATTTGTTTTCCAGTTGAAAAATATGTGTCACTCATATAGCTAAAATCACACATAAAAATAAAATGCCTAACATAAAATGTGCTAGATCGATACATATAATTTAAAAAATTAGACACATAGATTTTAAAAAGTAGCGAAATGGGTTCTATGAAGCTTAAAAATATCATTAATTAGTTAATTATGACTCAATTTTGTATTTTAAAGGAAGGTTATGAAAAAATAAATGAAAAATAAGTTATCGATTATTTTATACATTATATTTTACAACATATCATTTCTCTTCATTTGCGAACAACTTTTAAAGCTTATTGACTACCTTAAACACTCATGGATTGAAATCCGTTTTCTTACGGAACAGTTGTTTTCTCCCTAACGAATGCAATTTAATTGCGGGGCCATCTACATCGCTGATATTTAATATGTTGTATTTTCCTGTTTTTGTTGTAGCCTCGAACGCAACAAAATGATCGTTATATCCTCCAACAGTCCACTCAACACAAATTAAATATATACCTTGACAATCAGTCAGTATGTCTACAATTTCGAATAACTGAATATGCGCAATTTCTGTCAAAGTGACATAGAAGCCTGCTTTGAACTCGGTCCCCTTATACTGCATAGAATGTGAACTTTTAATATTATTAGATTTCAATGGCAAAGGTAAAGGTAACATTTTGAAGTATAGTTTGTTTTCTAAATTGCAACATTCGAAATGGTCAGGAGGATTTTGAAAAAAAGTTGTTTTGAATAAATCATTTGCAAACTGCAAACCTGCCTTGACACAAAGGGTGTAACAAATATTTTTTCTGGATTGCATTACATTACAATATTGTTTAAATTCCTTATGTTTAGCTTCAAATCGAAAATTCATTAATTTATTCACAGCTCCACTAGCTCTGATGACTGTTCCGTAATGACAAAGAAAATGTTGTTTGGGTTTAAGAGTTTCTTTAAATAACTCTCTGTAAAGTCGGTGATGTTCAGCGCAAAGGAAATTTAATTCATTTATATCATTTTCAGTGAAAGATGTACTAAGTATCTTATCAGACAATTTTGTAAGAATTTTAACAAACTCCCACACAGGGTCTTCTAGTGAAACGAACGATCCCACCATAAGGGTAAAAAATGCATAAAAGCTTTAGTTTCACTTGCTGTTGCTCGTATAGAAACGGATTTTCCTTTTTTGTTGGGGTGAGTTATTTCACCCAAATCCGGCATTCTTGATAATGATGAATCTAAAGCAACCTTGCAAAATTGCCGTTTGTTATTATTAAACTCATTTAAAGAAAAATACCGTTTTTCGTATATCAAATAATTAAGAACATTGATCAGAGCAAAACTACAAACACCTCCGCTGAACATATCGTGCATTGGGTCAACCGAAAGGTTTTCAACTGCGTGAAACGAGGGTAAATTGTTAAAAACAGAATCAGTTTTTATGCCGGTTTCAGAAGGCCTATTTGTTTCGACATCTTCAGTATAACATTGCTTAGTACGTAAGTATTCAGGGTATTCTTTAGTATCAACTTGGCATTGTGACCGATCGCGCTTGCAAAACCGGCAATAATAATTTGCGTTGAATGTCATGAACTGTAGCATGTTGTGTAATGCTAAATTGTCTCCTTGTAATAGAACTAACACAAAGCGAACATTGAGTATTTTGCCATCGGTTCTAAACACCATGATATTTGCTTCGATATTTTTGAACTCTTCTATTAAATACTTAAACAACTTATTCAAACCTACTTCACTAATATCGGTTTTTTTTATTGCAGATGCTAGAAAAATGTTACGAAGTTTACATCTAAATTCTTCAGGGATTGTTGGAAATGAAGGGGCTTATTCTGCGAGGCGAGTGACGTGAAGTGACTTCGTTTTTTAGAGTCACCGTATTCTAGCAGGCGAATGCCGTGACTTGAATGAACTTTAGGTGACTTAAATGAACTTTT
This sequence comes from Uranotaenia lowii, assembly GCF_029784155.1. Taxonomy (NCBI): domain Eukaryota; kingdom Metazoa; phylum Arthropoda; class Insecta; order Diptera; family Culicidae; genus Uranotaenia; species Uranotaenia lowii. Next base: position 296,613,542 of record NC_073692.1, on the reverse strand, counting down.
TTTTACTGTCACCGTATTCTCAGAGGCGAATGGCGTGACTCAAGTCGGTGCCAAGTGACTTTTGAAGTCGTTACCTATTCGGCAGGTGACTTGGAAGGAAAAAATTTAAAACAAAAATAAAATTAATAGTTTTCTAGTCCAAGGGAAACTTGAAGACGTTTGACATCATTTGTACATCAAATTGGGAACATTTCTAAAACTCGAGTGGACTTAATTTGAACAGCTTTTAAGGAGTCCTTTATCAAAAAAGAGATTTTGGATATTATGTTTTTTTTTTAATATTTCAATTTCAATTCAGATGTTATAATATTTCCAGGGGTTCGAGTGATAAGACCAACCTTCAATAGAGTGCATAACTTCGTATGAAAATTCTTTGCATATAAATAACTTTAGACGGAAAATGACACATGGAAGGCGAAAGAAAATTTCACGATTTTACAATTTCAATAGCTTTTATTAAATTAAAAGTAAAGATAAATTATGTACATATTTAAGGTAAACAGTTGGACGATTAACTCCATTATATTTCCATCCGTCTTTTTAACTTATTGCAGATCTATCCCAAATTGTCGTCTGAATGGTAAAAAAAACTGGTCAGCGACCAGTCGTCTTACAGCAAACGATTCAGCCCCCGCCGGATGGTTATCTTTTCCGAATCTCGCTTCGGTACTCATCGTTCGTAATCGGTTCTTGTTTGCTGAAATTTTTCGAAAAAAATCCGCTAGTCCTCTTTGGCAGCATACGATCTGCAGCTGCAGCTCCGATCTGCAGTAATACCACTGACTGAGTGGTTAAACTTCTCAAAACACTGGAACGACAGAAGCTGCTGCTCCTTCGGATCCCGGCAAACATACGGAAGGATGTTAAGCTAGTTCGCATAGTTCCTAGAAAAAAGATTTTTAATTTAGAAAAGCATTCAAATACTATTTTTAAATTAAAAACTTACCCTTTTTTTAAGAGCCCGTTCCGTGTTTTAACATTTGTATGTTTTGACAATTCGCGCGATGAATTTGTTCATTTTAGAGAGTTGGCAAAAAGTCAGTACAAGTATAGGTGACGCAATAAATGATGAGCAAATTTAGTCGATCCGAAACAGAAATCAACGTCACATTAATGCTGTCTATATGTGCATATACTATAGTATAAATTATACGCAAACACAATGAAATTATTCAACATACTGAGCGAAGCGTTTTTGTGCTTAAAAATTTAAGTTTAGTGTATGTAATTTTGCATTAAATCGAACTAATCTGCATTACCTGAATATGAATATACTTTGTAGAATTTTTTTTCGAATGAACTGCAATGAATCGTCGAGGTACCAAATTCAAGGTACAACATTCTGTTAATTGCATACGTATTAGTAAGTTATTTAAAAAAATGAGTTGAAATTGACTGAATATTACCAGTCTTAGTTATGATCATTGCTCATTTGCCATTTGGGAGAGACCGTTTGAAATTTTGAAAAGTTATAATGCTTTCAGTCGTTTACAGTTTGTATACATTTTATGTTTAAATGGATAAACTGGCTGGTGTTATAATGTAAAAATATCCACATGTAAGCCGTATGTGTTAACCACTAAAGATGTTTCAACTGAAAACAACTAAAATTAGAAAAAAAAATGACAAATACTACAAAAATGAAAGTTGCATCTAATTTTTTAATTAAAACTCTATTTTGGATATTAAGAGTTTGATCATATCATATCTATGTAAGGAATCTTGATCTGAACTTTTCAATTTAACTTTTGATTTTTTTTTTGTTTATTTGTGACACTTTACCAACGCTTTGGCATTCGTGTCAAAACTATTGAATTATGAATATGATCTTTGGCACATGAATTTGAAATACATGAAAAAAAAACTCAAATCCTAGTTTGAAATATATGCATGTATGTTGAAAAATCATCCGATTTGATCGTTTTTTGCGTACCTTCATCTGAATCTAATTAAAATTTCAGATTTTTTAATTTTTTTTTTGGTTATACTTTTTTGTTGAACAGAAACGAAAATTTTCCAAATTTTACAAAAAAAGAAACAAAACAAAAACTTTGAAACTTTTAATATGAAGTATGTTTTTAAAACAGGTTCTTAAAAATAAATAAAAATGAAAATTCATCTGATTATTGTTAATATAGAATGAAATTTTAGATTTAAGTTTTCAATCTGTATTTGATCTTTTTATTTGAAATTCTCTATTGCTAATTAACTTTTTGATGCGTGTTTTGTTTTATTGAAGTCCTACATTGGGTTTGGTTACATAAAAATTCAATGCATTATTTTCAAATTCTTCATGAATATGACGTCATCCAAGAAATTGAATATCACACTACCTGCTTTGAATGTTTCTTACATGTTTGACAGTTCGCATGGTGAACCCGATGAAACTGGTTCATTGCCTCTGGAACGTCAAAATGAACATCAAGCCACCGAGGCAATGAACTAGTCACCGTGAGTGAGTCGCCTCTTGGAATACCCCGACTAGAGTCACGTGACTACGACTAATGTGACTCCGAGTCACGTCATTCGCGTCGCAGAATAAGGCCCAGTAACAGCCAGCTATTACATGTTTCTTATTGTGCGAGCTAAGAGAATCGTTAATTTCAAATTCATCACAAAAAATGAAACGGGAATCAATGTTTCATTTGGATATTTGGATTTCACATTGTTCCAAACAAATCCATTTACAATGCTGTTAATGGTATCACAGTTTTCTAATTTTACTGTGTTTTCTATAGTTTTTACAAGTATCGAAGGACAATTAAAAAAAGATCTTATATGGAACTCAATGTCAGTTCGTACTAAATAGTTGAGATTTTCATTAAAACGGTGTGTTTCGTTACATGTGACAATCTGATCATTTTCTATTGCAACTGTTATTGGCAGCCTGAATAAATTTATAGATTCCAAGCGTTTAAAAAAACGATAATCCGAACTAATTAATTCAAATGGATTTTCCAGCTTATGCAAATAACCTTTCAATTCATATTCCACTTGCGCAGGGCAGGATATGGATGGAAGCAATTCTTCTATTCTCTGCGTTATTCTTTTGTTCATTCGACTTACATCTAACTGAATTTTTCTTACGTCTAATCTTGAAAGATTGCTTTCTCTATGTAATTCCAGAGTGAATTCAACGGCTCCCTTCTGAATGTCCAAAATCGTGGATAAATAGCGTTGAGTTTCCGGGGTGGCATGACTATTTTCATCAGTTGCATCGTTCTCAGAACAAACTGCTGTGGCAAATTGTTGACTCGAGTTCATATGTTCTGGGCTGCGTGTAATAATTTCACTTGTGTTTCTATTACTAGTGTACGAAGCATCGTGCGCCATAGCGTGGCGTTTAAACGTGTAAAAGTTTGATGCTATTTGTTGGCAATTCTTATATGAACATTTGTATCGATATTTTATCGGAGTTTTATGAATTTCTTTTAAATGATTGCAAAATGCAAGTGCTGATGTGAACTCAACACAACAGTTTTGAACAAAACAGGTAAACATTATGCCTTATCCAATATACGTCTTAATGTTTCTATGCACTCATACTTTTCCGCAACGGGAATTTCGTACACATACGATCTGATGAAATTCCACACCAGCCTGCAAACTGGTGAACAATTTATTCCGAATACAGTAATGAACTTCACGAATGCGTTTACTGCACCAGCAACCGAGTCGATACGGTACACGATATCTTTGAAATGCAATTCGAATGTTCCGGTTAAAGTCCAGGCATTTTCTCCGCGAAATAAAAGCTTTGGTGTTGGCGGAAATCCGAATTTGCCGTAAGATATTTCCCTTTCTGCGATTTTCTGGTCCACTTCTTCGTCCGTCGATGCAAATATAATGATGTCTTCTTGTGCGAAGACGACAGTTGGCTTGAATTCTCGGGTAACTTTAGTAGGCTTGAAGATATTGTTCAACAGCAGTAAAACGGAACAGAGTTTTACATCTATAAAAAAAAATAATATAATAAGTCAGACACTTCTTACTGATAGCTTAAATAGAAAAAAAATATATCACAGATCACCCAAATTTACCCAGGAACAATAATAAAACGATTCTATAAAAGCTGAAATCTGATTATTAAACTTCAAACATTTAATGATCCTGAAGTTTTCAAATCTCAGATCTACCTTAGAAAAAATTATAAATTTGTCCTCCAAAACTAATTCGAAAATCTTAATCGAGATCTGAATCATAATTTGAATACAGCGCCCGAGAATTGTAACAAAAAGGAGCAGGATATTTACCGCAATTTTACTGGACGAAATAAAATTCAAGGACCTGTAATTATCAGTGTACAAATCAACCAAAAGCACCTGTAAAATTACGGGCCTGTAATCAAATTTTATTTTGTTTTTTGCTTTTATTTAATTTGTTTTTGTTTTCGGAAATAACAAACAATTAGAGATTTGCCGTTTGTTTCAAGTTGTTTATTCTATTATTTTTTTGAATAATACCTATTAAAGCCTAGTCCACACTAGGAGACGGTTCGTCTCGAGACGGTCTCAGCGTCTCCCATTTTCTTCGGGAGACACTGAGACCGTCTCAGGTTTCCAACAACAACAGCAGACAACAAAGTTCGTCTCATAACAAAAATCGCAGTTCATGTTGCCTAGTGTGGACTAGGCTTAATGTGGCTATTAAGTATTCTTAGACAGATGTTTACAAAAAATGCTATAAACATTTCTGTCAACACAATTTTTTTCTGTGTAGACTCTGACATCTGCAAGCTAGATAAAAAATCTGAATCTGCAATTTGTAACCGGGATCGAAGAAAAGTCTTCATTTGCAATCACTTTTAGATGTAATTTTCAAATCTGAAATCTGAACCTGACATCTAAATCTCAATCTGCAAACTTAATCTCAATTCTTAACGTTTATCGACTTTAACCTAAGTCTTAGCATTTTGTTTTAATTTACAAATGGGTGTATCAGAAAAGATTCAGTTGCCAGATAAGTTAAAGAATATGAATAATTTTTTATAGGGAAATGTCAAAAATTTCACTGACTGTGCTGTGCGCTGACTAGAGTCGGTAACGTATTGGCCTAGGTTGCGGGTAACTTTGAAATAAAAATTTGCCATGTTCTTTAACTTCTCTGACTAAAGCCTTTCATGATAATAGTCATTTTCAACAAACTTAATCTGGATTCTTAACTTGAGATCTGGATCTAAAATTCAATTTCAGAAATCTGTTAGTGATATTAATTAACAAGCTTCATCGGCATTCTATAAGAGATCAGAAATGAGAATCATAAACACGAAATTTTAATCTGAATCCGCTTCCAGGTTTTGAAATTGTTTCCTTTAAACATATTCGAAATCTGGTAGAAATCAAAATTCAGCATTTTAAAACCGAAATCTGAATCTTAATTTGTAAGATAAATCTGATTCTGATCTTTGAATTGCAAGCGGAATTTTGAAATTTGATTTTAACTGCAAGGAAATAGGTATCAATCATTTGAAACTGAATTCAAAAGCTCAATTAAAAATTTGAAATCTTTATGTGTAAGATTCTGAGATTCGCTGCTTAGTATGAAACCTTATAATGAAATTTGAAATCGGAATCAGGAAATTATTTTGAGATTTGAACCTAAATCTGAAGTTTTAGAATGACAATAAAAATCAATATGTGAGATTCAATTGGAAATTTGATATCTACTAAAATCTGAAATAAATTTCATTCAAAAATCTTAATCTGCAAATACCAAATCTGACAACTAAATATTAAATCTCAATATGCAAACTTAAGATGGATTTTGAATTTAAATCTGAATCAGAATTCAGAATGTGAATCTGAAATTTTAATTCGTAAGTTGTTCGGATTCTAAGATCCGACTCTATAGTTAAGTAGGTATGTAAGTCCAAAATATCAATTTGAAATCTTGACCTTTTCCCGAAATTATAATCCGTGCTGGGATCTGATTCTTGAAACTAGTCGGAAATGGAAATCCGGATCTAAAATAATAATCGTATACAAAATGTTTTTAGTGCTTCACCATTAAAAACTTCAAAATTATAAAAATTCAAAATTAGAAAAATACTTACTCGAGTCAGATGATTCAGAAGTTAAGTGGTACAAGAGATCTTTCGATAATTCGTCATTGTACTGCCTATTCAGATACCTGGTCAAAGCTGGTATAAGACGTTCCCATTTATTGAAAGCATCTGGATTGCCGTTTCCCAAAAGTCGAAAATCGATATCAACCTGAGAAAAAAGAAAATATCATTATTGTACAGCAAAATCATGAAGATCATCAAGACTTTTAAAACTCAACATAAATATGATGTGAATTGTTCTCAAAATAAAAAACTGATAGTTGAAATTTAAAGTTTAGTAATAAAGTCAAGCTCCATGATTTTTTGTATAAGTCTTTGAAGCTATTCATTTATTTTTTAAACTACACGCTATTAAGTGTGAGTTGAATTTCACATAGCCGAAAAATCGGTAAATTTTATCACGTAAGGTTATCTGCACTTTCCGGCGACGTTTTCAGAAATCTGACTCCTCGCTCAAACTGATATGACAGCTATTTGAAGTATAGTATGATTCGAGTATAGGGAACGCAACACCAGGAGCTCTACCTCCGCACTTGAAACATCACAAGTTCCGAGGACAAATGTCGCTGAGGCGCAGGTTCCCTGGTAAGTTTCTCAATATTTCCAACAGTTCGAATTCTGCTGCCCCGCTTGCCACAGATGTATCGGACTACTGTGGCGAATTTCTGACCGACATGATCGAAAAGGCCGTGGACGACGAATTGCAGTTAAAATCCAATCACGTGTGGAATCATGGATCAGTTAGGACGAAACTTACGTATCGGTGGCCAAACTTCCAACGATGGACCAACGGACCGTGTTGGCTGTAGCAGTTAAAAGGGTTACCGCATTCATTCACGGTACCGTGAATTGTTGGGCACTTTTGTTTATCGGATACTGTGTGTTCCGCCGGCTGTTTTTGTCGGATGATGCAGTGGTAACCTGATAATATGAATAAATTTAGAAATCCGAAATTGGGTAGTTGAAACTTCTGATCTTCATTTACCTATACACTCCCGATTAAATTTCTTGTTAACTTGACCACAACACGGAACATCGTTTCCCGATTTCTATCGAACAGCTCCGTTGATGTTTTTGTGTAAGATAACAATTTTCGTCTTGTTTTGTTTTCGTCTTGTTTTGTTTTCAACCAGCATAGTGGGGCAGAATGAACTATTTCGTTCAAAATAATCGCACTTCTCGCAATATTTCATTTCAAATAAATGCAATTGAAATTCACTTTCAGTGCTCTTAAGAATTCAGATTTTTTAGGTGTTTATGAATTGAAATAGTAGCACAGCTGCGACAAAATAATACATATTGTTTTAAATTGCAGATAATAAAGTTTTGTTAAAAAAATGCTTAGTTGTCATTCAATAAATGTTTATGCTGTTATAATATGTAGTTTAGTGAAAAACAAGCTGATAAGAATTATTATATTTGCTCATGGATCTTGAATTTATAGTTTTTGACTTTGGTCGTAGGTGTTAATTTCCTTGAAAAAGTCATAATTTGTGTCATGTTTTTTATCTGTTTCATGTTATATTCGTGAATTTTAATTTCAGTTTAATAAGGATTAATATATATATATTGTCATAGAGAGTTTTGATAAAATCAGTTTCAATTTTACACGTACCCCCTTTTTCTTAGAACATAGAAATGATTACTTACCAATTGAAAACCGTATTCATCGCCGTAGTGACGAAATTCCGCAGTTAAATCCAAAAAAATCGTTGATTTCAAAAGTTTGGGTCGTCTTTTTGGAAAAGAAATGTTCCATTTGTCCAGTGTAGTTGTCCACGGCTTGGAATATTGTTTCAACCACAAAACTGCATTATTGACGAGAACGTCTACCTCTTCTACGGAATCGTTGCTCACAGGAGCAAAATTTTTTTGATGAAGTTCTTCTAGCTTTGCTCTTTTAGCTCGTTTTTGCTTCGTATTTACTATTAAATTATACAGTTGGCCTCCCGGGTTCTTTTTCGAACCACCTCTTGGGATAAAGTATTTGTTGGCAATAGATTTTTCGAAGGGAAATACCGTGAATATTGCAGCTATGTATTCATTAAGAATACTCTCGTCAGTCCGGAAACCATGATCGAGATGAAATTTGGCAATGAAGCAGAGAAGCTCTTTTCGGCTTTCTACAGAGAGCAAACCATAGGTGCTGCGCTTAATTATGCATTGCCCACCTTCCGTTTTTTTTAGCAAGTCCAAAAGAACCTCCGGTGTAAATGGTGATCGATGCGAGAACGAATTGACGAAACCTTGAATGAAGATGAAGGCTCGTCGTTATCAGTCAAGGCTTCCTGCTCCCTTTGATGTTGTGGGATACATGTTTCATGTTCTTTTTGACCTTGCTCGATGGATGTTTCTTGGCAGTTTTCAACAAACGGTTCAACAGTTTCCTGGATTTCGGAACAGTTTTCGACGTCTACTGCTTCGAACGTAATAAAATCGTATCCCTGCAAACATGCAATTAAGACACTTATATTCTAAAAGAAGGTTTAAGAACTTTTTGGCTGAATGAAACTATGATTTCCCTCTGAAGATGCTATCAATTAGCTAGTGAAATAAATAATAGCTTCACTTCAATCGATTTTATAATTGTTAGTCACATCGTAATTGCTAACCAGCATCTGCAGGATGAGAGTGTTGAAAAAAAAACACACGCTTTGCACCCAAATGAAATCGAACGTGTTCCAGCTTTTGAATTCGAGTAGATAAGCCGGCAACTGCCACACGCAGAGAAAAATTGGATTTTTTAACGAAACAAAACTGACTTTGATTAAAATATTAATTTTATGGAATCAAACTTTTACATTACATTCAAAATTCAGTATTGTTTATGATTCATCATTATAAACTTTAGATTAAAAATCGAATTCCGTGTCACGTAATATTGTTATTATCAATTTCTTGTGAAAAATTACATCAAATATGATGTAAATAAAAAGAATCTTCATATATGACGGTATTTTACATCAGAAAACCGAGTTCTGTGTCATGTAATATTAGTGTGATCGAATTTCAGCGTTGTGAAATGTTCAATTATTTTTTATTTTGTTGACGTTGAAGTTGACATGAACAGCGATATGATGGTTTCGTTTGATCAAATACTTATTGCGATTGTTAAGCGTCTCCAGTTTCGTCTCTCTTTAGCATTCCAGCAGGAACAGCTATGTGTAACGATAAGTGTGTCTTTTGGAAGGCAAGCTTGAGTTGAGAATATGACTAGCTCCATCCGTTATCACCCGGTAGTCGAGCCAGTAAAAATGAAAAAATTCGGGCATATAGTCTTTGCCACTAGCCCTTCCCACTTGCGCTGGCCCGGGAAACGGTGCGCAATCCAAAAGTAGAAAGAAGAAAAAGAATACGGACCGAACTAATCTCGTGCTTCACTGCAGATTCGTCGGCAATAAATGGGTCATACAGAGGTTTCGAAAAGAAAACTAGCAGCGCACTCAAGGTCATCAGCGTGACAAACAACTTGGGATTATTTAAAGTCACTAATTTCCTGCCACAAAAACACTTACCTGCATTTGACGCCAATCCGAGATTCGTCGGAAAATTTCTTCCGTATTCCATTTGATTTCCGAGCCTGACGAAGATGAGGCAAAAAGGTCCACAATTTCGTCTCGAGATACCTCCCCTAGCCGCTTCGCGTCAATCTGGTTTCTTCCTGAAAGAAAATAAAATCAATATCGAAAATTAAAACAAATATTTTAAATCTATCAACGGCATGTTCGTAAACTGATTTTTTGGGTGATGCATCGATTTTTGATTTGGTAGATGTCAAATCACCTTCCAATGCTTTTGCATGCAGTTTGTTTGATTTACGAACGCCAGTATCGATAGAAAAATCAATGCAATACAAAAAATCAAATTACGAACACCCCGTAAATACTTACCAAACACTTCCAGCGTTTCTACCGGCAGCTCCATATCGTGCAATACGATAGACGCCAACTTTTTTCTCTCGGTCGCCATTTTGAACAAAGCAGAAAATTTCGGGTACGCTTATTTGTATTCACCCATAATTTTCATTTTTACCCATATACATGCTAAAGTTTTATTACATACATTGTATGTGCAAAACATAATAATTATTTGAAGAACATAAAATTTATGTGTAGAACGATTTGAAATCGGTATGTGTATGATACATATACTCTTTAAGTGTATATTTTTTGCAGTGTAGCTATAGCCATGTGTTTCTCGAATCTATCTATCAGTTTCCTTTCGTTTCGTCCAATGTACACAGCAAATTTTGCTGGTTTTTGTCCCGCTGACTTTCCAGCAAAATTTCCAGCAATTTGAATTGCTGGAAAAAACAGCAAACGTTAATGCTGGTTTCCAGCAATTCAAATTGCTGGAAAATCAGTAATCCAGATTGCTGGAAACCAGCTATTTCTTTCAACACAACCGGCAGTATTTAGTATGAAATTTATATTCAATTCAAAATTAAAGTTTAATATTGGCTGTGCATATAATAAGCAATAAATACAATTATTTTCTCCCATTTTCAATAAGGGATTAATTTATTTTCCAAAAAAAACTTTTTTTTCACAACTTTCACACCGGCTCTGGGGTGGCCGCTTTGTGCCAAAATGTTGATCATCCGCCACCTGTAAAAATAGTTTTGATGAGTATCTTCTATGGAATATCTACCTGTACAATAAAAACTTACCCTTGACTTGATGCCTGGTTGGTAGAATATAGAGGAAAATAAAATAATTATATTAATTTAACCTTAATTCGTAAAATAGAATCTCACCTTACTTCAGCGTACGAAACAAAAACAAACTCCAAATTGACAACTCGATTGCTGATTTTCCAGCAAACTAGGTCAATTGCTGGAAAGTCCAGCAATTTGAAAACCGATTGCTGATTTTTCAGCAAAAATGACAAGCACATAACCGAATGCTGAAAAATCCAGCAATTCGAAAACCGATTGCTGGTTTCCAGCAAAAATTTGGATTGCTGAACGTTTCCAGCAATTTTTTTTTGCTGGAAATCGAGGCAAAAATTTACAGTGTACATCTTATCACAGTGGTTCACAGTTTAAACGTGGAAAAATTTATCAACTAATCAAAAATCAAAATGCTGATTACAGATGTTAGATGCAAAATTCGTTTCACAATTTACATAATAACTCTTTCACCATCTACAAATCTCTTGATTAGAAAAATTTAAAGATAAATATTAAAACTCTTTTCATTTAATTATTAATCACTTAGTATGAGCTTTATCGAAAGCAGAATAAATATTTCCCTATGACTATTGAGCATTAACATAAAGACTTCAGACAAAGAATACAAAATTTAAAACATACAACAGCTTTCAATTCAAATTCCATAGTGTTGATCGGATCTTTTGAGCGTAGAATATGTTGATTTTTTTATGTTTCTTTTTTTTTATTTTAATTAATCATTGTTAACTTACAATTGTTAAATATCTTAATTTTCAGGTAATCATTAAAAGTTACACACAATCAACAGTGTTCTGACAATAGTTACTTCCGAAAATAATAATTCAGAATGGAAATAAAATGTTCAAGATACAGAATCATAAATCTCGAATAAGATGAGATTGAAAATGTAGATATATGTTTAGAGAATCGCTCAATGAAATTCGCAATTAAACTATGAGAGCGTTTTTATGATCATAATAATCTGAGAATTCATTTAAAAACTGTTATGTTAAATTCAGGGTTCCTTTAGTAGACGATAAATTTAAAAAAGGAATCAAAGGTGTGAAATTTAGGCTAAATTAGCAGGAAAAGTTTCAATTTGAATTTCAAATTGGATTCAAATTTGAATTACAATTCAATAGCGGAACTAAGTTTTTCCGATTGATCCTATTAAGTCAACTACACTTTCCTTTTTTTTCAAAATTAGAAATGGTGTAGAGCAGTGGTTTCCAAACTTTTTTCCTTCACCGCCCCCTTTCGTTTAATTTTTGAGCTAATTGCCCCCCGGCCCCCTGAGTGATTTTTTGAAAAATCTCTAGAAAGAATGCTAATTGGCATTGTTGCAAAACCAAAAGCTTTTGAAATTTTATTGTAGTTTAATTTGAAACGTTCAAAAACTGTTATGATTGACTTGAGAAGATCGAAAAGCCAACGCATAACCATCAATTGTAGCAAATCAAAACACAAAATAAATTCAAAATTGCTTCAAACATCAAGACTGAAATTGAAATAAATTATTTTTTTTCAGGACAAACACTTAAACTTCAAAAAAAAAAACAACTAACGCCTATCAAAGTTTTGGAAAACAGAATTCTTTACTAATTAAATGTGCCATATATTTTTCACAAAATAATTACTGATAATTCGGTGAAATCGCATAAAATGTATTTTAAATAATATCATTTCTTGATCAAATAAATTTCAACTTATATTTATGACAGTTGTAGACTGAAATTGAACACTATTTCTTTCATGGGTCTTAAAATTTAACATAGGTTCCAAAAATTTAGTTAAAATCGAATAACTTTTGATGTTTATTCATGAAAATTGCCGTATTTCATTTTATTAACGATCAGCAAATCAGAACTAAAAATGAAGGATCCTCTGTTTGAGTTGTTGGCATTTTTTTTTCTTTTCTTCAAAAAATCTATGACCATATCTGCGACGCCTTTTATCACAAATTATCTTCGAAAGATTTTTTGTCAATTTTTCAATAGAATACATTTTAATAATTTTCATGCATTGTATAAGCTTAAGAATTCATCAAATTTATTTGACCTAAAACACATTGCCATCCAAAATGTTGCTTCCTTGTTCAACCCCGGCTTGTGATATAGCTCAGTTGGCAAGTCTGTTGTCTCCTGAGCCGATGTCCGTGAGTTCGAGCCCAAGAGTAAACATCGAACACAGTTGTACCGGATAAGTTTTTCAATAACGATCCGCCAACTGCAACGTTGATAAAGTCGCGAATGCCATAAAGATGGTAAAACGACTACAATCGAAACAAAAAAAAATAGTTCAATCCAAAATAAACTTACAAAACCAGATAAAAAAAACAGATTGTTTGTTTGTTTGTTGTTGAATTATAGAGACTTTAACTAAACAGATTGTGAATATACGAAATCTTTCACAATTAAAAAATAATCTGTCTGTGTTTGTGACTTACAGAGACAAAAACATGCTTATCAACTCTGTGAGTTAACAGATAAATATTTGTCCTAAACCTGGTTATAATTAGATTTTCAGAGTTTTTCAAAATCGTTTCATTGTTGGGCATTGAACGTTCTCGTTGTCATTTCAATTTTAAGTTGTTCCGTAATTTGTGAAAATGTGCATTTAAAAAGGACTCGACCCCCTGAGCCCCCCTGAGCCCTTCTAACGCCCCCCAAATTTCAAAGTTGAGCTCACCGCCCCCCTAAAAGCTCTCATCGCCCCCAAGGGGGCGGTAGGGACCACTTTGAAAACCACTGGTGTAGAGTGTATAAATCAATGTTGTATGACAAAAAAAAAGTTTTGAGACTTTTTAGTAAATCGATGGTGTAAAGTTTTGAAAAATCGGTTCAGTTGTTCCTGAAATATAAGGTGCGAGATCTGGCGTTCTAATTTTTTTTCTGAGCTCAAAAAAATGTAATAAAACAGGTTGAGAATCAGTTTGAGAAGCTTTCAGAATTTAAAGCGTTTTGCAGTAGTGTTGTATTTTTGGCAGAATTTTCAAACTTTTTGCACAAATTCAAACTAATATGTTTTTTTTCTACTGATCATTTCCAGAATCCTGCGGTGGACAGCAGTGGAAGCCCGACGGACAAGAAAACCGGCTCCGGTGGCTTTTTCAGTTCCGATGTCGGTTTCGTGCATGCGTTCATCGCGTCGTTCTCGGTCATTATCGTCTCCGAACTGGGCGACAAAACATTCTTCATTGCCGCAATTATGGCGATGCGCCACCCCCGGTTGACCGTATTTACCGGGGCCATCGCAGCGCTAGCCCTGATGACTGTTCTGTCGGCCATTTTCGGCATGGCGGCCACAATCATCCCCCGGGTGTACACCTACTACATTTCGACGGCTCTGTTTGCCCTGTTCGGATTGAAAATGCTCAAAGAGGGCTACTATATGTCCGCGACGGAAGCTGCCGAAGAGTTGGAGGAGGTGCAATCTGATCTGAGAAAACGTGAGGACGAGGTAAGTGCACCGCTTCATCCGATCAGGCGAAATCAATATTTCATTTCATAACTAATTCTAGGATTTAATTCATAACCTTTTAGTTCCGTGACTAACTCTCTCTTTTTTTTCTAAGTTGCCTTTTTTAGTCGTCTGGTTTGTTTTGCCACTCCTTTAATGCTTTTTATAATTTTAATTATTTTGTAATGGTCATTATTCATGATTTTATTTATTTTTTCACATTATTATAATGACGAGTAAAATTTGATTGAAATTTGTTTATGTGCACAATTTAATAATTAAATCCCGACGGTTATCAAAAAAGAGCTCTCTATAAGAAAGCGTCAATCTGTGCGAATTATGCAAATCGAAGGTTTACCACCATTCGCCTTTATACATATGCTTTGAAACAAATGCTTTCTTAAAGAATGATTCAACTAACTTTACTCAACGACAATTAATAGGCTAACAATACAATAGACAATTTCGATACACCTCGAAGATGTGGATCATTACACGTGTTGTTCAAGATAGAGACGTGCTCTTTTCGACTAATTGATAAACTGAATTCAACGTGACAAATTGCGGCCGAGTTGATAAGAGTGAATTTGATAATTTTTTGTGCGATCAGCCGTCTCCCGATAATACTGACGTTGAGGTACTGCAGTATGTTTGGGTTCGATGGTTAATCATGACAATTTATCGACCTAGAAACAATCTTTTTCAAATCAGTTTCAATTGTACAAATTTGACTTGTTGAGTCATGATACACATTATGGGGTGATACATACACACATACTTAACATTGAACATACACACATAACGCGCCCATAAATGTCAAACGTACATACATACATACAGACATTCACATACACACATATGTACTGTACATGCAGTCAATAACAAAAGTTAGTAACCAAGAACATTTTCCGGTTGTACTCCATTTACCCGAAAACCATTGCCCAGAATGAAAAATCCCCAGAATTCCAATCGCCAGAAAGAACCATTCCCCAGAATTTTTTTTCCCCAGACGAACCATTCCCCAGAAAAATTTTCGCCAGAATGTACCATTTCCCAGAAATTTTTTCACCAGAATGAACCATTTACCAGAAATTTTTTCGCCAGAAGAACTATTTCCCAGAAAATTGAAAACATTTATCCCTACTAGAAATTAATAAAAAAAAAAGGAATTGTTACAAAAAAATGGGGTTTCTTAACTTAATTCTTTTGCGGCAAAGCCGCAACCAACGAGGATGAAGGGGCTGAGGCGGCACAAAGCCGCCGAAGCTCCCAAATCCGAGGTGGCCGCCGACCCGCCGTCGGAAGCGGCGGCCCCATTACATTGGTCTAGGTCTGCCGGGGCTTCCTAGGTCTGCGTGAAAGCTAGGGGTGATCCCTTAGCCCCGTCCGCCACGCGACAGCGTGAAGGACAAAACGTCTTCCAAGTTCGAACGCGCAGCGTGAGGAGTCGGATACCAAAACGGTTTTTTAAAGGACCATGATAAGCATTGAATCAATTAAAGTACCCAAACCATAAACAAAGCACAATATTGGTTCTAAAATAAATTTAGTTGGAAAATTTCAAAGTCTTAGTTTCAACAAAAAAATCATTTTGAAAAAATTAATTTCGAATCATATGAAATATTCAAGAATTCATTAGAAAAAAAAAGAAAACAAATAAAAATACTAGGGGAAAAAATCTGGGATTTGTGCCATTCTTGTAAATGTTCCATTCTGGGGAAAAAAATTCTGGGAAATGGTCCATTCTGGGAAAAAAATTTCTGGTAAATGGTGCATTCTGGGGAATTTTTTTCTGGGAAATGGTTCATTCTGGGGTTTGATTTCGGGTATTTGTCATTCTGGGAAAAATTCATTCTGGGCAATGGTTTTCGGGTAAATGGGATACAATCCATTTTCCACCATCGTTTTGATCATGTGCCTTATAAAATGGATGTTTTATCCACGTTTGGTATTCTCGAATGCATGTGAGCGTCGCGATGCCTATTAATTAAGGTTTCTGGACATTTAGATAGACTACACTCTCAGATCTCCTATTCAGGGTGGCCAGCCAACTGGGAAAACCGGGAATTGAAAATGGGACCGGGAAAACCGGGAGAAAACCAGGAATTTGAAATCAAAACCGGGAAAATTATTTATGGATTATTTTTTCCCATATATAAACCTATCAAATCCTAAAATCATTAGATCATGACGATTTTTTTTCTCTAAAGCGTATAGTCGTTTGTTTCAGGTTTGTGAAGCAAGAGCAATTTCTTAGGAAAAAAGAGAACTTAAAAACCTGAACGAATTAAAAAAAATCCAATTGCTGCGACTTTTTAGTTCTGATGTAAATTCATACGTTGAAATCAGACAGTTTTCGATTGAAACTACATCTCGAAAACTAAGATTTACTAAGGCTTAACATCTATCTTATAACTGGAATTGTTATACATTAATTCAGAACTGATGATGTTCGAATCTGCATCAATATTTATCTTATTTGGCTTCGAAAAAATATTTTCTTCTAATTTAGTTCAATTTTAACTTATGTATATCGGGAATTTTCCCATGCGGGAAAAATGCCGAAAAAAAAATAAATAAAATAAGATGCCACCATTTTATTTGGTTAATTAGTAAACGCACAGAAGGCAGAAGGCGCTACCAAGTTATTGTGTGATTCACGTATACATTTTCCTAACCAGTATGATTTCAAATTGAAAAATCGAATAAAATCATGGATTTTTTTATATAGATAGTACTGAAATTTCATATAGATAAATTTTCCAGAATTTAGGTGAAAAGATTCAGGCATCTAGAACTCAGCGCATTCTAAAATAAAAATTAAAGGTATCCAATAACAAACATGATTAAGTATTCAATATGAGAACCCAAATAAAATTTCAGATTACTTAGTATGAATAAGGTTAATCGGAATCTCTTTTAATAACTTTATAAGAAAAATATTAGAATATCAATCAGTAGCCAGGCTATAAGTTCAAACTTGATTTCTTGTTCCAAAAATAAAATAAGCGTCAGAAATAAAATTGAAATTTGAATAACGGATCTAAACTTGAAATTAAGTTGATTTATGGATCGGTCATTCAATACGAAATTCATCGCGCATGATTATGTTTCAAATTTCAGGATTCAAAGGTGAAGATGTGAGCAGGCCTTACCGGTTTGGGAGATAGTTTATTAATGACTAAAAAGTGAAAAACAGTTTATCACCAGATTGACATAGAAACTAACGGCAACTTAAACAAGAAGCAAGGTTTCTACAGTAAAATTCATTATTTCAGCTTGAAATTTTATAAGTATTATTCACATGGCATCATAGCAAAACTAATATTTATCTCATGCAAATAATAAAAATAAAGCATTTTCCCTTTATAATAGGCGAAGATGGTATGAAAGACTGAAAAGAAGGTAACAATTTTCGGTTAAGATAAGGACAACTAGAATTATTTTCTTACCGTATTACCATCAGTCATCACCATATTCTGAAAAATCTTTGAGTTTCAAGATTAAATTAAAAAAATAAGTCTTCTCAAACTTCAAACTACGTTCAACTTGCATAAAAATATTTTCATTTTTAATAAAAAAAAACCTGGATAACATATTTAATTGCGCATTTTGAAAAAGGGAAAACCATAAAATCACAATCAGGAAAACCGGGAGTTTCAAAATGGAAACTCACTGGCCACCCCTGATACTGCTATTTTCCAGTTCTTTATTGTACCAAACTGTACTTAACTTGTATAGTCTGACGATTTGGCCTATTGGTTAGATGTCGGAGAGGCAATCAGTAGGCTCGAGTTCGATTCCTCGTGGAGGTGATTTTTTTATCATTTATCATTCATGATCATGATTGCACTAAACAGTGAGGCGTAGATTCATCAAACAAAGCAATAACAAAATAATCTAGGTCTGTTTGTAGAATTCAAAGAATTAACACATGCTCATACATTATGTTTCTGGTGTTTTGTTTGAAGGATGATGCTTTGATGCTATTAGCCGTATAATGTAACAATAAAAAAAATCAATTATGAATGGTATGTGAAAAAAAAATCCCCTCGAACAGGAATCGAACTCAAGTCTACTGATTACCTCTCCGACATCTAACCATTAGGCCAAATCGTCAGACGATATAAGTCAAGCTGTAGCTCTATTACTCAGTTGACCTCATCGAGTCGAATTCGCTGCTAGATTCCCCGGCAGAAAATGCTCATTATGCCTTCATTGATAGTGCTCTGTTCGCCTCCAGTGAACAAATTAAAGTAAAAATGCGTTTTAAAACTGATTAAAGTGAAAAATCAAAAATTTTATGATGCTGAAAATTGAGAAACAATGTGTAGATCATGTTGCAGTGCGTACATTTCGGATCAAGATGATTTAAAGGTCATAAAAGCTTATTTGGTGGTGCTCAAAAATTATAATATTTTCGTCACTTGAGAACCTAGCTGGTTATTATTTAATATTTCTGTAAAGATGAAAAGGATATTTCTTTTTTGGTGAAAAATTAATATTATAGGTAGTACGAAACAAGTCCTCATGAAATTTTTTTTAAGAAAATACGTACTTATGTAGACAAATGGAGTGCTTATTATGCCCTGGGTGTTCGTTATGCCCTGGGTGCTCGTTATGCCCTCATCTCCCCTATATTTCGTTAAAAAAAACACTAAGTTTCAAATGGTAAATTACTTATTTTCTCTAATGTTATCACCGCTTTGAGTATTCTCAAGGCCGGATTAAAGGGGGGGGGGGACAAAAGGGGCAATTGCCCCGGGCAAGTTTTAACATTACTTTAATCATACTACCACAAATCCATGAAAAGAAATCAAAACTAGAAAATCGGAATGAAAACTTGAAATATAAAAACTAAAGGGCCCACGTGAAAAAATATCTAGATTAGCTTTTGTCTTAAAAAGTTAAGGGGCCCCCTAGAGTAAACAGTGAAGGAGCTCTCCCACATTTTGCGAGCTGAGAATATCAAAATCTTCTGGACAAAACTGAATTCGAAAAAAAAATTAAGAAGTATATGAGGCAAAACACCCCAAATTTTCCTTTTTTTATCGAAACATATCAGTTACGATATTCTGTTCAGAACAGGTAAAATTTTACACATTTTCATTACATTCAAACGTCTTGCACAAAAATAATGTTTGTTGTTACGTCTTAACGTAACTTATTTCCAAGTTATGGTTTTCTGCACTTAAATAACATTCGCTTTATGATAAACATTTCAGAATTTTACCCGGGCAGTATCCAGGTTAATATCGGGTATAATAACTTTCCACCTTTCAGTCATTATTTTTGAAATTTTCACTGGTTTATAAATTCTTAACCCTTTTCCCTCCCTATTTTTGAAAGTAAAATCTTTTTAAATCTTTGTAGTTGCTTAAATTGGCCCAATCGGCAGTACAGGGTTTCTTTATTAAATTTTCATATCAATTTCTGTCTTCGACTTGAAATTTGTACTCGAACATTTTCAACTGATTTAACCAAAATTTTATCATCTACTGAAGTGAATATCCTGAATTCAGCAGATCATTTTTCAAATTATCATTCTTAATATGAATATTTCTGTGATCTTTTTCCAGATCCAATTCATTGGGATTTTCAAGTCTTGTGTTGTTTCTTCAGTTACTGAAGTTCAGTTTCATCATTTTTCTGAATTTTGAAAAGTCAGGATTTTTGTTTAGAGTAAGGCTGCCAGAATTTTCAAATCCAGGCTATTTTAGCTAAAAACCTGGCAAAATCCAGACATTTAATACCAAAATGTTGACCCAGGAAGTACACAAATCGAGAAAAAAAACTTGATTTTTGTTTCATCTGCAATTTATAAATCGTATTTAAGCTTTCAAAAAAAAAATTTTCATTTTTAAATTCATAAAACTTGCTCAAAAATTCCGTTTGGGTTGATTTATTGACAACACAACATAATATGATTTTCTCTGTTTGCTTTGGCAAATAATGTGAATAAAATCCGGACAATCGGGCAGGACCGGACTTTTGTCAAATTTGTTGTTAAATATCCGGGCAAACCCGGAAAACACCGGGCATTCTGGCAACCTTAGCTTAGCGTACTATACTCATTTGGATTCCGTATCTGATTTTTTTTTCAATAATAACTGGTTTTGTGTTTTAAACATTTAATCTTTATTCTCAATTTTTTTTCAACCGATCATTTTTGCACTAATACCCCTTTGGCTTTGAGGGCATCGAATGAAACTTTCGTCACATTTAGAATAACAATTTGATAAAAAAAAAATTATCTGATGAGAATCGTATTCAAAAACATATCATTAAAAGACATTAAATTGAAATTCAAATTTGATGAAATTTCTGATTTTGCTCTGATAGTAACTTAGTATCTCTATTTTTTTAAACTTAATTCATGTTTTGTTTCTTAAAACTTGATTGAATGATAATGATTTAGATTTGGGACACTGTATTTTGGTTCTGAATATAACGTGATTTAAAGTTTTGAATTTCTAAACTCTTATATCTGTATCTCTATGGAATATAGATTTAGTTATTTTGTTTATTTTTTTAAAATTTTGTTTTCTCTGTTTCAAATCTTCAAGATTCTTCCTTATTGTCACTAGGTAAATATTTCTCGGATTAGCACAAACCAAACGATCAATGATTATATGAAAATCATTTAAAATATCTATCTGGTCATTTTTTAAAATTAGAGAATTTTAGTTAATGATAAGGTTTAAAAAAAAAAGAATTAAATTTAGCATTTTGCAGCTTAAATAAGAGTTTTCATTTCTAAGAAATTTTCGAAACTCTTCCGCAATGTTTGCACGTGATTGATTAACAATTTTTATTTGAAGATACTAGAAGCTATTTTCTACGCAGACAACATGGCTATTTGAAGATAGTATACTGAACTCATCTCCAGTTTTTTAACACGTTTAAAAGCTTTTGTATTTTCTGGGTAGCATTTGAAAAAAAATCGAATTATAGGGCCCCCCGAGATAAATTGCCCCGGGCCCCCCGATGGCTTAATCCGGCCCTGAGTATTCTCATAAATTACCCAAACCGGTACCATTTCTGTTTAGTTTAAATCTTTGCCACGGTAAAACTTTGCCCGGTAACAGTGAAGTTTTTCAAAAATGGAATCTTCTTAAATATGCTATGAATTATAAGTTTAGTTTAAAAGTTATAATAAAACCACTTATTTAGGATAGAGAACCCATAAATAGAGCTTTTGTGACTGATTTAAAAAAAAAGAAGTTTCGTGAAACAATGCGGAAAAAGTCGGTGAAAAAGGGGGGAAATCAAACATTAAAACTGAGTGGCCACCCTGTTTTTCAAGTTTCAAGGCAATTTTTGTTTTAATTCATCGCACATTACAAGAATTTTACGGTGACGAAACCTGCTCCAAAAGATAGTCGAAATTTTGTTGATCGCAATTTACATCACTGTTGAATAACAAAAATATAGAAAGTTTTGAACAAGCCTCAAAAACTTGTTTTTCGATCAATTTTTTTCTTAGGAATAACACCAAATCTTAAGGTTTTCTGCATTTTTAAGTTGGCATCAATCAAAAAGGAACATGTTCCAATTTCCAAGTTAGGCGATTTTCGAGGGTCACACAATCAAAATTTTTAAGAGCTTTGAGACAGCCCTGAAACAAGTGCGATTGTATTGAAATTTTGCATTGGTAAGGACTTTTGGCAAATTAATAAAATGTGAATTATCTGCAGATACATGTTCTTGAAATTCGATGATAATATAGGCATATCACCACCCTAATCAATATGTTTTTTTTTCATTTTTATAAAAATGAAAAGAAAAAGCCTTTACAAAGAAGCTTCTTCCTTCAAGATCAATTTGTTTTTTTTAAGATATTGTAAAAAGAACTTGCTATGTCTGTGATTAACATTCTGCACCCGCAATTTATTTCGCCAGTAACTATTTTTAATGCATTATTTGTCAGAATAAAATTGTCGATAAACTACTGTATCTTTGCCTCCATTTTTTCCCTTCTTAAACTTCTCTGCTCCCCCAACCTTTGATTCGTGGCGCGCCACAGCTGATACGCTCGATGAGTGGCAGCCGCAAGGAGACGGTAGAGCTAGTGCCTTTGAACGACCACGACGACAGTAGCAAAGCAGCCGATCTGACCGGGGGTGGTGGAAGCACCCTGAACGGATCGATCCACTCGCTGGTTTCGGGTGGACACGATCTGCCTCCGATGCAGCACCACCACCATCATCACCATTCAGCGTCTTCTGCTGCGATTCGCATGTCCGCATCAGCATCCCAGCTGCCAGTCGCATCGAATCATCATCTCGCTAGTCTTCATCACAGTGATAGTAGTAATAGTATTAATAGGAATAAGCATCATGGTTCATCGAAAAGCTTGGCGGTCACGTCGAGTGAACAGACTGAACAGCGCCAGAGGACACGGGCTGGTCCCGTCAATGGAGGAGTGATCCACGCGGTCGCCAACGGTGGAACAATTATTAGTGGCCTTACCGAGGGGAAAGATAACGCATGCGCTACCAATTCCCTGGGCCAGAGCAAACGGGTTAGCAACAGAATCGAATCTCCTACTTTTTCATTGCTCTCCTTCTTCATTATTTTGTTTTTGGTTTCATCTAGTTTCGGCCATAGTGAACTTACCATGAAAACCATCACTATTAAGTTCTCTTCAAAGCTCCTCAAACTAAGTGCCGATTTAAATTGTTTTTTTTTCCTTTCTGTTGGGTTCCAACCATTTTCCGTTTAATCCACTCCGCACCCTATGCATTTTATCTGCGAGCCATGATTTGTGTAACTTTTCTCGTCTATGTATATTTTTATCGCTCGTGTAGCTAACATGTATCGACATTATCATTACACAAAAAGTTCATAAACCGATAATCTATCCGTCCGCGTTCAATTGCAACCAAAATGTCTTTGCCACCCGTACTAATGTTATCATGTACCATTACTCTTTTATTTGTTCGTCGATTGCACGCATTCTCGCGATATCGCTAACTTTCTTCTGCATCCCCCAGGCGCGAACATATGAGTCATTCCTTAAGCTATTTTTCCTAGGTTTAAAATTTTCAGGTTTTATACTGTCGAAAATATACTTGTTGAAGCAATGTATGACTACCATTTTAAAACTGCCAATATCTGATGCAGACTATAGAAGTATACCCCCGCTATGCCCTAAAGACCATCACTGATCTCTCATCTAACCCATCTGGGGCCTAAGGACTGCCTTAACGCGATGGCGCTCCACGGCAAAACTCTTTGACAAGCTCTCTTTAAACTTATATCAATTTGATAAAATTAATTTTATGACCTCTCGTCTTAACAACTTAAGGTCTGGTTAAGGAGATGGTTCAGGATCCGGCCTCTGCTCGTAATGATTTGAGGTTTCTTAATTTGTCCGTCGTGCGTCGCTTATGCTGGACCTACGCCTATCACAACACCTGTCACGACTTTACGCAACGACTTGGATGATTGCCGATGAAGATGCCATCCTACAACGACTCAAATGACTCACCCGACATCGAGCAACAACCGCTTTCCTACAATGTCTAATGCGGAGAAGGTCAAGCCTTATCTTCACAGCTTCGATCGAAGGGATCAACTCTATTAAGATACTACCCAGAGATGAAGTTACATGATTTAACCGCACGCACAAGGCTTAACCTTCCGCCGATGGGGTCAGTCTATTCTTGAGTTAGCAACCCTGCAGCTTTTTATTTCATTTTTCCGCATGTCGACCTTTTTCGCTACTACTCGAATGATTCCCCACGTAGACGTCATCCAACACCGGCTCACCTGGCGTCGGAAGCCATTCTACTCGGCCAGTCTGCAGGTATCTCTCAAGAGTAAAATACCCCTCTACGCCCTACGGCGAGCTCCACAGCGAAGAAAGTCTAGTCTTATCCTCGCAGCATCGTTCGTAGGAAACGCCTTTACTGGGATACTCTCCCAACTCGGAGGAGTTATCCTACCACACACGAAACGTACCCACGAGATCCACCTTGCAGATGGTCAAGACTTACTTATTTAATGTTCCAGTGTTGATTGTCCGACGCATAGGGAAAAAAAAAGATTTTCAGTTGTTGCCACCAGAGATGCCATTCTCCAACGTGAAAGAAGGAGAACGTAGAATAAAAAAACACGTGCAGAGATGTCAATGTGCCTAATTTTTCAGGATCTGCCTGATTTTTTAAGATTTGAATAATTTTTCGAGGCTCAGCCTGACAACCTGATAAGCCTATGGATTTCCCTGATTTTAGCGAATGTGGTGAAAAATGGGTAGTAAGAAACTGCATAAGATACCATTGCTGTGGTGCGACGACCAAAAAAAAATTTTTGAAAAAAAAATTTTGGCAACCCTGCCACCGTGCGATAGTTGCAAAACACCCTGGTGAGAGTTTTTGATTCTCTTCACACCAGCCTTGCCAGATTGCAAGCCTCTCAAATCCGTAGTTTTGGCGAAAAACTGAAAACGTACCGATTTTTAACTTGAAGACCTTTTTTTTTTGTCGTCAGGTACAATTTTCGTTCATCCGTATAATTCCCTGACAATTTTCGATAATCCGTTGCACATCCGTTGGGAATGCTGATAATCCGTAGATTTCGAGCATCGATCCGTAGATCCGTAGACGTGATAAAAATCCGTAGATCTACGGAAAAATCCGTAGATCTGGCAACGCTGCTTCACACATTATTCGCACCTAGGTTTCGAGAGCCACACACACCTAATTCTAAAGCCTAGTCCACACTAGGAGACGGTTCGTCTCGAGACGGTTGCTGAGACTTGTTTATGTTTACATCTTGGTTGCTGAAAGTCTCCCATACTTGTCGGGAAACTTGACATCAAATGAAAACATAAACAAGTCTCAGCAACCGAAATCGCAGTCCAAGTTGCCTAGTGTGGACTGACGGAAAAATTGAGGAACTTACCAGGGAAAGACGTTTGTCCTCAGGACTCGTGCTGTTCTGAGTGCGAAGGGAGCGCTCCTGGTGTTGCGTTCTCTGCACTCAAATCATCACAAGCTGCTTCGAAAATTTCTAAATCGTCAAGCTTGTTCTCTTTGTCAAGAACATCATCATCGATGGGACCTTTGGCAACGGCATCGATATCGCCATCGCTTTGACCTGGAACTTCAAGCTTATCCCCCTCTCGCTCGGAAGAGAACGGGCGATGAAATCGAAAAGTTCTTCTTTCTCTCCTTAAGAAAAACCCGTAAGATCTGTCAAAAGTTGGGTGAAATTTTAGTTGCATCCCCCTTGGCACTAATGCAAAACTATCACTCAAATTCGGCAGCGCTTCCATCGCCTATTGCACGATAAACGGCGATTTGGAGCTTCTCTTGACTTTGGCCGAGTTCTGCTCGAAGACAATTTCCATCTCGTACAAACCACCACGTTGTTTGGCCGTTGCTATGATTTCTCCGCTTTTCTTGTGAACAGTGCTTTGCTCCAAAACTAACGGCGCGTTCGTAAATTGATTTTTTTGGGTGATGCATCAGTCGATTGATTTGTTTGGTAGATGTCAAATCACTTTCCATATGCTTTTGCATACGTTTGTTTGGTATTTACGAACGCCAGCATCGATAAAAAAAATCACTTCGATAGAAAAAATCAATTTACGAACACGCCGTAACATGGATACCAGCACTCGCCACTTTTCTCACGGAAATCAAGTTATCCCTCCAAGATCACTGGTTTTGGGAAAAAGTGGTAGAAATTTTGACACTTGTGGCACGTTTTGAAAATTCTACCATGTAAAAATGTTTTCAAGATCTTTGGACGTTGTATTTTTTACAGCACTGTTTTCTATTTCAGCTGTATGTGATGAAAATATTGCTATTTTTGCATCACAGCATGCTAAAAGTGTCAAAATTTCTACCACTTTTTTCCAACACCAGTGAACCTGCTCTTAATTCAGGGACAAAACATACGTCGTTGATTACCAAAAAGGTGCCTGTGTTTCTACGACCTTAAAATCTTCCTGCTACCTTGACAACGATTATTTGCCCTTCCTTAGCAACGTTAATAACGACGGGAGTTTTCAAACGGTTAGATTCGAAAAAATCGTCATCGCTGTTGATCAGGCATTCACTCGATCCGAAATCCAAACTCACCGCCTTCCACTGACTCGTAGAAATGTCCTCGTTTGCAACGTTTTCTCGACAGTCCTTCTGAAGATGACCTCGCTTGCCGAATTAGTAGCATTTTGGTTTGAATTTTTCCACCTTGTCTCCATGTCGATCGGTCCGCTTCAAATCCTCCGCCAGCAGTCGTTCTTTTACAACTTGCCGCGCCAGATCATCAACAATTGCGTTGAAAAATTGCGGCCTAAGAAGAGCGGCTGTGTCCAGTTTGCAATAAGTTTCATCGTCCATCAAAATGCAACGGTTACTTCCTTCTTCAAAATCGTATCCAGTCTCCGGCATCGCTCGTTCGTGCTGTTCCGCGCTCCGTTTATGATGTCTCTGCTTCCTGTAGGTCTTAATGCGGTTCCTTCGTATTATGTTTTGGACGGTCCCAACGGAAATTTTCAGTTTCTTGGCAATTCTTCCAACAGAGTTGTGTTCATGTGACAACAAAAGCTTAACACATTTCTTCTCGATTTGTGGATTCACTGTGTCTCTTCTGGTTTCGGATCTTAACATATCTTCAAGAGTATGGTGCTCTCCGAACTTCCTGATGATTTGATAAACCGCAGACTTCGATCGTTTCACAAGCTTTGCAATATTTCTACACGATAGTTCATCTGAGCAGTACTTTTGAATTATAAAAACACGGGTTTCTTTATCAATTCGTCCCAATTTACAAAATCCAGTCGCTTTCTCACACAAAAAGTATGTCAGTGCTTTGTCAACAAACTTTTACACGCGATGAAACCAGTTTCATCAAATTTGGGTTAAACGTAAACTTTTTATCGTAACATTTAGGTTTCCGTTTAATAAAATGAATACTCCTTATTGTTATATCTGGACACTTCCAGAATGAAACTAACTTATGAACTGTGAACTATTAGTTGTAGTTTAATGGGAACCAAACTTAGACTAACTTTTGTACTGACAATTACATGGTTTTTATAATTCACAAGCTAGTAAACGATAGCTGTGATCAAACATAAATGGAAATTCAAATATGTTATGATAGCTTTGATCTAACAGCTATGATATCAGATTCCCTCTAATTTTAACGCAAAACAAAATCGATATAAAATAGGTTTCAGGATGTTTTAAATAAATACTGAATGGTATCATAATTAATTTTTCAACGATTCTAAATCTATTCCATTATTTAAAAACAAAATTATTTGATTTCTTTCTTGAGTTATTGACGTGATAACGTCTTTCATTCTCATTTTCATCCGTGCTGTAAATTGAGCTTTAGATGAAAACTACCAAATGTACGTAAAAAACGCAGAAATTTTGAAGCTTGTATTCTCGAAGTAAGCTTGTAGGCACCGGTTTTGAGGACCTCACATGCAAATGTAAATCGTTGTCCACCATGAGTGCGCGGTGTGGTATTTCCGGAATTTCTACTAACAATAAAACACGTCTTTACAGTTTGATGTATAATCCAAGAATGTATTTTCACTAAAAAGCCTACTTTAAAATATTACAATTCTGATGATCATGCTGACGTGATCACAAGTAATCACCATATCTCGTTTAGTTTAAGCAAAGTTTGAGGTTTGTTGAACTTTCATGACATAATCCTGGAATCTTGAAGGCTTCCGACGTTCGCGATTAGCTGACAACCTTCCCCGGACTTCAGCTACGTTTGATGATATTAATGTATTATTGATAGCAGGTTCTTGTTCATTTGCTGATACTTCATCGTTAATCGTTATCGGTGCATTTATGAGCGTGGCTTCATCGAGATCTTCAATTTCAGAACTGGAATCCTGTTCTAAAGGTATTCGCTTCAAATGAGCTACATTTCGTTCGAATGATCTCCCTGAATCATCCTCCACTACCGCTCTTGGAC